>NC_084763.1:31121780-31446078 GCF_028858725.1 Colius striatus | reverse complement strand
GCTGGTCCACCTAGATCAGGTTGCATAGGAATGTATCCAGGCGGGTCTTGAAGACCTCCAGAGAAGGAGACTCCGCAATCCTCCTGAGCAGCCTGTGCCAGGGCTCCATCACTCCCACAGTAAAATAGTTTTTCCTTATGTTTAAATGGCACTTTTTGTTCCAGCTTCTTTCCATTAACCCTTGTCCTAACACTAGATAAAACTGAAAAAAGGGATGCCCCAACTTCCTGACACCCACCATTTAGATATTTGTAAATATTAATGAGATCCTCCCTCAGTCTTCTCTTCTCTAGACTAAACAGCCCCAGTTCCCACAGCCTTTCATCATAAGGAAGATGCTCCAGTCCCCTGATCATCTTGGTGGCCCTGCGCTGGACTCTCTCCAGCAGTTCCCTGTTCCTCTTGAGCTGAGGAGCCCAGAGCTGGACACAGAACTTCAGATGAGGCCTCACCAGGGCAGAGGAGAGGGGGAGAAGAATCTCAGTTGACCTGCTGGCCACAGTCTTCTTGATGCATCCCAGGATGCCATTGGCCTTCTTGGCCACGAGGGCACATTGCTGGCTCATGTTCAGTTTATTATCAACCAGGACTCTCTGGTCTCTCTCTGTAGAGCTTCTCTCCAGTAAGTAAGCCTCCAGCCCGTACTGGTGCACGGGATTGTTCCTCCCAAGGTGCAGGACTCTACACTTGTCCTTGTTGAACCTCATGAGCTTCCTCTCAACTCTCAAGCTGGTTGAGATCCCGCTGAATGGCAGCACAGCCTTCTGGGGAATCAGCCAGTCCTCCCAGTTTGGTGTCATCAGCCAACTTGCTGAGGGTACACTCTGTCCCCTCATCCAGAGCACTGATGAAGATGTTGAACAAGATTGGCCCCAGCACCGATCCCCGTGGAACTCCACTGGCCACAGGCCTTCAACTCGATTCTGTGCCATTGATCACCGCTCTTTGGGCTCTGTCATTCAGCCAGCTCTCGATCCACCTCACTGTCCACTCATCCAAGCTGCACTGCCTGAGCTTTGTCATAAAATATATGTCCTCTGAATACATTTGCTTTTAGCTGCCCCTATATGGACACACACAGAGGCACATTCACATTATTACATATTTTCTTATTTAACAGTATATAAGGCATGCTTCTTAGAATATATGTCTTAATTTAGCCTCAGGAATTCCTCTGCAGACACAAAAGACTCTGATTTTCAGATAAGTTACACAACACTTAATCTTTTAAATGCAAAAAGAGGATGAAAGTTTCAGAAATTGCATTAGAAATAGTCCTTGAGAAGAGAAATCTGCTGGAAATAATTCTAATTGCTTCTTTTGATCTCTACTTCATGAACTAACAACACTGACAGATTAACTCTGGTGAGTCCTGTTGAAGCAAAGACAGTATCATTCCAGCTGCTTTCCTTCTTTCTCTGCTTGAGGTTTCTATTTGCACAGCAAAGCTGTTAGAAGGGAACACCTGCGTACACATCAGTAGGTATCTTGGCTTGAATTTCATGTCTTGGCTTAAAAATACAATTAAACTACCTTTGAGATGCCAGACGCTGCATGGAAGCACAAGCACTATGGGCACATGTTCTCTAGCTATTTTTTTCTGTGGAAGTGGTAAAATTTAATGGGTGGCTGCTATAGTAACTTAAGCTAACATAAGACTTTTTTGAAGTGCCCTAAATCTCACTGTCTGAATATTGGACAAGAATTTCCACTGCCCAATTAAATCTGAGACAGATAACGTCCTTTTTATGCTATCTGGAAATTGGAAAATTACCAAATTTTCAGGTAACTTGGTATTTTTCGTTTTCCACATTTATCTGGTATGTTTCTGTGAAATTAAGGTTCCTATCTCAAGGACAAAATAAATTAATTGAAGAAATCTTTGAGAGTTTTGTTCATAAACCTCTCTTAGTAAGTTTAGTTGTATAATTGCCTCAAAGTTTTGTGGAAAGCTGACTTTAATATATTTAACTAAATCCAAACAAACCACAAGTTTTTGAAAAAAAAAAAAAACCTATGATCTTCTTTATCCCACAAACTGACATATTTGAAAGAAAAAGTTTTAAAACAACTAAAGGGTGTTTGCAGAGGGAGTCTTGTTTTCAGAACTCATAACACTTTTTGACAGAAGCCTGTAGTTGAAAGACAAAGTCTATACACTGTCCACATAACAAATGCCTATGTTATTATTTTACAACCCGCATAGGAATGGCAGTCATGACACTTAAAACTGTAGTATATTATTAGCCATAGTGCCACCAAAGAAGTCCCTTGTCCATAGCACTTAAATTCTAAGTTTAAAAAGATATAACAGAGATACATAAAAAATTTACAAGAATACGACACTATTATCTAGGCTGTAAAATTAGCATATATAGTAGAGTACCAAGAATCATCTGTTATCCAGTTTTTTAATTGATTTCACAGGAAAAGAAAGATTTAGTATACATGTTCATATTACATAAGTTCAGAAATAGTTTCTTCCAAAAAACATGGTTTCACAGAGAAATAATTTACAAATATTAGATCTTTATCAGCAGATACACATTGAGACAGTGTCCTAGTAACAATTCTAAGTATCAGCTATGTTTCTTAAATTGCTTTCATGTTTTGAGTATGAGGATTTTTATATGTTTTTGGTAAGGAATAGCACAATTTGTCCTAGAGTACTATTTACATTTTTGTCGTAACAGAAATTTTAATGAAGGTGCTTTCCTTACATTTGCTGATGATGCATTATTGCACCTTGTCATTGTTAAAGGTTATGCTTTTTTAAAATGTGCAGTTCATTGGCAATTAATGAGAATTTTTCACTAAATACAAAAATATCATCAAACCATTAAGAATACTTTTTCCCCCATTTTTTTTTTACTCTGGACCTGAAATGTAGAGAGAAAAAAAGTTAACTAGTTTTAAAAATGAAACCAACAGCACAAGAAGTAATGGACAGAAGCTGGAACAGAAGAAGTTCCACTTAAACACAAGGAAAAAATTATTTCCTGTGAAGCTGAGGGAGCCATGGCACAGGGTGCCCAGGGAGGTTGTGGGGTCTCCTCTGGAGGTTTTCAAAACCCACCTGAATGCATTCCTTTCTGATCTGATCTAGGTGAACCTGCATTAGCAGTGGACTTGGACTAGATGATCTTTAGCAGTCTCTTCCAATCCCTGCTGTTCTGTGATTCTGTGATTTGCATAGCATGAAAAATATGTTAGGGTTTAAGCACAATAGTGTTTAAAGGATCACAGAAATGTGGGTTCATGTGCTGAATGAAGAGATTTTTTCAATCACATGATTTTTTAAAAAAAAATATAGAACTGATACATGTATATTTATAGATATATATATATAGTCCTTGAAATGAGATGCTGATCACAAAATATATTTTCTATAATTAAAAAATTTGTCAAATAATATATGAACACTTAAAATCTCTTTCTCTGAATATTTTTTTTTCCTTTGCCCATAATTTTATGGGGGGAAAAAAAGAAAGCAATACTGTTTCTTCAGGTGGTTCAAGGGCCAAAAATATCAGTTGAGGCACCATTCTGCAGACATATCAAAGAGAGCAAATATTCTAGGTGGGTGATACTGTCTCTGGGAGAAGCAGGGGATCTACTGAAAGCAGCGCATATGGGAGGTGTTTGATCTTATATAGCCTGTTGAGGAATACCTTGCCCTGTTTGAGTAACTGCTATTCTGCAGGGATACAGTAAGTCTTACAGGACTTTCAAAGATCTTCCAAATCTTAAAAATCTGCAGTGTTCAGAGTAAAGATCTTTTCTCTCAGTAACAGAATCTCAGATCTTTTTCTGGACACAGCATTCAGCAGGCCTTGTGAATGGCAGTTCTCTACCTGAAAGAGATTTAAGAGTTCTCTTTCATGGAAAAGCTTTACCTAGCAGCTGAGAGAAGTGGTCATTCCTGGATTAAATACAGCCCCTTCCAAATTTTGCATTTATAACAGCTCTTGTAGCCTCTGATACTTTAGTATGTTAACATTTTTCTTAAATTGTGGAGCTTAGAACCATATATGATCCTCAAGATGAGGCTGCACTAATGCTGAACGGTGTGGGACAATGCCCTCTTTTGAGTGGCTGTTTCTACTGTTTGATGTACCTCAGGATACTATTTGCCTTCTAGGCTGCCAGGGCAAGCCTGTGACTCATACTGAGCCTATTGTCAATTAGCACCATCACATTCCTTTCTGCAAAGCTCCACTCCAAGCACTCTCAATTACTTTTGTGCTCTACATTATTTTGTCATGAAGGCAGAACCTGACATTTGAACTTGTTAAATTTAATTCAATTAACCATATCCCAGTGCTCCAATCTATCTAGATCCCTCTGTAAGGCATCTTGTCCCTTAAAAGAGTCAACATCACCTAATTTATTAGACAATTAATGCAACACAGCTACAATAATGGAACCTAATGGCAAGTCATCCAGGATTTTAGTTCTACTCAGCTATCACCATAAGCCTTTCCCAACCAAACAGGGGTGTTTTTGAGATCTCACTTGGAGAAGAAACAGCAACAGTATGCTAAAACTGTTTTTAGTTTTGCTACTTCCATCAAAACATGATAGAGATCATTACTTTTAAGATAATAACAATAAAGTGACTTCAAGCACATACAGATTGAAACCTTGAGAGTAATATTGAAAGAATGGACTGTATGAGGGGTTGTGATTACATTTTGGTATTATATTAATGGAGAAGGATAAGAATTTTGCAAAACAAATGGGAAGGGAAGGACACAGAAAAAACAACACAGTATAAGGGAAAAAGGCATGAAAAAGCAAGTAGTACTTGAGTAAAAAGAAAAGAGAAATTGTAACAAATAGGCAATCTGAACAAAAAAAGGAAGAACTGATCAAAACTTCAGGAAGCTGAGCTTTTCCTATGCTTTGATGGTAGCTTCAAACCCCTTTGGCAACACCTTATACAACAGATGAAAACATTTAAAGATTATGAACTTGCCATTCCACAAGATCTCAACCAGCTTTAGAGTTGGGCAGAGAGGAACCTCTTGAGATTGAAAAGGGGCAAGTGCAGAGTCCTGCATCTCTAGAGGAACAACCCCATGCAGCAGTACAGGCTGGGGTTTGACCTGCTGGAGAGCAACTCTGCAGAGAGAGACCTGGGAGTACTGGTTGATAATAAACTGAACATGAGTCAGTAATGTACTCTCGTGGCCAAGAAGGCCAATGGCATCCTGGGATGCATCAAGAAGACTGTGGCCAGCAGGTCAACTGAGATTCTTCTCCCCCTCTCCTCTGCCCTGGTGAGGCCTCATCTGCAGTTCTGTGTCCAGCTCTGGGCTCCCCAGCTCAAGAGGAACAGGGAACTGCTGGAGAGAGTCCAGCACAGGGCCACCAAGATGATCAGGGGACTGGAGCATCTTCCTTATGATGAAAGGCTGTGGGAACTGGGGCTGTTTAGAGAAAAGGAAACTGAGGGAGGATCTCATTAATATTTACAAATATCTAAATGGTGGGTGTCAGGAAGTTGGGGCATCCCTTTTTTCGGTTGTATCTAGTGTTAGGACAAGGGTTAATGGAAAGAAGCTGGAACACAAAAAGTTCCATTTAAACATAAGGAAAAACTATATTACTGTGGGAGTGATGGAGCCCTTTCACAGGCTGCCCAGGGAGTGTGTGGAGTCTCCTTCTCTGGAGGTCTTCAAAACCCACTTGGACACATTCATGTGTAACCTGATCCAGGTGGATCAACTTTGGCAGAGGGGTTGGACGAGATGATCTCTAAAGGTCCCTTCCAACCCCTATCATTCTGTTATTCTGTGATTCATCAGGTGTCTATTTACTGGGGAATGGACTCTATTTTTTTGATAAATATTTTAAGTAGTTTTGAACTTGGAAAAGAAATGTTTTCAAATTCCTTTTTCATTCTACTTGAGGCTTTCAACTATAAAACTCTTCAATTTTTTATGGGTAGATAGGAAGGTTTGTAATGGAAACTGAGTGCTTCATGCCAAATGCTACATTCTCATCTCAATGGACTGGGACATAGGTTGCTTAGGTTTAGGCCCATCCAGGGACAAAAGGCCACGAATAGACTTAAGTACCACAGAGCCTGGAACTTACAGAGACAAGGAGGGTTTAATTGCTGCTTATGCTCCCAGACAAAACAGACAAGGCTACTCAGATTGGGGAAGAAAACAGAAAATACTTTAATCCATCATCAACCAATACATAACCATAAAACCTTAAAACATAACAAACAGAAAATAACACAGAGTGGTACAACGATGAAGAGCACAATCAGCACTTTAAGACCACCTTCTCCCCACTCCTTCCCTCTTTCTGGGCTCAGAGCCCCGATCCCAGTGTCTTTTTCTCCTCCCCTGCTGAACGGCTCAGGGGGACAGGGAATGGGAGTTTCAGTCAGTCTATTCTCAATGGCTTCTGCCATTTGTATCTCCTCAGGGCAGGTGGGCTCCTCACTGATCCTCCCTGCTCCTCCACAGGGTACCTCACACACTGAGAAGCCCTACACAGGCTGCTCTGATATACGGTCCCCCCAAAGGCTGCAGCTCCTTTCTGCCTCTTGTGTGGGTCTGCTCTGCATCCCGCAGGCTCTCCAGCACGGCCTGTGTCATGGATGCCTCCTCACACAATCTCTCGCCCGTCCGGGTGCACTCACACAGAGCTGCTGGTGGCTCTCAGTCCTGCCACTGCCCTGCATGGGTTGCAGGGGTACAGTTGCTTTCTCACCATGGTTTGCAGAGGGGTCTCTGGTCTGTCACTCCTCCTTCATTTCTCCTTCTCTGACTGAGGGGTTCATGTAGTTGCCTCCATCTTGTACCACTCTTACACCTCCTCCCAAGCAATTCAAATTCTCATCTTTTAATAGTGCTGGCAGAGGCACCAGATTGGCCCAGCCAGGCTGGAGGTGGGTCGGAACCCAAGAGCTGGGGGAAAGTGCAAGAACTCTTTACCGGGTCTGCACTGCAGCCCCATCCCCTGTTACCAAGCAAAAGTGGCTCCTTGCAAAACCATGACAGGTGCCTATCTGCTTTGAATACTGTTAGGAAAGTTATCATATGCATGAAAATTCTTGAGCATCAGAATACAACTACATCCTCAATATCTGAAAAGAGCACTAATATAAGTATTTTAAAAAGCAAATAAGATATCTTTTCCAAAAATACAGGTGATAAGTTGACATTCTTTTTAGGTGTCACGGTTTTACCCAGCCAGCAATGAAGCACCGCAACAGTCTCTTGCTCACTGTCCCCCAGTATCTCTACCTCCTCCCCCACCAATGTCACAAGGTGCTAGAGAATGGGGGATGTGGTCAGTCTCTCACAGATGGTCTCTGCCACTTTTCTCTTCTCAGAGGACAGTTCCTCACATTCTTCCCCTGCTCTGATATGGGATTTCTCCCAAGGACATAGTCCTTAACAAACTTCTCTGGTATGGGTTCTTCCAAACAGCTACAGCTTCTGCTCCAATATAGGGTCCCTCATACGGGAAACGGCCTCCTATGGGCACAGTCACTGCTGCTGGTGTGGGGTCTTTAGCAAAATGTAAACAAATCTCTTCTTCACCAGTCCTCTCCACAGGATGCAAGGGAGTCTCTGCTCCAACATACCTCTTGCTCTCTTCCCTCACTGGCCTTGTGGTCCACATGGTATCTTTTCTCTCTCTTCCAACTCCTTGCATTACAACCAACTAGAAAAGAAGGAAGAACAGAATGGCAAGAAGGAACAGGAAGAATCCTCCTCTTCTGGCTTCTTCTTGAAAAGTGATCATGGAGGTGCCTAATTGTCTCAGCCCCAGAAGTGGGTCTGACTCTGAGCTGGGGAGAGTTTTGAGCAATTTCTTATAGGAGCCACCTTTATAGCCCCTTCCCCATTACTAGAAACTGCTAGGTAACATTTTCTGAGTCTCATAAACTATTTTGGATTTACAAATTTGTATTAGTTTTGAAAATTAAATGTTGCTATTGATTGAATATAAGCTTTGTTCCAGGCTATGAATCAGATCTTATATTTATCAATAATTTGTTATTACACATTTGAGACTCTACTGATTTTTCTACATGCACACAAGGTTATAATTTCATTAAACAACTTAGTTTTGAGTACCTGACACTTTTCTTTTAGAATTTTATATTGGTTCAGCTTTTTGAGGCTGCAGAATTCCACTACCACTGAGTGACCTGAATAATTCAGTTACAAAATCAATAAATTGTATCCAGCATCATAAAAACCTAAGTGTTGTATAGTTATGACATGAAACTTCAATCTCTAGGTTTTTCACATGTAAGAAAGACAAGTAAGAAAGAGGGTTAAGCCTCTACATATATTAAAAAATGACTTGCTAATGTTTTGATATCTTTATCTTACAGTTAAAAGTGCCACGTAAGTCTCTGTGTATATATTACTTAATGTCATTAGGCAAATTGTGCTCCAGATCAGGATTCCATACTTCTTGTGTCTTTAATAAATATACTTGTTAACATAGCTTCATGAAGAATGGAAAGATTCCCATCACTGTGAAGCAAAAAAAAAAAAAAATCTGCTTGAAGAAATGTTCACTAAACTTGGAAAGCTTTCCAGATTTTAATTTTGACATTCAAACATTAAGTAGTTAAATGTGAAGAGTTCTGCCTAGGACAAATTAATTGTGAAGTACTATATGGTAAAAGCATATATGAATATATTCCTGCTTTTTTTTCAGTTTTGTGTTATTTATGCCTCATTTATTTTGAATGATAAAGTATCTTATGCATAGATATATATGTATATCTGGTTTTTTCCTTCAATATTGTCCAAGTTATTGTCATTCTCTCTTATTGAAGAAAGCAAAGAAAAATATTACTATCTGTAAAGTTTTCTAATGTTGATTGATGTTATGGTTTGACATGACAGTCTTTTCTGGTAAGGGGGAAGGGGCTGTAAAGATGGCTTCTGTAAGAAGTTGCTTGAAACTCTCCCCAGCTCTGAGCCAGACCCACTTCTGGAGCTGAGCCAATTAGATGCCTCCACAATCACTTTTTAAGAATTAGCTGGAAGAGGAGGCTTCTTCCTGTTCCTTCTTCTGTCCCTTCTTCTTCTTCCAGCTGGTGGTGGTGCAAGGAGAGGGAAGAGAGAGAGAAACAACCATGTGGACTCCAAGGTCAGTGAGGGATGAGAGGAGGAGGTGTGCTGGAGCAGAGACTCCCTTGCATCTGCGGAGAGGACTGGTGAAGCAGAGGTTTGCATTTTGCTAAAGACCCTTCATCAAGGGCAGAGACTCATTTTGCTAAAGAAGAACCCATGCCAGGGGCAATGACTCACTTTGTTAAAGATCCCGTGCCAGGGGTAGTGACTATGGCCAGAGGAGGCCGTGTTTAGTGTGAGGGACTCCATGTTCACAGAGGCAGTAAATGTGGGGAGGAACCCACACCAAAGAAGCTTGTTAAAATTATACCCAGAAGAGGCCATGTCCCAAGGGAGGGACCCTGTATCAGCAGAATCTGCAACTGCTGGGAAGAAGCCACACCAGAGAAGTTTGTTAAGGACTGTGTTCCAGGGGAGGGACCCCATATCGGAGCAGGGGAAGAATGCAAGGAGTTGTCCTCATCTGAGAAGAGAGAAGCGGCAGAGCCCGTCTGTGAGAGATTTACCACATTCCCCGTTCCCTGCTTCCCCAAGCTGTTGATGGGGGAGGATGTAGAGATATTGGGAGCAGTGAGCTGGGCCCAGGAAAGAAGGGATGGGGGAGTGTGGTGGTTTAGCCTGGTGTCCACCAAGTCATAAAATCACTCCCCCTCCCAAACTGGACAGGATACGGGAGAGAAATATAACAAACAGCTTGTGAGTTGAGATAAGGATGGAGAGATTACTCAACAATTAGCATCACAGGCAAAACAGACTCAGAGAGAAAAAGGTTTGATTTATTAAAGAAACAATAAGAACAGGGACATGAGAAATAAAACCATCTTAAAAACACCTCCCCACACCCCTCCTCTTACCAGCACTACCTTTCCTTCCCCTGGTGCGGGGGGATGGGGGTTGCAGTAAGTTCATTACAGATGGACTTTGCCACTGCTTCTCAGGGGGTGGCCTTATCACACTTCCCACTGCTACAATGTGGCGTCCCTTCCACGGGAGATGGTCCTTCACCAACGTCTCCAGCGTGGGTCCTTCCCATGGGCTGCAGTTCCTTACATATTGCTCCACCATGGGGCCTCCCACGGGGGCAGCTCCTCACACCCTGCCCCAACATGGGTCATCCACCAGGAGAACAGTTGGGGACAGACTGCTCCAGCATCACAAGTCCTGACAGCAAACCTGCTCTGGCATGGGCACCTCCCCCACAGGCTCCCAGGTCCTGCCAGGAACTTGCTCCAGGATGAACTTCTTACAGAGTCACAGCCTCCTTCATACATCCACCCACTCCGGCATGGGGTCCTCCACAGGCTTCTCGGTGGTCCTCCATGGTCTGCAGGGGGACAACCTGCTTCACCATGGTCCTCACCACATATCACAGGGGAACCTTTTCAGTGCCTAAGCACCCTCCTCCCCCTCCTTCTCCACCAACCATGGTGTCTGCAGAGATGTTTTCACATTCTCACTCCCTGTTGATGCTGCAGTTTAGCAACTGCACAATTTCTTCTCAAATATGTTATTCACAGAGGTGTTACCTCAGTCACTAATTGGCCAGGCCTGGGTCAGGTTCAGGGTCCATCTTAGAATTGACTTGCACTAACCCTGTGAGCTACACAGGAAGCTTCTGGCAACTCTTTAAAGCAGCCAACCCTGTAGTTCCACTACCAAAAAACCTGGCCCGGACAAAACCACTACAAGGGAGGGAAATCTTAAAGTGCTGGTTGTAATTTTCTCAATAAACCTACTCCCTTTTTGTTTTTGTTCCATTCTATTTTCTTGTAGGTAGTAGAATAAACTTTACTACTTTCCTCTCTGAGTACTGAAGTCTGTTTTGCCCTAAACTGTAACTGGCAGTGAGCTCTCCCTGCTCTTGTCTCAATCTACAACAACCTTGTTTATCTTTTTCCTCCCATTTCACTGGGGCCTCTGCCATCCTAATGAGGGTGGCAGTGAATGGGGAGCACGAAGCGACAGACTGCTTCTTTGCTAGCTGGGGCAAATCACGACATTTTTGTAGAGGCTATGGTAAACAATATTAAAATTAAGTTTCTGCTAGCCACTTTTTTAGCAATGAGATGACATTTAAAAGAATTTGTATTTTATAAAAAAAATCATATACTTGCATATTCAAGTAGTACTGGCTCTAGAGTGACTCCTCAGTCTATAAAACCCTACATTTTTCTAAGGTTCTAGAAGACTAATGATAGCCATTAGTTTTATCAGCATTAAATCAAGAAATGACATAAAATTCTTAAGACCAAACCCCAGGTTACATCCTTTTAGGTACTTAGAATACTTGCAATACAATTTGATTAGGCTTATGCTTTCAGTGAAAGAGGATAGCTGACAAGTTAAAGTTGCAGTTCCAAGCAACCTAGAGTCAAATAAGGTGCAACTGAAAACTTGATAATGGCAGAGGAGGTAATAGGTCCCTCTACCATCAACATCAACTGTCTTCTGAGTAGCAATCAGTCTACAGTTTACTCTATTCCTGCTCAAGGGTCCTGAAATAAAATAAAGTATGAAGTCTTGCTCATCCTTGGTAACAGTCCTGATCAACAGCCCACAGGTATGGCATTACCGGTTTCTTTTCCTGACATAAGCTTGTACTCTCCCTTTTACATTTCCTTCAACAGAAAGATTTTCACGTGCAAGAAGGTTCATACCTGGGGACACTCTACAGGAATGCAGGAAAAAATGAAATGCCACAAAAGCCTGAGGCTACAGGAAAAAAAAAGTCTGCTTTTAAAACTAAAATAGTCCCTGGTGCATGTTATAGGAGATGGTTATCTGGATGGTACTGCTAAAACCAGAATCTGTTCACTTAGAAAAAGTGTTCCTCAGTGTGTATTTGATTTTAAAACTTTAGTCTTGTTGAGTTTGTGGAACTTCAAAGATATTTAAACATATAACTGAAGTGCTTTGCTAAAGGACTACCAATACCAACAAAACTTCTTGTTCTGGAAACAGTTTATATCATGGGAAATTTTATAGGGCTTGAAATAAAATTTGAATGGTATGTTCTATATTGTGAAACACAGGATTGTTACTTAGTAACTTTATGTCTAACAAAAGTTCCTAATATACTTTTCCACTTCAGTAATAAATCTATTATGTTCTATATGATTTTTCCAATATCTCAGGAAATGAAACTTGAAATGTTATTATTCTTAAATTGTTCTCATTTATCTGTGGTAAACACATACTTGAATCTTTGTTGTAAACATTTGGAAACTTCTGAATGGTAGTTAAAATAATTAGATATCAACAAAGCAATCTATACTACGTAAAATACCTCTTATTCTTGTCCAGAAATATTTTTGAGGAAAAGTAATTTTTCAGAAGAAACTTTTTTTTTTTCCAATCTGCATCTACTGTTACTGCATTGTGTTACAATATTTTACTTCAAATTATATATTCTAACAGAAAAGCTTCTCAAGGCTAGAAAAATTCAGAGATTAGAGAACCTCTAATCTTACACAAAGGAAAATAATATATAATAGAATCACAGAATCATAGAATTGTAGGGGTTGGAAGGGACCTTTAGAGATCATCTAGTCCAAATCCCCTGCCAAAACAGGTCCACCTAGATCAGATCACATAGCAACATGTCCAGTTGGGTTTTGAAGACCTCCAGAGAAGGAGACTCCGCAATCCTCCTGGGCAGCTTGTGCCAAGGCTCCATCACCCTTACAGTAAAATAGCTTTTCCTTATGTTTAAATGGAACTTTTTGTGTTCCAGCTTCTTTCCATTAACCCTTGTCCTAACACTAGATACAACCGAAAAAAGGGATGCCTCAACTTCCTGACACCCACCATTTAGATATTTGTAAATATTAATGAGATCCTTCCTCAGTCTCCTCCAGCCCCAGTTCCCACAGCCTTTCATCATAAGGAAGAAGCTCCAATCCCCTGATCATCTTGGTGGCCCTGTGCTGGACTCTCTCCAGCAGTTCCCTGTCCCTCTTGAGCTAGGGAGCCCAGAACTGGACACAGGACTGCAGATGAGGCCTCACCAGAGCAGAGTAGATGGGGAGGAGAACCTCCCTTGACCTGCTGGCCACTGTCTTGATGCATCCCAGAATGCCATTGGCCTTCTTGGCCACGAGAGTACATTGCTGACTCATGTTCAATTTATTATCAACCAGTACTCCCAGGTCTCTCTCTGCAGAGCTGCTTTCCAGCAGTTCAGACCCCAGCCTGTACTGGTTTAGAGGTTTATCTATAAAATATATGTGTATATTTCAAGAGCCGTGACTACTGCTTCTACATCTATTGCACTTTCTCATGAATTTCACTCCTAGAACCAAAGTACTTTTTAATTTCTCAATTTTACTAATATCAACATATTTCTGTTATCACTAATATAAATCATCAGGGTTTATTTTGGCTTCATAGGTAATTTTCTTCCAGCTCATTTAATAATTTAGAATAATCAGCAGTGTTTAAAATTTTAGCAATTTTGAAGTTGTGTTACAATCAAAATGCATTTAGTTTGCCATGCAATTCAATCTTACAAATCATCAGCCAATCAGCACCCCTGATGTTGTGAAGCACTCTTATTTTGCTGTAAGTGTTATCTCATGCTGCTCTTAACACATTTGGAAATTGAGAACATTGACTGCCTTTGGTGTCGGCCTCTATTCAGTGTTTAATGTCTGAGACCTCAGTGCTATTCAGTTCAATTTGTTATGGCATTTCAGCTGTTGCTATCTATGCAGTAGTCTTTTTCAATTCCACAAATGTAGATTCAACCACATATTGTAGAGGAATAATTTACGAATGAATACATTTTGAAATGTGAGATCTCTACTTAGTGTTTGTTTGAATCCAAGGAAATTATGAACTTCAGAATGGACATTGTCTTCTTTTTCCATGTCAGAGTAAGTATGGAAACATCAGGAATGAATTCCACAGACTTCAGAATGACTCCTGCTTTCCAGTTTATGAACCTTGGAGGATCTGAACCATTTATGTTTGTGTTGTTTTGTGTGATCCAAGGTGGATTTATTTTTTTTTCTGTTCCTGTGAGTTAATGAAAAAAACTCACAAATGTTAAACATTTCTAGTTTGACAATTTTCTTGAGGACATTTATAAGAAACTCTAGTGCTCCTGCTAGATTTTTCTGGGAGTTTTTATTGTTGATTTTTGGAGTTGCCTGCAAAAGAATTGATCTTTTTTATTAGAAATCTAGTTATCTGATTTGGTGAAACCCATAAACTCATGGAAAAATATGTTACAGACTCACAGAATGTTAAGGATTGGTCTGTAAGATATAGCTAGCAGTACTGTATTTACCCAAGGTCAAGTTATGCATACCTTAAATATTAAAATTGTTTATTTTAGGTCATTGATATCATTAGTGCAATGTGCTTAAATTACATTTTGTTCTATTTAGTCTTAATAATTTTTTTTTTAAATAACAGCTTAATTAAGCATGTATCTTTTCCAGCTGTCCAGGTGTCAGTGCGAGCAACAAAAATCCCTAATCCAAGAACAACACTTTTTTTTTTTTTTTATTTTATTATGTAGTCCTTTGCTTTATTGATAATATTTCACAAATGCCAAATTTTAATATCAGAGTTATCGGTATCATGGAATGAAAATCTTTGGATAACTTAATTGAATGAACAAATAGTGAAAGTAATAAAAAAGAACAATATTCCAAGGTAATTCCTAACCACTTATTCTGTAAAGTCAACCTGCTTAGTGTATATGCTCCAGCTAAAGTATTATCTTGGGTATTTTGATTTGTGGTTCAGCTTTTTTGATATTGGAACTCTTTCATCAAAGATTAAAAGAAAAGTTTAATGAATTAATTTTTGTACTTAGCTATCAATTACTCTTGAAGGGGCAGGATTACTATTTTGCATGTAAAATGTTAAGGAGATGCCCACACCCTAAGTACATGTAGGAATGTAGTGTTTTACTTGTGAAAAAAGGGAATTACAGAACACAAAACCTACAGCCACACTTTTTTAAAGTCTATCTTTCATATAGCAGTGATAGTTAACATCTCTTGATAGTTCTGTGTATTGCATTGTATCGCATACAGACCTAAAATGAAATTCAGTTTCAGACTTTCTCTTCCTGAACTTGTCTAATTTATATGTCTCACCGTGACTCTTTTCCAAGTCTCCTCCTTGCCTTCTCACTGCAGTTCCTGAAAACTTCTTTCCCACATCTCTCACCCTCTTCTGCTAATTCTTCAGACACTTCAAACCTTTCTTCTTATCCTTCACTCACCCTTCTTTTCCTCAAATGGCCACTAGTCTGCTTACTCCCTTGCCCAGTTTCCCTGCCTGGAGAGCTTCCGCTGTTGGTCTCAGACATAGCTTGTTTCTCAATCCGTTTCCCTGTTCTATACCTTCCCATGGGGCATAATAATTTGCTTATCTAGCAATGTCCCATGGATCCACCTGGTCAAATCACTTTTCCATTCAAATAAGGTGGCTTTTTTCCAAATGCTCTTCATGCCTTGGATGAAATAGGTCAGTTACCAAGAGCATTTGAAGCACAGTCTTGATGGCTGTTCTTTTTAGATCAGGTACCAGAGTCTGATATCAGCTACAGGAGCTCAAAGCTAGAAGCCTTAAAGTGAGACATATTCACCACATAGAAAACTCAAGATTTCCAGCTAATAAATGATTTTCATTTAGCTTTTACTACATGTGCTGGTTTGAAAATTTGAAATTTTAGCCAAATTCAGGCAGATATTCGCAAAGGTGACAAAAGCCACATCTCCAGTGAACTTCAAAACTCACAGATTTTTAGTGCTTGAGCTTGTGCTCAAGGGTTACCAGGATTTTTCAATGTAGGGAAAACTATATACTACTCCTTTTATATAGTTGTCAGGTAGGATTTAACCATTTTTTACTAAAATTAAATATATCAGCCTAAGGCACACACTTGACATAACAAATTTCAGCTTGCTTGATTATGTTTTGGTAGAAATATAAACAGCTGAAATGCAACTCTAATAGTGGTAACTTTTACAATCCTGAAAGATGCATGTGTGTGTACGAAATGTATGTACACATCCACATGTACATATGTGCTCCATATACATCTGGTGTGGTATAATGTGGCATGGTGTAATTTCTCTACTAACATGTTTTATGTAAAATTAATAGTAGTATTCTTAAAGCATCTATCCATGGAAATGTAAGCTAAAAACATGGCAGAGAACAAATATTTCAAAACCACATAAAACAGAATAGGCGGCCAAGCAGGACTGTGTCCTAATTTAAGATAAATTCTGAAGGTATTGTTGATGATACCAAACCACATGGGGAAATGGACACTTTGGAAGTGAGAGACATAAGATCAAAGGACTGGAAATCCTGACATGTGAAGAAAGGCTGAGAGAACTGGGTTTGTGCAGCCTTGAGAAAATAAAGCTTAGGCAAGACATTATTACCACATTCCAGTTTAAAGGGTGACTACAAAGATGGAGACTCCTTTTTTTACAAGGAATCACGTGGAAAAAATGACAAATAGTAATTACTCCTGGAGAGATTCTGATGTGGCCTACTCTAGGTGGTCCTACTCTGGTAGGGGAGTGGTAGATTATCTTTTGAAATCCCTTCCAACCCTTAAGATTCTGTGATTCTGTGACATAAGAGGAAAATTTTTCACGATGAGAACCGTAAAACATTGGAATGATCTGCCCAGTCAAGTGTTGGATTCCATAATATTAGACACTTTTAAGATTCAGTTGGACAGGGTTCTGGGCTATCTTATCTAGACTATGCTTTTGCCAGGAATGTTTGAATCACACGATCCTTGAAGTCCCTTCCACCCTGGTGTTCCATGATATTATTTCTACTGTGTGGATCACTCTTGCTGCACATGTGAGTTTCTTACTCTGTTAAATGTAGTAGCAGTTGCCCTCTTCTACATCTCTTGTGGAAAAAAAATCAAAATGGATTATTCAAAAGATTTAAATCCCTTTGAGACATGGCCCTTCCAGCAATACTATAAATTTTTTTACACCCCAAGGTTAGATGTTACATTGGCCTTGATTTAAAACATAGGATTTTGTGGAAAATGGTAGTGATATCGAACTCTGACGAATTGGTCTCAAGGTATTGAAGGATGACTAATAAATCTGAGTCTTGATCCTGAAACTTTTCTACACTTCCATTGAGTGTCTTTCTTCTTCAGACACTTGAGATACTGTTAAATATTAAAATCATGCCATATCAGTGATCTACTTAATTGACTTAAGCCTTGTTTAATATTTTTCTTCGGGATGGAATTGAAAACTTTAATGAAGTTTGAATAAATATATCTTGTCTACATGTTAGTAACAACTATAATTTGCTTTGGGTCAACATGAAGATTCAAATCAGTTACTTGTGATTTTGGATACTTACTAAAATAAAAATTCAAATTGAAAATTGATCTCATCTTTCTTTAATGTCAGCCTAAAATGAGCTTCATTTAAGAGAACTCTTTACTTTTTTTTAAGAACAATCCTTTGGTTAAATAACATATAGAATCTGCCGTAATAATTGTGTGTACTGGAAAGCCTCCAAAGATGGACAAGGATCTATATAGCGACTGTTGGTCTTATTCACCTGTGCATACGTTTTAGTAACTAAACCAGCTAAAATGATTTTTTTCTACCAACTTAGTTTTAGGTAAAATCCCAAGTCGTATCGTCCTCTGAATAGTATATGTACTTCTTGCTATATCTTTTCACCAAGCTTGATCTTTAGTCGTTTTAATGGTTCTCTGCTCCCTATTAGCCACACTTATTTTTTAAGGTTATAAGCTGTGATCTTGTGCACCTTTAAAAACACTTACATTGTTAATAGAGGAAAAAAAAAAAAGAAATCAGTATCAATTTTCTGAATAAAACAAAAAAGATTGTCATCTAAAATTTTCTTATTTCTCTTTTAAAAGCAAAATGTCATTACTAATCAAACCTGAAATAAACTTCAATGTAAGATAATAAAAAAAAAATTACTTCAATTCTTTTATTAACTTGTCTTAGACTGTGCTATGTCAATCAGATCAAAACCTTTGTTAAACAAACTCAGAAAAATTGTCATGAAATCTGAAATATTTTTGGAAAGTAAATTACCTATTTCTAAGCACCTGTGCAAAAAAATGGAGTAAAAAAACCTCTAGCTTTTAACACAACTCTTCAGTTAATTAAAATCTAGTGAATGTAGCTTGCACCTCTGAAAATACTCTTCCAGTTTTGGTTTGTAGTTTAGTTTTTTCTGTTTAGTACTGGTATTGATTGTTCTGAAGCTGGTAAATAGTTGAAAGCCATACAAAACATAAATTCATCATTTGGCAAATGATAATATCTTCTGTTATCCAGTCAGAGAGATTCTGAATGTGAACATCCATTAATAGAGAAATTCATAATTACATCAGCATCACCTCCAGCATTTATCTGGACAGAGTGTGTGACTTGTTCCTCTATTAGCCTTCTTTCAAGGTCTTCACAGAGTAGCTATCAAAGCCTATCTGAAACATAATATTGAGAGCACTCTCACAGAACACTTCTGTGAATTTAGATTCACATCTCTGGGGATTTTGCCTGTGAAAGAGAGCCCATAATTTTACAAGGCTTGGAGCCTTCCATTATATAAAGATAATTTGATGTAACTGCTGAATCAAAACATCAGGTCTGTTTTTTCTTCTGCTGCCAATCCTGTTCTTGGTACAAGGTAGCTTCAGCTGTTGCTGATATTGGACACAACCCTTGAAAGACACTCTTACCCCTTTTCTGGTGCTCAGATGCTGTGATGATAGATAGAAATGTAATGGTCAGGGGAAAAAATCCAAAGAAGGATCTGAAATAATTTTTTTCATGAGAGTGTATGTTTAAATAATAATAATTTTTTTAATATTATCAATAAATCTTCTGTTTCAGGAACTACAAATCCCATTCTGGAGTCTGTTTTCCTTTTCATTACTCCGTGGCATGGGAAAAAATGCAGGCATCAGACAGAAATTTCGGTAGAGGTAGAAATGAATAGTGGTTTTCTATTATGTGTACTGAAAAAAGCTCCTTTGAAATGAGTGCAGTTTTCAACTTTTTTTTTTTTTTTTTTTTTTAAATCAAGCAGTATTACTCAATGGAAACTTTACAGTATCTATAGCCCTCTTTAAAGAAAAGGTTACATTATTTCACAGCACAATCATGAAGATACCTTTGAATTGATAAATGGATTTTGCTTTAAGAAATTATTAGCTGTTAGGTACAGAGCAAGCATGGTAAATTTTATCCTAGTATCTCATCACTCAAAGAAAATTATATCTGTCTCCTTTTACAAGTTTCAAGTTCAGTTACCTTTGTTAGAATTAATTTAAAAATAGGTAATAGCTGTAAAATTTAGACTGGGAAAAGTTATTTTGCTTTCTTTTAAAAATTATAGGTGAATTAAAATAGGTTAAAGTGATTTAATTCTCTTCTCTGTCCCACTGGCAGGGGATGGACGGGGGAGTGAGCAGCTCCATGGTGCTTAGTTGCTGAATGGGGTTAAACTACGATACTTTGTTACTTCAATTTGAGTAGAACTTTTTTCTTATTTCTGGAAAACAATAACATTCTGATTTTCAGCATTGTTATTGCTGCTACTGAAAATATTTTCTCAAACCATATAAAAATATGGCTATGTAAGAAATTGCACTGATAACATAAAGAACACTGAAAATCTCTGAAATATGCAGTACAAGTGACTTTTCCAGCTCAAGGGATCCTAGGCTATAATGTCTTTTCCCATAAGATATCTCTCCATTGTATTTATAAAAACTGGGCCATTGTTTGAAAAAGTGTGTAAGATTCATTCCACAGGAAATGTTAAAATAAAAAATTTCACAGTTTTATGCTTTCATAATGTAGTCGGTATCTAACACTGGTCATGTTCACTGCCTGTTCAAACTAATTGGTTATTAAAGTCTAGACTACCAATTTATTTATCCTCAATAACTGATGTAAAAGTTAGAGTCCTGACTCTGATTACTGGACAACATAGGTATGATCATGCTTCCTTTTTCTCCCTCACACACTGTGACTCACTTTCTCTAAAGCATCAAGCAAACACCAAGCATCAGTACCTCCTACATTTTGACCAAAAAGTTTAATCATTTTATTAATATGTGTTAAAACTAGAATCTCTTTCAGGAGATCATTCTCAGGTTTCCTCAGACCTTACAGCAAATGCCTGTAGATATATAGATCCTCTGTAGTTATTTAACTCCTCAAGTATGAGATTGTGAAAGGGTTTTTCTTAACTATGGTTCAGGTGCATGACCTTCAGAAATGGGAGCACTTTCAGTTATATTACTGTGCTTGATGCACAGCTCTAGTCCATTCTTCTGGATAATTCTTCTACGTTCATCACTCTTTCCCTATGATTCAGCAATCCTTCATGTTCAGCTCTATGCTTTTCACTCTTCTCTGGGAGCTAAGGAGAAAATGAAGGCAACAAAATTGTTGAAGTAATTAATAATAGATGCTCAAGTATTTTATTCAGACCAACTTTTAGATTGGAGTGGTTGGGTTTTTTTCTGGTATGCAGTAGAAAGCAAGTGACTTTTTCTTCATAAAACACTTTACTCACCAAATATCTGGTGTGAAGGGTGGAACATGAAGTGACATAAGAAATCTGAGTGTCTCAGTCTAACAGCTGGTCAAGACTCAATAAAGGATTTTACCAGACTGCTAGAGTATGAAGGTCACATGTGATTCTTCCAGAGCTTTTATTTCAGGATCTACAAGGGAATCGGTGGGTTTTTATTAAAGAAAACAACATGTTATTTCAACAAGAGTTCTACTTCACAGCAAAGCTTTCTTGCAGCAAGTTGCTGCTTTTCCTGTTTCTCTCATGCTTATGGCAGACTATTATTGAGTCTTTAATCTCAGGACTTCAGCTTCTGTTCCCAAAAATGTGTCAGACACGGAAAAATTCTATTGTTATTGCTAAAAATAAAGTTTCAAACATTAGTCTGACCAGTATTTGAATAAGAAAAAAACAATTGGGAAAGCTTTGTTCTTTAAATCTTAATAAAACTTTCTTTGCATTCTCAAAACAAATTAATATAATACATTAAAAGAAAATCTTAAATGTATTTAATTACCTATTAAGTAGTTTCTATACTTTCATCTTTCTTTTAGGTACTGTATCTTGGCTGCTTTTCCTCATTTGTTGTCTTAAGCAGTGCTTTCAGTTCTTGCACTGTGATTTAACTCTTTCTGTTCTCGACAAATCAGCTACTCTGTTCTTGAAAAACATGCATTTTTTCAGAAATTCAATTTCTGTTCAACCTTACTGGAGTAACTGGTTATTCTCTGTAGACAGATATTCTGATATTGTTTACACATTTCCTATTAACTCTTTCTTTCAATCCTAAAGATCTTATTTATATTCCACCAGAGTGAATTAATGAAGCATTATATCGATATGCAGAATTTAGGAGCCCATGAAGCATATGTAAGGTGCATGTAGGTGACAACTGTCACACAGCTCATAACTACTTTTTTTTTTCTGGTTTTGTATACTCAGGAAGTCTTTCCACAAAGGACACATTTTTTCTATGTAAAAGTGTAGGGGACAGATAAAATTGCAAGCAGGTCTCAGTAAACACACAGAAGATAGAAAGTCCAGTTTAAAGAATACAGGATACAAAAATCTCTAGATTCTCATAAACTTTTCTAACCTTTTTATTTATCTTTTTTTTTTTTCTGAGTTGTCCTTGTTAGCATCTTCAACCTTGTGGCAAGAGCACTATACACAGCTAGTTAATAAAAAGGTATAATTCTTGACAGAAGGTTTATGATGTATGTAAAAAAATTGTATAGGATCCATACTCTGAAACAGAATTAACCTAATGTTATCAACCAAGTATACTGTACTACCCTGTTCATCACCAGCATGCTGGAGCTGCATATTCTTAGCAATGAGGGAAATTACGTGGCACTGGAAGGTATTTTAAATTATTTCAGTAGAGATATTTGTAACAGGACACTATCAGGTTCATATTTCCTTCTATACTGTTGCACAGAAGCAAGCTAAGGTGTTCTTCCATTCTGTGTAAAAATGTTGTAGTGAAGATGCCTATATTATTTAGACACAGAACACTATAATCTACTATCAAAAAAAGTGGCAATGCGTGCAGGAAACACTGAAATATTTTATTGCCTGTGTTTGTAGTTTCTATTGTGCTTGTCTCTGAGCTCCTTGTTACAGAATCCTCTAGAGATAGAATTGAGGAAGATAGTCTTAAAACTGCTTCCAAGAGCTATATCACAACATAAGTGGTAGGAATCAAAGTAAAAACAGCAGAGTTGATTTTGGGTGCAACATGAAACCATCTGGACAGTTATGAAGTGCTAGACCTTATCAGTGGCCACAGAACTGTGCTGTCACTCAGGCTGTCGCCCAGAGCTCTCTAAGACTGTGTCTAAATTACTCAGTCTGGGATGTCTCTCCTCGTCTTTAGTGAAGTGTACATTCCAGATGTATATTGACTCACTGTGAGACAAATCATGAGTAGCTTCTGCTACTTCCTCACACCATAGTTAACCATGAGAAGGAAACTGGGATTATGAGACCTATGGGAGCTGCAGTGTATTACATTCAGAGCTCTGATTGGGATGACTGGCATTAAAATTGACAAGCCTCAGTTAGTGAGCTCACAGTGTGACAAAGAAGTTTGAAATGATAGCATCTTCTCCTGATGTCTGCCCTGTCTGGTCTATGTGAAGTCTGAGGAGCAGCCAATGTGCCATAAAATCTGGCAGATGAACAGCATTAGTGCTGAGCTAGATTGACCATAAAATATAGCTTGCTCTAAGAGGTCCTGTAGAGAATCTCACTTCTAATTGCTGAATCTGAATTCTTGTACCCAGAACCTTAACTTCTGTTTTCCTGCTTTGCAAACCTATGACTGATCATTCTTTCTGAATTTTTAATAACCTTGCATTGTTATTGCATCTGTTTGATCAAAGAACTGCATTTGACAAATTCAAAAATACTGCATTGAAAAATATGGTTTCAAGAAGAAAAACTTCAGAGAATTTCATATCACAAGAAGAAGAAATAGAAAACTTCCCCTTCCTTCCGTCCCCCAAGATTTAAAGGTTTCTCAGAAATTCAAAACATTCACCCCAAGTCTTCTATTCCTAAAAAAGATAGTCTCCTATTTCCTTTAAAACACTGCCTAATGAAAAATAGTAAATACTACAAAATAAATTATTTTCAGTTATCTAAAGTGGTGGCATCTGAAGTAGTACAAATCAAGGAATCAGCAGCAACTGATTTTACACAAGATATAGAACAGAAGTGCCTTGGAGTAAATCAAAAGTCAATCTGTACTTTCGTAAAACTGTGAGGTTGAATTTCTTTCGGCATACAACTCAAGTTTTTTACAGTAATTCTGTATGTAATGTGCCAATTTTTTGAGTTGGAATAATTTAAAACATACGTTTTATTGTCAAATATTATTAAATGTTTAAACTGACTACATCTTTCCATGTAGCTATTGGATTAAGAGAGTATTTGCTTTAATACCAGTGATGTTTTGTATAGTTTCATAAGATCTCTTTTCTATTATTTGTGAACATTGAATGCAATGTCTTGCAACTGCTCTTGAGTTCTTCTGGTAGCTCAGAATATATGTTTAGGAACAACTATAGAAAGGGAAAAAAAGGGAATAGAGGAGGGAAAGGGGAAGGAAAAGAAAAAAGATTTTGAAATGCATGTGTATTATAGAGGAGTGTATGTAGTTACTATGGACAAATAATTAAAACCACATTTACATATATGTCATGACCCATAGCTGTACTGGACAATGATACAATTTGATTTTCAGAAATTAAGACGTTGAAAAAGTCTTTATTTATGAGTAAGACATCACTATATCAAGAAACAGTGAGCTGTCACATGTCTCTGTTTCTTAAAAGCTATTTAAGGAGCAGTGTATCAGTTTGGAATATTAATATTTAGTTCCCCTATTGCATTGTAGCTACACTGCTGTAAAGGGTATCCTTTTTCAAAATGAATTTCAAAATAATATTTTACTTCCCTTATATCACCAGCCCTTTACATTATGCAGGTACATAATGTTCTATAAGCATTTTGCTTACTTGAAGCAACAAAATTAATTGTATTTAATTAATCCTTTTTTTTTTTTAATACATGTGATATACAGTTAGACACTGTGTAGACTTTAATAGTGCAGTTTTTCATCAGTATGGCAGTCTCTCGAATTCCATCCTAAATTAAAACACATTTTATTTTGATTCTAAATTACAACTCTTGTTAATTGTTAAGGGGAAATAAATACAGCATGGCAGGGCAAGTATACCTCAAGTGTTAGAGTGCACAGCCAACACAAGACTATAATCTAGCCAAACAAACCTGAATGTGGTTTACCTAACATAGGAGTCAGTAACTTTTTACACATCTCTCATCTCTCCATATCCTAGCTATAACTACCCTGTGGAAATAAAATCCATTTGGACTGCTCTAGCAGAAGTTTCAATCTGAATGTGAACAGTATCTAAGTTAAAATACATAATAATCATGTTGGTGGCAGTTTTAGAGTGGATATCAGTTTAGTTAAAATGGATTTTGAGGCCAATGAGAATCAGGTCTAGGGTCCTTAAAAATGTGACCACTACATATATATATATATATATATATATATTTGTGTATTCACAAACTCACATTGCAATAAAACTAGGTAATTTACAAATATAACAAATGGATAACTGGATATGCAAGATTTACAAATACAAATACTTATACCTGAATATACTGTGGGTCATTAATTTAGACGCTTTTTCAGAACAAACTATTACAATTCAGGAGATAGCATCTGGAGTTATAATAGAGAATTTTATGGAAGCATAAAATCTCAATATTGATAAAAAACCCCAACAATCAACAATCTAAAACCTATAGGTTGGTAGGAAAGGAATAAGAGACTAATACTTACAACTTAAGATCCCATGGTACACCTGCATTTTAATACTGTAAAATCCTCTTTGTTCAATGACAGAAATATTGTGATACAGTTAGAAAAGATACATATAGGAATAACAACAATGACCATGGAAATTATTTTAACTGTAGGATAGACCAACATTATTTAACATGGAAAAGAGACAGCTCCAGGGGACTACAACTGTACTGTGTAATTGTAAGTGACACAAGGAGTAGTTATTCACAATACAAGAAGGGGCATAAAAAATAAATTATTATATAACAGGAAGAGTAAATAACCCTATATTTGTCTCATATTTTCTGGACTACTACTATGAGCAACTCTGAAGAGTGGTACTAGATCAAACAGATTTTAGTGTTCACCCAGTAGTGTTGTTTTTATGTTGTTTCATGTTTTTAATATGATCATTGCCTGTGTTTGTAACAAATATCCATTACAAAAACCTCTCTCATCTTGAATCATATAATTTGTAGTTCAAGAGAATTCTAAGTGAAAAGTAGCACAGGATATTTTCAGATAATACCTTTTTGAATTCTTACTATACTATTCTAAGAGAAAAATATAGTTTACGAATTTTGTTAGCATGAGGCAGGTATCTAAGGATTTCTAAAGTACTTATTACAACAATTCTTATTACAACAATTTCAGGAGTAACTGCAAACTTTTAATTTTACCAATGCTGCATCAGATTTTTCAAGCACGTGTGCTCTCTACTATAAACCAAGGCTTCTAAATTAACTTGCACATTAATTTTAAGCAATAAGTTTTGAGAATATTTATATAAGATAGTTTAAAACAACAATGAAAAGGAACAGAAATTTAAGATATTTCCAATTGTATTGCTTTTGTATTCTGTTTGTTTGCTTAAATGTTACAATTTGACAAACAATACCTTTGTTTTTGTGAAAAATGAATAAGTATTAAATAAGTTTATGTTGCTATTTCATATCCCTTTCCTTGTAATACTCACTTTATTCTCAGATGAATTCTACAATTAAATTGTAATTAAGTCCATAAGCTGCTTGATCTATAGTTTGAATAGGTGCTTGAATGTCTAGTTTGAAGGGAAAGGACATATAACACAGGCAAGTGTAGAGTCCTACACCTCAGAAGGAACAACTCCGTGTACTAGTACAGATTGAGAAATTAGTTTGGGGCACCACTTTTTTCTCTTGTCTCCAGTGACAGGACAAGGGGTAATGGGATGAAGCTGAAACACAAAAAGTTCCATTTAAACATAAGGAAAAACTATTTTACTGTGAGGGTGATGGAGCCCTGGCACAGGCTGCCCAGGGAGTGTGTGGAGTCTCCTTCTCTGGAGGTTTTCAAGACCCGTCTGGATATTTTCCTGTATGACCTGATCTAGGAGGACCTGTTTTAGCAGAGGGTTTGGACAAGACAATCTGCTGAAAGTCCCTTCCAGCTCCTACCATTCTGTGATTCTGTGATTCTGTTACAAGATTGGCAGAATAGATTTTTAAATTTTGTACAGTTGTAATATAAAAACAGGTTTCATAGACAAAAATAGCTAAATAATCCCTTTTTTAGAAGTTTCATATCCGTTTTGGGACCAGTTGACATCTAATTTGTGTTTTGCTAATTAGATACTGATAACCTTTCTGGGAACCAATGAAAACAGAGCAAGTGAGTAGGCTGAAAAATTCACCAAGAAGATAATTTCCTAGAAAAGAACTCAGGACACTGATATTTGCTAAAACATGCTGTCGTGGTTTTGACAAAGAGCCACAAGGGTGATCACTCACTCCTCCCGCTCCCAGCGGAGCGGGGAGGGGAACCAGAGAGAAAAGGGAAAAACCCCCCAAGGTTGAAATAACAGCAGTTTAATAGAACAACAATAAGAAGAAACAAGTTCAGGAAAAACAGTTATAAAAGTAAATGAGGGGATATACAAAAGGAATGGTGTGTGCCACAGTTGCTCACCACGCAGGACCTGACACGATCGCTCCTGACTGGCAGCTGAGCTCGCGGTTCCACAGTGCTGCCCCCGACTAGCTCCCTGCCTATATGTACTGGGCATGATGTCAGTATGGTATTGAATACCTGTTGGCCAGCCTGGGTCAGCTGCCCATGCTGTACACTTTCGTACTTCCTCATAAAAGTTAACCCTATCCTAGCCCAAACCAGGACATATGCTCACATGCTCTCACACACACATGCACATATAACACAATCACACACACACTTATTTTTCAGGAATAGGAAGCTTAATTGTAAATTTTAAGGCCTAGAAAATCGTTGAAGGGGTGAGTGTAATATCAGAGGAAACATCAGAGGACAAACAAGTGTTCAGCATAGTTTTATGAAGGGCAGGTCCTGCCTGATTAACTGATCTCTTTCTACAACAAAGTGATTTGCGTAGTGGATGAATGAAAGCCTTTGGATGTGGTCTTCCTGGACTTTAGTAAGGCCTTCGACACAGTCTCCCACATCATGGAGAAAATGACTGCCCATGTCTTGGATGGACCTACTTTGTGATATGTTGAAAACTGGCTCAATGGCTGGGACCAGAATGTCATAGTGAATGGAGTTAAATCCAACTGGTGGCCAGTCAGCAGTGGTGTTCCCCAGGGCTCGGTGCTGGGGCCTGTTTTGGTTAACATCTTTATCTATGACCTGGATGAAGGGATCAAGTGCATCCTCTGTAAGTTTGCTGATAACACCAAGCTAAGCCAATATATAGGCCTGCTTGAGGGCAGGAAGGCTCTTCACAGGGACCTGGACAGGCTGGATCAATGGGCTAAGGTCAGTTGTATGAGGTTCAGCAAGGCCAAGTTGTGTATCTTGCACTTGGGCCACAACAACCCCATGCAATGCTATAAACTTAGGGCAGAGTGGTGGGAAAGCTGTCCTGCAGAAAAGGACCTGGGGATGTT
Organism: Colius striatus; assembly: GCF_028858725.1. Classification (NCBI taxonomy): domain Eukaryota; kingdom Metazoa; phylum Chordata; class Aves; order Coliiformes; family Coliidae; genus Colius; species Colius striatus. Next base: position 31,418,092 of record NC_084763.1, on the reverse strand, counting down.
GATTGACAGGTGGCTGAACATGAGTCAGCAGTGTGCCCAGGTGGCCAAGAAAGCCAATGGCATCCAGACTTGTATCAGAAGTAGTGTGACCAGCAGGACTAAGGAAGTGACTGTCCCCTTGTACTTGGTGATTATGAGGCCACACCTCAAACACTATGTCCAGTTCCGGGCCCTTCACTACAAGAAGGACATTGAGGTGCTGGAGCATTTAAAAAAATGGGCCATGAAGCTGGTGAAGGGTCTGGAGAACAAGTCTGATGAGGAGCAGCTGAGAATAGACATGATCACCCTCTAGAACTACCTGAAAAGCAGTTGTAATAAAGTGGGGGTCAATCTCTACTCCCTAGTAATAAATGATAAGACAAGAGAAAATGGGCTCAAGTTGTGTCCACAGAGGTTTAGATTGGCTGTTAGGAAGAATTTTATCACCAAAATGGTTATTAATCATTAGAATGGGCTGTCCAGGGAGGTGGTGGACTCACCATCCCTGGAGATAATTAAAAGACTCATAGATGAGGTGCTGAGGGACATGGTTCAGCGGTGGGCTTGGCAGTGCACCACAGGCAGTGACTATGTCCAGAGGAGGCCGTGTCCCATGAGAGGGACCCCATATTGGAGCAGGGGAAGAATGCAAGGAATCATCCTCCTCTGAGAAGAAAGAAGCAGCAGAGATCATCCCTGAGAGACTGACTACATCCTCCATTCCCTACGCTCCCGTGCCATTTGGTGGGGAGGAGGAAGAGATATCAGGACCAGTGAGCTGAGCCTGGGAAGAAAGGAGGGATGGTGGAGGGAGATCTCAAAGTGCTGGCTGTATTTTTCTCATCATCCTGCTCTGTTTTTTGCTTTTGTTCAGTTCTGTTTCTTGTAGGTAGTAGAATAAACTTTCCTTACTTTCCTCTCTAAGTCGAGTACTGGAGTCTGTTTTGCCTGGAACCATAACTGTCAGCGAGTCCTCCCTGCCCTTGTCTTAATCCACAACATCTTTGGATATCTTTTTTTCTTCCCTTCTTGCTGAGGCCTCCGGCATCTTAATGAGGATGGGGATGGATGGGGGGCAGTGAGGAAGAGACTGTTGCTGTGCTTCATTGCTAGCTGGGCCAAACCATGACACATAGTATCAAATATAGGAAAGTTATATAAATAATTCCTTCAAATAATCAGAGTAAACAGAGTATTTACGAGTGATTGAGATGAATTAAATTTCATTGTGTTCTGCAATCCTAAACAAATTTCATACTCACCTGACTTTGTTTCACAGCAAATCAATAGCACTGAAGACTTTATTTGAACAGACAATATATAGTTTCCTATTGTTGTTCAGTGTGCATATGAAACTATCAACTTCAGTTAATGAGAAATTTTCCATGAACATTGCTGGGTGGAAATGTTTTCTTTTCTGTAAATAACTTTGCCATATTGCATCTGCCATTAGCCGACAGCCTTAAATATCAAGAGGTGCTGTCCAATACTCAAGAAAACCTCACATGGTTTTCAGTGGTCTTTGTGCAAGTATTCAGCGATTCAGTACAAACTAAACTACTGCCACTCTGTTTTCAGGATTCATTGCACAGCTATCGGTAAAATTAAAAAGTTTAAAAAAACCTACTGTAGACATTATTAAATATTCATGAGGTACCAAGTGAAAATATGAAATACACAGCAAGAGTAATAGCATGCCTGTGCCAGAATCCACAGTTTGGTTGAGAATTGTCAGATCCAAACTTTGTATCTTTTTTATCTCAGGGTGCCATTAACTTCTGCACATCATGAAGCCCTCAGAAAGCTTCAATGTTCTAAAAGACCTTCTTAACGAATAAAAAAAGCATAGTACGTTCAAAAAGATACACAGATATGATTGGGTAAAATAATTGATGAGTGAATATTGCAAGATTCTAAATTTTTCTATCCAAATTTCAGTGAATGATTTGCGTTTATGAGACATTTTTCATTTACGTCTACAATGAGAATGTTCCCAAATGGTAATAGGTATTGAACAATTTCATAGAAAGATCTGAAAACAGATATATCTTCAAATATTAATATAGATGTAACAGAGACTTATAAGTATTTAAAATATGTGGAGCAAATTTCCCATAGTAAGTGAGGTATCAGGATCCGGTAGTCCTATCAACTGAATACAATGTTTTGAAAGTGCAAAGAGGAGCGCAAGGTGAGTAGCTACCTGAGTTCTGTCGTCAGTGTGTGTCTCCAGCCCTATCTTTGGCCCTTCATCATGGATAGACCTTGGCCCTGTGTTCTAAGTAGGTTTTCTCCTGGACATCTTGAATATATGCTATATGCAGCTATGTCTCTGTCTCCTGGATGGACTTTGACCTCATACTGTAGCCCTGTCTGCTTTTGTTCCAGGGTGGATTTCCATATAGAAGAACCTTATACCCAGTCCAGCATTCAGCTGACTGTTGGTGGATCGCATTACCAGCAGCTGTCTCTGTTGTGTTCAGGCTGTGTGGGACCTTGCTGGTGAGGACACAGCCCCAGGCAGAGTGGTCCTTAGTTGCTGGCCTGTCTGCTTTCGAGCTCTGCCCTTGCTACTTCCTAATGCACACATTTAAAGTTGCACCTTCCTGGAAGAGCTCTAGTGAAGAGAGTGATGAGTATTTTCATTGTTACTCATAGGCAAACACAGGATTCATGTGAAAATTTGAACACAGAGCAGTCAGTTCTGGAACAGCTATATTTAATGACAACTGATGAACAACAGCATAAAAATTCTCATTCTAAAAAATATTGTCATTGGTGAATTTCATTTCATGAATATGACTAGAACTTGGCTTTTGTACTCCCTGAAAATTAAAAAAATAAGGTCCATCTGGTTTATTCATGCATTCTGGAAACATTGGAAGTTTTGAAAATATTTTTAATTGTAATCTCTTTTGAGCTGAGTAGGAAGAAAAATTGAATGTGAAAAATCCATTTTTAAATGTTTTGTCTTCAATCATTTCATGTTAACTGATCCAGATTTGTTATTATAAACATAATCTTGGGTTTGTAAATACATAATAAAATGAATTTATCTTCCCCAGAATTCATTTTAATCTGCATGTGTTAGTTTTTTTAATGAGTAAGCATATTTCTATTGTGTTCCAAACAAATACAACTCAGGTTATGCCAGTCACTTTCCTTCCCCTAGTAAAATCCTTATGCATCAGCACCTGCTTCTGACAATGTAAACACAATGAAGCACACTGGAATTCACAGCTTAGTATAACATTCATTAAAAAAATAACCAAACAAACCCACTGACCATATGTGAAATAGACTTATGATTTAATGTAACTGCAGATACTGTCCTGCAGTTTATTACATTCTGAGCCAGGGAACACGAACTTTATAGCACTATTACCAACGAATTTTAAATCACTCCAAAGTTCAAACTTCACTGAAGCATTACATTGTATGTTGAAATCAGATGGCCATTTTGGCCTGCAAATGCCATCTATATTTCAGAAAACATTCATGTTCTAATCAAAAATGAATTAAAAGACATGGAAACTTCAAGCACTATTTGTCATCTGAAACTCATGTTCATTAATATGCCTCATATCTGTAACTCTGAGAAAAGCTAAGTCAATTCCCAAATTACCATACAATTCAAAATGAAACAGTAATGCATTTTAAAATGACTGTATTGAAAATTGAATGCCAACTGAAAATAAATTATGGTACCTTTTAAAATTAAATTACAACAGATTTTTTTCTTCGTCCTTTCTCCTCTTGTCATCTTCAGTTATTCTAGCTGTCCAATTCTTACCATATTTACCCTTTGACAAGAAGGGTTTAGAATATAAAACATAAAAATACCACTACATTTTTCATAATTAAATACTTCATAGGAACATTAACTCGTTATAAATTTTTATTTTCTGACAGTTCTTTCACTACATCCACCCCAATAAATTTTCATACACATAGCTTTTTTAAAATTTTACTTTGTCCATAAATATCTTTATTTGATATTTCTGTGTATTTACAGGTCTTGTACAGCTAAATATATGTATTCTTTTGTAAGATTGGTATACATAAAAAAAAAAAAAAGAAAATTGTAAAAGATAAACTGTCAGAGTAGTAGAGGTTTTCACTATGAAATTTTGATCTGGACAGGGAAAAGTAACTATGAAAAAACCATCCAAACCAGATATTGATCAAACATTGATACTGGAAACAGAGAATAACTTCTCTGCTGAAGTTATTGTCAGAAATCTTCCAATCAAATGTCAGAACATGAAAAAAACCCACAAACCCTGCATAATCAACAGTAAAATTTAAGAAAATGAGAATGGGATTGAAAATTCAAAAAAATTATAGGGCTAGGTTTTTAAAACTCTAAATGGGAGGTAGTCACCTAACAGATTTATCACGTTCCACAAATTACTTTTCTACATTTTAGATGTCTACATTTTTTAAATTTCCTCAGTTTTAAAATTTTTTTGCTTGCATAGTGTCTAGAACAGCATACCTCTCACTACTATTTCATACTCATAAAGCAGTAGTGTGCAAAGTGTGCAAAGAATGGAAATGTGATGCATATTATTATTACTTTTTAAAATATTATTTCAGTGAATCTCATTCTTTCCACATGCTTCAGTTATAATTCCCATTTTCATATTATCTGCCTGATATTATACTCAAATAATAATCATTTTAGACTATTTTGGCACTTTAGCATAGAATATCTTTCTTTATTTAGCATCCTTCTGTCTTTCATTGTGGGTCATATTTTTAAATGCAACTAATTTTGCACTGGCAATCAATTACGGGTGTAAGTACTTAGAGTATTTCATTGTCCAAATACCTGATTGCAGACACAAATCATGTAGTTAAACTCTAAACAGTATTGATCGTCAGTGGTTTAGTAGAAATCCCCTTGACACATTTGACCCAGAAAATCAAGAAGCTATTTAAAGTAAATAGAACATTTCTTACATTTAGAACTTACACCTCCACATTCCAAATGTCTTGGGGTTGGTTTTTTTTTGGTATTTCTCACAAAATGCATATTTAGTCCAACTTTCTGGTCATTGTATCACACAAACATTTAGTATTAGAGAGTTACTGAGATTTTAATGTCTGAACAAATATGATGATGCTTTCTTCACTTTGACCACAACTCACAAAACCTACAGGGCCAGTAAAGCAAATTGTCTACAGGTAAAATTTTTTCTTTTCTATATGGGAATTTTAGTAGAAAAAGGACTGTAAAGCTGAGGCCTTCTAATAAATTTGAAGAGTATGTGCATTATAAAATGTCTTGCTATTCTTTTTTTCTTTCACCTTCATCCCTGTGAGTAGCTACTGTGCTTGATCTGGAATCTGAATGCTATCTTGTTGCTTTAGATGTAAAACTCTTTTCTGATCAGATATTATCGGTTATTATGTGGATGCTTGTTGTTGTATACAAACATCTGGTAAGAAATATGTGGAGAAAAACACATATTTTTCAGCTTTTCATCTCAAACAAATGATTTGAACTCAGATCTCCAGAAGTAAAAGTTTTAAGTGCACTATTCCACTGTGTTACTGAGAGACTGAAACAAATATTGTCTATTATACATTTTTAACCATAAGCTACGGTAGGTAGACTTTTTTTTTCTGCTTGTATAGTGAGTATTATGAAATAACATGCATGTGCCATTTGGTAGACATGAGATTAATGGTAGACAAGTTCCCGAGTCAGCATTTATGGCATGGAAAAAGGTAATTGTCCAATTACAAGCTTACTGAAATGGCTTTGGTCTCATGAGGCACGGCCCGGGGAAAAGTCATAGGATTGACACAATAGATTAACTTGGAATTTGGCTTCTACATCTTATTTTGACAAGAAACAGGCGTTGGAAATTCTACTACTCACCTAGTGCATTGCCATACGTTTACTAATTCTGAGACAACTATCCCGGCTCAGCTCTCCTAGGAATACTAGTTCCTGATGATCACTGTAGGATTTTAAATGTTACAAATAAATTTTAGTCTGGGATTTAAACCTTCACCAAGTTTCTGTGACACCAGAATTTGAACTGTGGATCTTAACCCTTCCTAATAACTTTTTTTACAAGAAGTTAACATAAGCAAATTATTTTCATTATAAGTACAAGAAGAACCAACACAGGGCGATAGACTTTTTTATTCTTTTTAGATTTTTGTTTCTGGGAGGGTTTAGATTCAATAAGTATTGTTTAGGAGATGCCTCAAAAAAACATAGCAAAAGTATAAAATCTCACAAGAAATCTGATGAAATCAATGTTTATACCTCTTTAAATTTCCACAGTTCCAGGATACAGGTTTTAATTCAAAGTCCTTGAAATGAGTTTTTAAAATATTAAAATGCAGATAAATATTATCCTAGTTATGAAAATTAATGAATTACAGCGTTAATTGTTTTTAATTACTGCAGAAGGATCTGCCTACTGCTTAGAACAGTCTGACATTGAGGTAAAACTTCTCTTTCTAACCTAGAAAGCCAATTCTGAGAGTAATAAAATCTAAAACACAACATATACAAGGCCACAGAAATATTTCCTAGCTTGAAATCAAAACACTTTTTCCCCAATAATCCTTGAATAACTATAGATAATTAATGCTGCTAGAGAGGACACATCACTGCATTTGTAAATCCAGTATGAAATTTGGAAAAAAGCTCAAATGAATGTTAATTCTTTGCTAAATCTTGCCTCAGCTCTCAAATATATATGCCTGTTTAATTTCATGCACAATAAATCCATTTTGAAGTTGTTTTTCTAAACAGTCATATATTCTAACAAGTAGGCAATCTGTGCCTTTCACTTCTAGACATAATAGCAACTTTTAAGTTTTATCACAGAAGTGGACAAACACCATCATGGAGGCTTTTGCCAGCTTTTAGTATTTCAGCTTTTAAGCACACATAACTACAGGAGCACTTCAGTAGATCCAATAAGTAATTCAGTCTTGGACTTCAACTATACTAATTTTAAAGTTCTGTGATATTTTATTGGTTGTTTACATCACTGTCTGTCTAGTTATAGACATAACGTATTTGTTTCATCTAACTCCATCTGCTTAAAAATCAAAAGTAAAGTTTAAGATTGTCATGGAGTTCCAGCTGTTATTGCTGAGAAAGGTAAGTACTTGTTCAGATACCTCCCCACAGAAAGGATTTCCCCACTGAAGAGGTCTCTGTCTTTCCAGGTAAGAAAACTTAAGATTTCAAGTATAGGTAGAATAAAAAGAAAAACAAGCTACTCTTACCTAAGAAGTTAAAAGAAAGGGTTAAAGCATTAATGTTCAATTTCGGATAATTTTTTTGACAAATAATTTTCAATATGTAGTGTTGAAGAAGGCCACTTAAGTAGGTAGTCAGAATAATTAAATTGCTTCCCCAGAAGGCCCTGTACTAGACCATGTTCAATAGAATTCACTTAGGGCATATTAGCTGCATGAATATCACTGAGTACATCTCCTGAAATATCTTTTTTTAATTAAACAAAAAGAGATCGACTGGTTACAAATTGCAATGTCTGTGGAAACTTTCATATCTACAAGGTGATGGATATTCATTTAGTAATAGTCATGACCCAGAAATGAATGCAACAGATAAATTCTCTTTAACCAAATGTAGTGTGTGTGAAAGGTAGCTGTACTCCCTGTGCCCAGTTACTGTGTTTTCCTGAGCTGTGCTATCCTGCTCTGTGTGTTAATTTTAATCCAAAATAGCCTGGAAGAAGAGCTTGTCAGGAAAACACAATTTCCATGAGCAATAATTTTGTTCCTGCTCTTTGGAAAAGACAGAGAACATCCAGGGCTGTAGTAGTGCTAGCAATGCACTTGCATTTGGGAACTTAAAAAGATTATCAGTTTATTCTACATGATAAGAATAAAAAAAGTACTCTGTAAATGTAAAACAAGTCAATAACTGAAAATGGGTTTCCCAAATTTGGGCTCTATGTGATCATAAAGATAGCTTTTCTTTCTTTTTGCAGTGCCCTAAAACCTACAAATTAACCCAGGAAATACTGTTGTTTTATAAGACCTCTGTAATATGAATTACGATTTAGATTTTAAAGATGTAGCCTGTGCAGCAGAGGAGGTCTTGAATTTCTTTAAAACAATAGACATGGAAATTATGGAAGTGTTAAATCATCAGAAAAAAAACTTTTACATTACAAGGGACAGATGACTCAAACGTTACATAGAAAAGATGGGAAAATTATTAACTTGAAAAGACTAAGTGGGAATTACCAAACAAATACCAGCTTTTAAATCACCTAATTCTTACTTATGTTCATTTGCATTGTTTTACAATTAGTAATAGTACTTATTATCAGGTGTTTTACACTTAAGGGTGCACAAAGCATCTGAGAATTATGGTTTCCAGCTTTAAAGGGATTCCAATTTATCATTTCTTAATTGCCTGCTTAGAACAAAATCAAGGCAATTTCCCTTCCTACCTGACCAAAATAACATACATCAGTCTTGATCTTCAGGATCCAGTGTTTGAAAAAAGGATACTGTCAGTCAAAGAGCTCAACAGAATAACCTTGCAAGATACGTGAAAAATGGTACTTTGAGACAGTTGATCTTAATTTTGAAAAGATAAGTGAAACAGGGAATAGAAAGTGAATAATCTTTTTTATAATGTGCAGAAATATTCAGAAGAAAAAATACGTGCAAATATTTCAAAAATAAAGGTGTTATGTTTTCAGAAAAACAAAATTTAGTCTTTCAGAGCAGTAAACTTCCTGCATTTTTATATCATGTAATCAAATTAATAATATACAGAATAGAAGCTGTAGGGAAAAAACCTAAGCCAATGATTTTAAGGAAAGAGGAATAAGAAACATGATGCTATTTATAACCTCCTATCAGGAAGGAACAACAATGAAAAAGAAAAGTTTGAGGAAACAAAGCATTTACTTAATAAAATGGGTAACTTTTTAAAAGGTTACATCAAAAGAATTTAAATCAGTTGAGGAAAACTAATTCTTTAAGGAACAGCATGATTGTACCACATCAAAAGAAATATTGAGATGCTTAATGTTAAACACCTACCTAAGTGATGTGGTGCATCAGAACTTTGAATTTCTATATCATAACAACATCATAACAGAGAGAAGCTGCATCCAGTTGCTTGTGATAAAGATTGTGTTTTACAATGCAGTAGTGCTTTCCATAACGCTCTATGATTCAGAGGAAAGCAATGAATCTGAATGTTATATCAACACATCAGGCAGCTTTCAGATGAAATGGTCTCAGTCATTCACAATTGCAAACTGGCAAGATTAAATAACCAGCTTTAATGTTCCCATACTGGAGAATACTGGTCTCATTAACGTGATAGTAGTAACTTGAAACTGATAGTTATAAAAGCCATTCATATAAAAAAAGGACATATAAATAAATTTAAACCATAAAAAAAATCCCCTGTTCTTACTATGTGAATTGTCTTCTGGAAAGCAGACATGCTGTAGGGTGCATAAACACTGCATATACTCATGAAAATAGCTTCCAGTAGTCTCAATTGACAGGAAACCTTTGGAAACCATGGCTACCAGGCTAACTGAAGACAAAAAACACAAGACAGATTGAAACTGCGTGAAAACAGCAGTCTCTATAACTGAAAAATAAAGTTCTAACTTCTGCAACAGTCATCACCTGTGCATCAACTTAACTGTTGATGCATGTACTTAGTCTGTGGCAGGCTGTTTAGCAACTAAAATGAAACAAGAAGTTAAGAACAGACATGCAAAAACCTCATAATTTTCTATGTTAATAGTAGTATATTTTTTTCTGTCTTCTCTATAATTAAAACTCTTTTCTTATCCTCAGGTGATCTGGAAGCTGAAGCACTACAAAGGATTTCTTTTAGGAGGGACATTCCCTCAACTTAATTTTCCTTTGTTTGTTTGTTTTTTTTCTTTCGTGTGTGTATGTTTGAGCTTTCAGGTAATGGTTTCTCTATCTCTTTTGCCAGTAGTCAACTCATTATTCTGCATTAAGCTGCATTGAACTGTATTTGTCATTTATTAATTCTGTTACGGTCTGCATTATTCCTCATTATTTAACGTTCTACCTAATTTAGAATCACATGGAAATCTTGCTTTCAAAAGCATTATCTGATTTGTTTATATTAAAAGAATAGTAGAGGACACAGCACTAGTGATTGCAATACCAGCATCTCACTAATAACTTCTGTCTGATGTAGGAAAGAAGAGCTTCCACTTTTCTTTTTGTCTTTTTGCAGAGGTTCACTTTACTAAGTTTCTGTGCTGTATTTCTATTGTGTTTTAGAGGTTAACCTTTGAAAGAGAACTTACACAGTTTTGTCCTAAGCCAGGTCCTATCTTTCATATGTAGCTGCGGAACTATACCCGTTCACTTCTTAAGGAAAAGCAACAATGTTCAGACACTTGGATATCTGTAATGAAGAAATTGAAATAAAGAGGAAAATTATTCCAGTTAGTTAGTAAACAGAAAAATCTGTATTTTTGGGGACCAAAATGTCCATTCAAAATGTCAAACATTGTACTTGTCATTAAAAAGCTAGCATTTCCCATCAGTCACTCTTAAAAGTTTTATCTGTACTAAGAACGTGAGATAACCATGTGAGAGTATGGAAAGTGTGCTAACAATGCACTCTGTTCCCTCATTAGGGTCCTTAGTGAATACCTTGAACAGTACTGGTGTCCCAGCACCAACCACTGAGGGACTCCACTAGATACAGGCCTTGAACTAGACCCTGCCCCACTGATCACCTCTCTCTGCCTTCTTCAACCAATTAACAATTCACCTTGCTACCTGATCTTCCAGCCCACACTTTCTCAGTTTTGCTGCCAGGATGCTGTGGGAGACGGTGTGAAACGCTTTACTGAACTCAAGATAAACTACATCCATTGCATTATAACCATCTATCCACTTGGTTACGTCTTCATAAAAGGCTATCAGGTTGGTCAAACATGACTTCCCTTTGGTAAAACCATGTTGACTGCTCCTAATGACCCTCTTGTCCTTTAAATGCCTGGAGATAGCACCTAGGATAAGTTGTTCCATCACCTTTCCAGGGATTGAGGTGAGGCTGACTGGTCTGCAGTTACCCAGGTCTTCCTTCTCGTCCTTTTTGAAGACAAGTGACATTTGCTCTCCTCCAGTCCTCAGGCACCTCTCCTCTTCTACACGAAGATGATGGAGACTGGTTTAGCAATGAGTTCCACCAGCTCCCTCAGCACCTGCAGGTGCATCCCATCGGGGCCCATGGATTTATGTACATCCAGATTGCTCAACTGATCCTTAACCCAGTCCTCATCAACCAGACAAAACTCCTCCTTTAATCTGACTTCCTCTGGAGTCTGGGGCTTCTGAGGACAGTCTCCAGCACTATAGACAGTGGCAAAGAATGCATTCAGTAACTGCCTTCTCTGTATCCTCTGTTACCAGAGCACCTGCCTGCATACATTGCCTCTAGAGTTAGTTTTTTCTGCAATGTGTTTGAAGAAGCCCTTCTTGTTGTCCTTGACCTCCCCTGCAGGGCACAACTCCAATGAGGCTTTATCTTTCCTAGTTACCTCCCTACATCCTCTGATGACAGCCTTATATTCATCCCAAGCAGCCATCCCTTCCTTCCATGATCTATAGACTATCTTCTTCCACTTGAGTTTTCTCAACAGTTCCCTGTTTAACCATGTGGGTCTCCTGGCTCCCTTGTTTGATTTCTTACCTACCGGGGTGCTCTGATCCCGAGCTTGGAAAAAGTGATCTTTGAACAGAGACCAACCCTTTACCCTCTAATACCCTGTTCCAGGAGATGTTCCCTAGTAATTGCTTGAAAAGGCCAAATTTGCCTGGAAAAGGCAGGGTTGGGTCCCTGCTTGGTATTCTGTTCCTGCCACACAAGATCCTGAACTCCATCATCTCATGGTCACTGCAGCCGAGGCTGCCCCAACCCTTACCCCTTCAACCAGATCCTGCTTGTTCATGAGTACAAGATCCAGGTGAGCTCCTCTTCTAGTTGGCACATTCATCATTTCATGGAATCATAGAATCATTTCAGCTGGAAGAGATCATTATGATCATCGAGTACAGCCTTTATCCCAGCCCTATTAACCACTACACCATTTCCATAAGTGCAACATCCAGCTGTCTCTTAAACACCTCCAGGGATGGTGACTCCACTACCTCCCTGAGCAGGCTGTTCCAATGTCTGCCTACGCTTTCAGTAAAGGAATTCCTCCTAATATCCAGTCTGAACCTCACCTGACATAACTTGAGGCCATTTCCTCTTGTTTTTGTAGCATCAAGAAGTTATCATCGATGCACTGAAGGAACCTCCTGGACTGTAAGTGGATAGCTGTGTAGGTCTTCCAGAAGATGTCTGGGTAATTAAAATCCCCATGGGAACCAGGGCCTGTGATTTTGAGGCTATTCCCAGCTGCCTGTAGAAGACCTCATAAACCTCCCCAGCCTTGTCAGGTGGCCTGTACTAGACACCCACAACAGTGTAATACATGCTAGTCTGCCCCTTAATTCTAACCCACAAACTCTCAACTTGCCCCTCGGCCTCACCTGGACAGAATTCAGTACATTCCAGTTGCTCTTTCACATAAAGAACAACTCCATCACCTCATCTGGCTGACTATCTTTCCTAAAAATATGAACTGTCCCACTATGTCTCTGTAGTAGCCACTAGATCATAATCCCTTGCCTGTATACAGACTTTCAGCTCCTCCTATTTATTCCCCATGCTGTGTGCATTGGTACACAGGCATTTCAAGAACGAAGCCAATCATGTAGTGTTTACCCCTGACACTGGCTTGCCACCCTTAGGCTCAACTCTAGTCGGGCTGGTTTTATTCCCTTCCCCTTCAAAATTATTTTAAAGTCCTTTCTATGAGCCCTACTGTCTTGTTCACAAGGATCTATCTCCCCATTTGAGACAGATGAACTCCACCTGCCACCAGACCTGTGTAGTGGGTCTGGAAAGGTAGTGATTTTCCACAGCAGCTCTTACAGTGCTGTGCTTACTGTTGGTATCAATGACTACCGCTCGCACAGCATCAGGGCTGTCCCTCCAGCATTCCTTCCCCCACCTTCACCAATAGCTGTGGGTGGGCACAATCTTGGAAAGGACCACAGCCAGAACAGCTGACCCAGGCTGACCAAGGAGATATGCCATACCATATGACACCAGCTCAGTAATATAAACTGGGGGAGAGGAGCAGGAATGGGAGGACAGGTTCATTTTTGGCCTTCGAAAAGCAACTGTTACGCGTATCGAAGTCCTGCTTCTCGGGAGGTGGCCGGACATCGCTGCTGATGGGAAGTAGAGAGTAACAGCTTTATTTGCTTTTGCTTCGCTTCCCGTGCTTGTGGTTTTGCTACTTCTTTATTAAACTGCTTTTATCTCAACCCATGAGACTCTCATCTTATTTTCTCCCCTTCCCTGGCTTGCTGAGGAGGTGGGTGATAGAGTGGTGTGGTGGGCACCTGGCATCCAGCCAGGCTCGAACTACCACAACCTGGCATCACGAAAATTTCACCATGGTCAAAAACCCAAAGCTGTGTTGATGCACCAGTCTCTGAACCACCTGTTAATCAGTTCAGTTTTTCTTATTTGTTCAGTATTCCCCTCTGTCATGAGAGGGATGGAGGAGAACCCTACTTGTGCTCCTGAGCCATCAAGCATTCTCCCCAGTGCCCTGAAGTCCTCTTTAATAGCTTTTGATTGCCTCTCTGTAACCTCATCAGTATCAACCTGCATTATCAACAGCAAGTAGGTCACACCAGACCAGGGAGTTTCCTGGCAACATGTCTAACCTGGGCCTCAGAGAGGCAGTAGACTTCTCTGTGGGATGGATGTGATCAACATGGAGCCTTCAGTTCCATTCTGAACGGAATCATCTACTACTATAACATCCTTTTTAATTGAGGCAGTCCTAAGACATGATGGTGACTTACTCATCCTGGGTGGCTCTTCAAGAGGCATAATTACTTAAGTGGCCTGGAAATTAAAACTTATATAAAAACTCAGCATTGTTCACCAATTAAGGAAAGGTACAAAATCAAGAAGGCTTACAGAGTGGATACAGCTGTTGCTGCTGTTTGAGGAATCCACAACACAGCAATTCCCTGCAAATGCTAGAGTCTAGAGCAGAGTGGAAGCTCTGCAGTCAGACTCTGTGATGATACATAGGAATAAGATGGTCCTCTAGAACTGATAAGCAGCACTTTTGGTACCGTCAGCCAATGGTCTGTCAAATCATGACAAAATGCTGTCCTTAGTGCGAACTTTGCTCATTTTAATGTCATTTTAATACTAAAACACAACTCCATCCCAAAGGCTACCTACCTCCAAGGTGCAACCACTTCTTCTTGAGTCTGTGGCCTGATTTTTTTGTAAGCTCTACCTTTAAATGCAAGGCGAGAGAATTTTACATTAATCATAATGAAAGTATGTATGACTAAAGTCACTCAAACTCCACCTTGAAGGTGAAAAAAGGTGTAAAGCGGTTAAAGAAAATCAGGATGTTAGGGGAAGACATCATCCTGAACAAGTCAGGGAAGCTCCCTTACAAACTGTCTCTGACTCCTGGGATCAACTGAAGGACTGAGACTCTCTTTCTCCCTCCCTTGGGACATCTTAGATGAGACTTTAAGTACTTCTACAGGAAACTTAGAAATCTCTACAGAGAGTTACTCTTTAACTTTTTATAGCCAGGCTGTATTTTGTAACTTCACGTGCTATATTGTTTATACATCTATTTTTCACATGTGCTTTCTCCTGCAGACAGTCACTGTCACTAGCAATCCATAAGAACCTGTATAACTGTGCATGAATAAAACTGCGCTGTTTAGGTAACCAGTCATCACAGTTTCTCACTGAACATGACCAAACCCTGGAGTGTAGCCGTACTAGTTCATGAGCATGATTGGACTGAAGGTGTAGTCTACTATCAGTGAATCCAGAGATGTGAGAGTTCACAGGAGGTGAATGCATCTGGACTGATTGTGGCAAATTGGGCATCACCCAGAATTTAAACCTAGTTGCACCTAACCTCCCAGCTCAGTGAGGAGAGTTAGAATGCAAAGGTGTTTATTTTCTGCCAAACCACTCTGTCCCCTTTTAATGCAACACTTATACCTTTATATTCCATTGCCTGGCACTCAACTTCCAAAGCCCCATACCTCTTACACAATGGCAACTAGGGAGGCAGGGGAGGCTGGGAAGCAATTTGCCTGCCCCCCTGAGAAGGGACCTGTATCCATTCCCCTTCATCTCTTAGGTTCCCTCTGTTAACCTGGCTAGAAGACGGCAGGAGATCCAGTACTTCTTGTGAAGGCTCAACGTGTTGCTTACATCTCAGGGATCATGTACCAATCTATCTCTCACACTCCCTGACACTCCTGAGCCTTTCTACTTCCTCCTTCAGTTCAGCCACCAGGCTAAGCAGGTCATTCGCCTGGACACATCATAGACAGGTGTTATCTTTTACATCATCCACTAGGAGTGCCAGGCTCCGGCACTCACTGCAGCCAGAGACCTGGACACCTGCAGGTTTACATGGGACATTTGTCTGGTTTGCCACATTTCTTTGAAAAACACACTTTCGCAGGTTGCTACTATAGCTGCCCACACCACCAACTGCTCACAGTGACTCATCCCTTCTGGAAGACTCGCCACCATGCCCCTGTGCTCAAGACATTTAAATCCCCCACTGTGACTGCAGTGACACCCTCATCGGGCCTTGCCTCCCTCACAAGAGATCAGTGCCAGATCAGTGGAGAGGCAGCACCACTCAACACCCCTGGCCTGAGAAAATGAACCCCCCAGTGCCGGTTCTGCTGCTCTGGTGACTAACAAATGAAGAGAAAGGAAGGAAAGCAGAATACCACATAAACAATAAAACCCCATATTTCATCTAGTAGTAAATTAACAATTATAGATAGGATACATAGGTTACTCTTTCACTTTTCGTGGTCCCTCTTGAGATGAAAGACATACTAAACAAAGCTAACGACAAAGCTCTTGGCAGTGATTAATATCAAAAAACTTCTGAAATTATGATTATTCATCTACCAGTCCAATTCTCAAATTATGAAGAAAATCTTTATCAAAAGGACAAGCATTTCTGGCGAGGTTTCATGCACTAGTGACATTAATCTCTTTGAAAACAATGAATGTAAAGGAGACCTCGCTGCAGCTAGAAAAAACAGAAAAGAATGAAAAAGAATAAGAGATTGAGGTGGCTCTGGTTTTCAGCTCTACACATCAGCAAAACTGAAATCCATGAGAGGGTTTAGATGGCTTTCATCTCTGAAATATTAGCAAATTTAGACCACTGATTTCTCCATGCCTCAGATTACTAACTGTGAAATGAGAATGCAAGCACTCCTCTAAGCATGCTCTAAAAATACTATCCACATTCTTCAGTCATTGTTTTATTCAATGGTGGTTCCACTTGCACGTAACCCATTAAAAATTGCCTGTTTTTCTTTGAAATCTTTTGAGTGTATTATAGAGCTTTCTTTTTTTTTTTTTTTTTTAAACTGTGAAGGATTTTAAAAGTCTGTGGCCTTTCTTGATATTTCTAGTGAATCTAACTCTGCAAGAACTGTCATTTTTGTCACTTATTTCATAGAACATGTCTTAATTCCTTAATACCTTCCAATTTAGTATCTTAAGAAAAAATGCTTATAACTTTGGACACATTTTTTATGTGTATTTGGGAAAAATACATGTTTTTATCACAGTCAGGTCACAATAATCTCTATCCTGACATTATGCAACTGTTAGCTTTTCTAATTCAAGTAAGAGAGTTAATATTCTGCTTTCCTCTCTGAATGAGATCCACTTGACATAAACCAAAAGTCAAGGCTGGTGTTCATGAGACAACAGGAACTGAAAGAACTTAAGTGTTGGTTCAATTTGAAAACTGGAAACACAAAACTAATTAATCAAAAAGACATTGGAAGTAGAGTCTATTTTTTTATAATTTAGAGAGTTTTTACATTTTAATATTATCAGAAAGTTTCTTATCTTCACTTCCTGAGAATAAAGGAACAAGAAAAAATATCTTCTCTGTGCTTTGTTTATATGTCGCTTTTGAGCATTTTACAGTCATAGATTAATAATCTCATTCCTTTACATGGAACTATTTTTATATTATTTTGATCAATATTTGCTGAATGGCTGATAAACCATCAGCCATTATCAAAGTATCTATTAACTGCTACAAGAAATCATGATAAAATTAATAAAACCATTAAAAAATAAATACATAAATATATTTTGCACAATTTAGCCTTCTGCAGAATTATTCAACATTATTCATCATTAAATAGATAGATGTTTTGGGTTTATTTTACAGAAATAAACAGAGTTTCAGTGAGCCTTATATAGGTGCTACAAAGCCTGCAAGAATTTTGACCCACTTGCCCCTAGATATTTGAATCCCTATTGCATAAAGAAACTAGAATCAAACACATATTACTTATGAATGATATAATAAAATGAACATCTTCTCATTTCTATGGGCAAATAATATTCCTGTTCTCAATCTAAATTAAACTACAGAGTTACTAATAAAAATAAGTCATAACTCACAAAGTTAAGTTCTTTTGCATTAATCTTAAACTCTTTAGGACTTATTGGAGTCTCATATCATTAAAAATAATGTCACTGGTGTAGTCTGTAGTAAGTATTAAATTACAGCTGGAAGATAAGACTCATATAAAAGAAATATTACTTTATAACCATACTAAAGATGAAAATATGTAGATACTGTTTACATTGCACAGTTGAGGCAGGTAATGGTTTACAGGGAAACCCTTCATGATGTGGGAAATCCATTCTGTAAATAGTTACTGTCTTTTTTGTGGCATTTTGTCAAATGATTCTGTAAGAGGCCTAATTATATTTAAAAATATGTTTCTGTATATGC
The DNA here is from genome assembly GCF_028858725.1 of Colius striatus. Classification (NCBI taxonomy): domain Eukaryota; kingdom Metazoa; phylum Chordata; class Aves; order Coliiformes; family Coliidae; genus Colius; species Colius striatus. Next base: position 31,400,165 of record NC_084763.1, on the reverse strand, counting down.
TTCTGAAGTTTTTACTCACTTTACTATCAGTTAAATACTGCAGTATTTATTAACTACAGTTAATAAATACTGCATACACTCATTTAACAGTGTACTGTATATTTAGCTGTTCTGCTAGATTGACCTGAACAAAATGGAAGTGTGGTGGTTTAGCCTTGGCTGGATGCCAGGTGCCCACCAAGTTGTAATATCACTTCCCTTGCTAAACTGGGTAAGGGAGAGAGAAATATAACAGGTGGTTTGTGAGACAAGTCAAGGACAGGGAAATCACTCAGCAATCATGGGCAGAACAGACTCAACTTGGGGAGAAAAAGGATTGATTTATTAATAAATTATAAGAACAGGGAGATGAGAAATAAAACTGAACCTTAAAACACCTCCCCCCACCCCTCCCTCTTCCCAGACTCTCCTTCCTTCCCCCTAGAAGAGCAGGGAAGGGGGGAGGGGGGTTGCAGTCAGTCCATTACAGATAGACTTCCCTGTAGCTTCTTCTCAGAGGGAGGCATCCTCTCACTTCCCACTGCTACAGTGTGGGGTCCCTCCCACGGGAGATAGTCCTTCATGAACTTTTCCAACATGGGTCCTTCCCATAGACTACAGATCCTCACAAACTGCTCCAGCATGGGGCCTCCCATGGGGGCTGCTCCTCACGCCCTGCCCGAACGTGGGTCACACACTGGGAGAACGTTCCTTCAGGTACCGACTGCTCCAGCCTGAGTCTCTCACAGGGTCACAAGTCCTGACAGCAAACCTGCTCTGGCATGGGCTCCTCTCTCCCCACAGACTCCCAGGTCCTGCCAGGAACTTGCTCCAACACAGGCTTCCCACAGAGTCACAGCCTCCTTCAGGCATCCACCAGCTCCGGCGTGGGGTCCTCCATGGCCTGCAAGTGGATTTGTGTTTCTCAGTGGCCTCCAAGGACTGTAGGAGCACAGCTGCCTCACCATGGTCTTCACCACAGGTCACAGGAGAATCTTTCTTTCAGGGCCTAGGCACATTCCTCCCCCTGCTTCTCCACTGACCTTGCTGTCTGTGGAGATGTTTTCACACATTCTCACTCCCTGTTGCTGTTGCAGTTTAGCAACTGCACAGCAAATTCTTCCCGTTCTCAAATACGTTATTGACAGAGGCATTACCTCTGTCAGTAATTGGCCAGGCCTGAGTCAGGTACATGGTCCATCTTAGAACTGACTGACATTGGCCCTACCAGCTACAGGGGAAGATTATGAAGCTCTTTATCTAAAGAAGCTACCCCTGTAGTCCCCCCACCCCGCTACCAAAAACCCAGCCCAGTGGCAAAATCACTACAGGAATCAAATTACAAGAAGTGTGAAATCTATCTCAGGTCCATCACCAAAGTATAGGTAACAACATATTGTCTCTGATACTACTGTAACTTGGAGACCATACCAATCTGAGGAAGGCAAAAAAATCCATCCAGAAACATACTGAAGTTACCCCCTGAAATGCACTGTAGGAATGGTATTGTGTCCAGTTCTGGGCTAACCAGCTCAAGAGAGACAGGGAACTTCCGGAGAGAGTCCAGTGCAGGGCCACCAAGATGATCAGAGGACTGGAGCATCTTCCTTATGAGGAAAGGCTGTAGGAACTAGGGCTGTTTAGTCTAGAGGAGAGGAGACTGTAGGAGGATCTCATTAATATTTACAAATATCTAAATGGTGGATGTCAGGAGGGTGGGGCATCACTTTTTTCTGTTATCTCCAGTAACAGAAGGTGTAGTGGAAAAAAGCTGGAATACAAAAAATTCCATTTAAACATAAGGAAAAAAATATTTTACTTTGGGGGTGAGGGAGCCCTGGCACAGGCTGCCCAGGGAGGGTGTGGAGTCTCCTTCTCTGGAGTTTTTCAAAACCCGCCTGGATATGTTCCTGTGTGACCTGATCTGGTAGGACCTGCTTTGGCCTCTTAGATCAGACCTATTAAATCCAGAGTCTGCAGAATTATTCACTTAGTACAGTAACTAAATCAGCATTTTTACTGGGAAGAAGAAAAATCAGCAAAGGATTTTACTCTGATTCTTTACATAGGACCCATCCCTCTTAGGGGGCATGTGCTAGAGTCCACATGTGCTGTTTGGGAGCTACTACTCCAAGGGTTTCTCACCTGCCTCTGAATGTGGTTTCTCTTTTGGTCCTCATAACTCATGGAAGGTACAAGAGAGGATGATGTCAACAAATAGCCTTGGTTTACATGAATTGCAATTTCTCAACAACCAGTAAGCAGTGGCTGGGCTGTTAAACCTATAAATTAAGTTTTTCTAAGTAGCTTGCAGTCGCTGTCCCAGAAATTTGGGGACAGATTTAAATTTCTTAGGCTCTTTCACTAAATATATTGGTTTTTTTCTTTTTAGTGAAATTTTTATGAAAATACACTACTTTTTAAATCAATGTTATCCAGAAATTAATCTCAATTTGTAAGGCTTTGTGACAACTTTTCAAATTACTAGCACTGTGCCTATATTATATTAATAAAAAGTATAATGAAAACTACTTTGGGAATTTTTTAAGGACAAATCAAAAAATTTTTTTGTAGAATATTTCAACTAATACTCAAATTTTCATTTTGAGACCCAAATCATAGAATGGTAGGGTTGGAAGGGACCTTTAGAGGTCATCTAGTCCAATCCCCCTGCAGAAGGTTCACCTAGATCAGGTCACATAGGAACATGTCCAGGTGGGTCTTGAAGACCTCCAAGTAAGGATACTCCACAACCCCTCTGGGCAGCCTGTTTCAGTGCCACATCACCCTCACAGTAAAATAGATTTTTTGTATACTTAAATGGAACTTTTTGTTGCTAGATATAACAGAAAAAAGGGATGCTCCAACCTCTGGACTCCCACCATCTAGATATTTATAAATGTTAATAAGATCACCCCTCAATCTCCTCTTCTCGAGACTAAATAGCCCCAGTTCCCGCAATCTTTCCTCATATGAAAGATGTTCTGTACCCTTGATCATCTTGGTGGCCCTGCACTGGACTCTCTCCAGAAGTTCCCTGTCCCTCTTGAGTTGAGGAGCCCAGAATTGGACACAGGACTCCAGATGAGGCCCCATCAGGGCAGACAAGGCGGGGAGAAGAACCTCCCTTGACCTGCTGGCTACACTATCTTTTCCTTCATATATTCAGTGATAATGTTCTGGTTTAGCAAGGAGCAGCTTTTGGCTTAGTAACAGGGGGAGCGGGTTGCAGTGAAGACCCGGTAAAGAGTTTGTGGACTCTCCCCCGGCTCCTGGGTTCAGACCCACCTCCAGCCCAGCTGGGCCAATCTGGCGCCTCTGCCATCACTATTTAGGGGACGGGAACTTGGAATGTGAGGCAGGAGGTGTAAGAGTGATACAAGATGTAGGCGACCACACGGACCCTTCAGCCAGAGAAGGAGGAAGGAAGGAGAAGCAATAGACCAGAGACCTCTCTACAAGCCGTGGCGAGAATGCAAGCTGTGCCCCTGCAATCTATGGAGGTCCATGGCAGGACTGAGAGTTACGAGCAGCTCCATGTGAGTGAGCCCGGACGGGCGAGGGACTGTGTGGGGAGATGGCCATGGCCCAGGCCGTGTTGGAGAGCCTGTGTGCCGCAGAGCAGCCCCACACGAGAGGCAGAGAGGAGCTGCAGCCTTTGGAATAAGTGCACGTCGGAGCAGCCCGTGCAGGGCTGCCATGCGTGTGAGTTACCCCACGGACTTGCAGGGAGGACTGGTGTGGAGTTCACCCGTCCTGAGGAGGGACAAACGGCAGAAGCTATCGGGGAACAGACTAACTGAAACCCCTCACTGCCTGCCCCCCCCAAACCGTTCAGGGGTGGGGGGGCAAGGTAAAAACACCGGGATCAGGGCTCTGAGCCCGGGAAGAGGGGAGGGGTGGCAAGAAGGTGTTCTTAAAAAGGCTGGTTGGACTCTTCATTGTTGTATTACTCTGTGTTGTTTCATTTTGGTTATGTTTTGGGTTTTTGGGGGTATGTTTTAGTTGATGTTGCATTAAATTGTTTCTCTGTTTTCTTCCCCAAACCGAGTGGCCTGGTCTGTTTTGTCCTGATCCTTAAGCAGCAATTAAGCTGTCCCTGCCCTTGAGCAATTCTCACCCTCTTTGGTACTTCGGTGGTCTTTGTTCCCTGATAGGCCTAAACCAGGACAGTTAACATTCAGGATGAGTTGTTCCATCACTTTTCCAGGGATGAAGGTGAGGCTGACCAGCCTGTAGTTTCCTGTGTTGTCCTTCCTGCCCTTTTTGAAGACTGGCGTGACATTGGCCTGTCTCCAGTCCTCAGGCACCTTGCCTGTCCTCCATGATTGTTCAAAAATGATGGAGAGAGGCTTAGTAATCACATCAGCCAGCTCCCTCAACGCTCTAGGATGAACCCCATCAGGACCCATTGACTTATGAACTTTAAGCTTGGCCAACAAGTCTTTAACCTCTTCCTCTTCCACCCAGGGCAAGTCCTCTGTTGTCCAGGCCATCCTGTTATCCTTGCCGGACTGGGCTTCCCAAGGGCTGGCTTTGGCCATAAAGACTGAACCAAAGAAGGCATTCAGTACTTCGGCCTTCTCTGCATCCTTGATCACCAGGGCACCCTCTGTATTTAACAGCAGGCCCACATTCCCCCTCATCTTCCTTCTGCTGCTGATGTACTTGAAAAATGCCTTATTACTGTCCTTAACTTCCCTAGCTAAATTTAATTCTAGAAGGGCTCTAGCCTCCCTAGTTGCACCCCTGCATGCCCTGGCAATGTTCCTATACTCTTCCCAAGAAGCCAGCCCCTGTTTCCACCTCTCATAGATGGCTGCTTTCTGCCTGAGTTGTCCCTGCAGATCCTTGCTCATCCATGGAGGCCTCCTACCTCCTTTTCCTGCTTTCTTGCATGTTGATATCCTTCAAATACACACAGAAAAATATTCATTAAAAATTCTGGGTGTGCTATATGCCTATTTTAAAAAAAATAATCAAATAGTGAAAATGAAATTATTTTCTTTAGATTAAAGAAAAACTCTATTTCAAATCCATTCAGTTGGAATTTTTTATTTTTTAAAATCAACTCAAAAAACCTAGGACTATTTTTTAAGTTTGAGGTAGAAAAGTGATTTAAGATAAAGTTAAAAAACCTAATACTCACATAAGGTGAATGTCACTTAATTAGGATTTTAAGTTTTATCCTAGAAGCAAAGAAGAAAATACAGTCTTCTAGATAAGCATTTTTCAGTTGTTATCTAACACTGAATGCAAACATCATACTGTAAACCACAGTAAACCACACAAAATACACGTTTGGGTTTTTTTTTTGTTATATCTTCCTTTAAACAACATTTGAAATAAATAGTACAGGTGTGATAGAATGTTCATCTTACATCCGTATGCTCACTCTAGGGAAAAAAGTCTCGTAAAAGATTTGATTCAATTTAGCTATACAATAGGAACCAGTTATTTTTTTATGAATCTGATTATACTAAGCAAGTGAAGAAGCAAATAAACTCCTTTGGAGAAGTCTTTAAATTATATCATCATCAGAATGACTAGAAAATTAACCATCTTAAAAGAATTCTTCTGTCTTTTATAGCTTTGTCACTATTGAAATATCCACTGAAATGTCAATGACCTATTGAAGATTTCTGCACAAAGCAATGTGTCATCGGTGAAAGAATTTAGGAAAACATAAGAGAATTCTCTTTCCTTTTAACTTTTCTCTTTGAGGCCAAATCATTAGTATTATTCTCTATATCTAGGTTTTCTTGAATTACTTACTTTTACTGGAAAGCTGCCATTACTATAATTGCTGTTAAAAAAAATAATCAGGAGATAAAATAATATTTATCTTTGTAGAACTCCTTACACATCTATTTGTTCATTTTATTTTAAACATATATATGTGTTGTTTTAGGAGCTTCTCACCAGTGTAACCGTATTTACTTCACATCACATAAAACTGGGATTATTCCTATTTTTCAATACAAAACTCACTATTAAAATTGTGAGTCTTAAGCTTCTGAAGCATGTGTTAGTACTATGTTACATTACTGTGGAAAAAATGTCCCTTCAGGTAAAATGAGGCTAAGTTTAGAAATATCACAGAATACATGGTAGGTCATAAATTGAATCTCCATAAATACATGTTGTGGTTTCTCCCAGGTTGTTGTGGATTAAGACAAGGGCAGGGAGGGCTCACTGCCAATTATGGTTCTGGGCAAAACAGACTCCAGTATTTGACTTAGAGAGGAGAGTAGGAAAGTTTATTCTACAAGAAACAGAACGGAATAAAAGCAAAAAAGGAGTATGATGATGAGGGAATTATAACCAGCACTTTAATATCTCCCTCCCCCATCCTTTCTTTCTTCCAGGGACCAGCTCACTGCTCCTGATATCTCTACCTCCTTCCCCCTCAACAGCTCAGTGAGGCAGGGAGTGGGGGATGTGGTCAGTCTCTCACAAATGGGCTCTGCCGCTTCTCTCTTCTCAGATGAGGATAACTCCTTGCATTTTTCCCCTGCTTAGATGCGGGATCCCTCCCCTAGGACACAGTCCTTAAAGAACTTCTCTGGTGTGGGTTGCTCCCAGCAGCTGCGGCTTCTGCCGATATAGGGTCTCTCACATGGGATGCAGTCCTTGGTGAATATCTCTGGCATGGATTCTTCACCACAGTTGAAGTTTCTGCAGATAGAGGGTCCCTCCCTCAGGACACAGCCTCTTCTGGGCATAAGTTTAATGAGCTTCTTTGGTGTGGGTTCCTCTCCCCAGTTACAGCTTCTGTGAACAATGGGTCCCTTCCTCGGAACACAGTCTCTTCTGGACATAGTTTAATGAAGAGAATCACTGCCCCTCACTCTGAGTCTGTAGTGAAGTGATTGGGTCTCTCCCAAAAGACATGGTCTTCTCTGGCCATAGTCACTGCCCCTAGCTCAGGGTGTTTAATGAAGTGTGTCACTGCCCCTGACTCAGGGTCAGCTTTAGCAAAATGAGTCTCTGCCTTTCCTGTGGTGTCTTTAGCAAAATGCAAAGAAATCTCAGCTTCATCAGCCCTCTCTGTGGAATACAGGGAAGTCTGTGCTCCAGCATACCTCCTCTCTCTGAGATTGTCGTCCACATGGTTGTTTCTCTCTCTCTTCCCACTCCTTGCACCACCATCAGCCAGAAAAGAAGAAGGGACAGAAGAAGGAAAAAAACAGGAAGAAGAAAAAGGAAGAAGCCTCGTCTTCCAGCTTCTTCTTAAAAAGTGATTGTGGAGGTGTCTAATTGGCTCAGTCCCAGAAGTGGGTCTGGCTCAGACCTGGGGAGAGTTTTGAGCAACTTCTTACAGGAGCCATCTTTACAGCCCATTGCCCCTTACCAGGAAAGGCTGTCTTGTCAAACCATGACAATATAGACTCACGTATATAAATGTCTTGTATAAAAGTCCATTGCTGCCCATGACTTTCCCACATTTGAAAGCCAAATGTCTCTACCAATTAAAGTCTCAACATGATGCTAAAGGTCTGTTTGCCAAAGATGCAGACACTGAGACCTCCTAGAAAAATCTACAGCTGTATTACTTTTACTTCTAAGATCAAGTACAAGAAGGAGTCTGATGCCATATTTGGATTTGTAAGACCCTCCAGAAAGTTGATAGTTAAAAACAAAACACTTATTTTCTTACTCCTTGTAAGAATTCCTTAATCTTTGCTGAGGGTTGAAAAATAGCAATGGTGCACCATTGACAGTATCGAACCAACAGAGACTCTGCAATTCCCATCCATAAATGATTAATCAATTGCAGAGCCAAGGGGTGATCAGCAGAACTCACTCACCGGTTAACAGTCTCATATGGCCAGTACAAAAGTCTAGTGAAGAGTAGAGACTGACAGTAGACTATCATGGTGTCCTGGTTTAGGCCCATCAGGGAACAAAGATCACCAAGTACTGAAGAGGCTGAGAATTGCCCAAGGGCAGGGAGAGCTTAATTGCCGCGTAAGGTTCAGGACAAAACAGACCAGGCTACTCGGCTTGGGGAAGACAACAGAAAATAATTTAATGCAACATCAACTAAAACATAACCTTAAAACCCCCAAACATAACCAAAATAAAACAACACAGGGTAATACAACAATGAAGAGTCTGACCAGCCTTTTTAAGAACACCTTCTCGCCACACCTCCCCTCTTCCCAGGCTCAGAGCCCTGATCCCGGTGTTTTTACCTCGTCCCCCCTTGAACGGTTCGGGGGGGAGGGGGGAGGCAGGGAGTGGGGGTTTCAGTTAGTCTGTTCCCCGATAGCTTCTGCCGTTTGTCCCTCCTCAGGACAGGTGGACTCTGCACCAGCCCTCCCTGCAAGTCCATGGGGTAACTCACACTCACGGCAGACCTGCACAGGCTGCTCCGACATGCACTTATCCCAAAGGCTGCAGCTCCTCTCCGCCTCTCGTGTGGGGCTGCTCTGCGGCACACAGGCTCTCCAACATGGCCTGGGCCATGGCCGTCTCCTCACACAGTCCCTCGCCCGTCCGGGCTCACTCACACGCAGCTGCTCGTAACTCTCAGTCCTGCCATGGATCTCCATAGATTGCAGGGGCACAGCTGCATTCTCGCCACGGCTTGTAGAGAGGTCTCTGGTCTATTGCTTCTCCTTCCTTCCTCCTTCTCCGGCTGAATGGCCCACGTGGTTGTCTCCATCTTGTATCACTCTTACACCTCCTGCCAGCACTTCAAATTCCTGTCCCCTAAATAGTGATGGCAGAGGCGCCAGATTGGCCCAGCTGGGCTGGAGGTGGGTCTGAACCCAGGAGCCGGGGGAGAGTCCACAAACTCTTTACCGGGTCTTCACTGCAACCCGCTCCCCCTGTTACTAAGCCCAAAGTTGCTCCTTGCTAAACCAGAACACATGGCCTGAATGAGTTCATGCTGCTGCTGAGTATTGCTGTGCTAGACATGCTGGAACTCTGATACAAACTGGAGTCCAAGGCAGAAAAATGGTATGCCACCATTGACATCACCAACATACCAAACTCTAATTCCTTTGGCAGCAGAGTGCAGGCCCCAGCTTGCTTTCACTTGGGGAGGGGTCCAGCACACTTGGAATCGACTACCCAAGGGATAGAAACATATTCATATCATTTGCCGTGGATTGATCCAAGCTGCACTGGAAAAGGGTGAGGTCCTAGAACACTTGTAATACATTGATGACATTGTTGTGTGGGGCAACATAGCAGAGGAAGTTTTTGAGAATGGAAACAAAATACCTCAAATCCTTCCAAAGGCTGGTTTTGCCATTAAACAAAGTAAGGTCAGAGGGCCTGCACAGGAGATCCATTTTTTAGGAATAAAACGTCAAGATAGATGTCATCATATTCTAACAGATCTGCTGAATAAAATCACAGTCACATCTCCACTGAGTAGTAAAAAAGGAAACGTAAGCTTTTCTAGGTGTCGAGGGCTTTTGGAGAATGCATATTCCAAACTACAATATGACTGTGAGCCCTCTCTATCAAATCATCCAGAAGAAAAATGAAATTATTTCAAATGAGGCCCTGAACAGCAACAAGCTTTTGAAAAATTAAACAGGAAGTTGTTCATGCAGTGGCACTTGGGCCAGTCCAGACAGGACAACATGTTAAAAATGTGCTCTACACTGCAGCCAGGGGGAGTGGTCCTACTTGAAGCCTCTGGCAAAAAGTTCCCAAGAAGACCCGAGGCTGACCCATCAAGTTTTGGAGTTGGGGATATCAAAGATCCAAGGCACTCCAACTGAGAAGGTGATACTGGCAGCATACAAAAGAGTTTAAGCTGCCTCAGAAGTGATTGGCATAGAAGCCCAACTCCTCTTAGCATCCTGACTGCCAGTGTCAGGATGGATAGTCAAATGGAGGGCCTCCTCCACACATCACGTGACTGGTGTTATGTGGAGTAAATGTGATTACATAGCAAGCTCGTACAGGAAATTCTAGCCACCCAGGCATCCTGGTAGTTATCACAAACTGGCCAGAGGGCCAAGATTTGGAGACACCACCAGAAAAGGAGATACATGCTGAAGAATCCCCACTGTATGATAAGCTGACAAAATATGAGAAGTGATAAGCCCTGTTCACCAATGGGTCCTGTCATGTTGTGGGAAACCATTGGAGGTGAAAGGCAACTGTATTGAGTCCCATACACTGAGTTGCAGGAGCTTCAGAAGGAGAGGGTAAATCAAGTCAGTTTGCAGAGGTAAAAGCAATCCAGTTGGCTTTGGACATTACTGAAAGAGAAAAATAGCCAATACTTCACTTCTATACTGATTCACAGATGGAGGAAAATCCTCTATAGAAATGGCTGAAGCAATAGAAGCAAAGCAACTGGCAGCACTGAGGTAAACCCATCTGGGCTGCCACATTGTAGAAAGACATCACTGCCCACCTAGAGAAGCTGGTTGTGAAGGTGTGTCCTGTAGGCGCCCACACACCTAAAAATTAGGCCATCAGCATAACCAGACAAGGCTGCCATAATTTAAGTGGCTTAGGTGGACTTGGACTGGCAACACAAGAGAGTTATTTATAGCTCAGTGGATCCATGACACCTCAGGGAGGGATGTAACATGCAAATGGGCTCATGATCGAGGGGTGGACTTAGACACTTTGATCATTATTGCACAGGTTATCCATGAATATGAAGCACGTGCTGCCATCAAACAAGCCAAGCTGTTGAAGCTTCTGTGGTACGACGGAAGATGGCTGAAATATATATATCTGTGAGGATACCAGGCAGTTTGATTACATTACACTCTCACAAACTTGCTACTGTAAGCATCATGTGCTTAAAATGATGGAAGCAACCACTGGATGGCTGGAAACATATCCTGTGCCTCATGATATGGCCCAGAACACTGTCTGAGGCCTCAAAGAGTAAATCCTATTGTGGTATGGCACCCCAGAAAAAATTGAGTTGGACAGTGGGACACATTTCCTAAACAACCTTATAGACACCTGGGCCAAAGAACATGGCATTGAGTGGGTCTGTCACAGCTTTTATGTACCAGCCTTTAGAAAAACTGAACATTACAATGGACCACACTGAGAGTAATGAGGGGTGGGAACTTCAAACATTGGGATGCACACTTAGTGAAAGTCATCTGGTTAGTCAGTTCAGAGGATCTGTCAGGCAATCTGGCCCTCCCCAGTCAGAACTTCTACATACTGCAGAGGGGATAAAGTCCCTGTGGTGATGTGGTAGTCTGACCCTGGCTGGATGCCAGGTGTCCACCACACCACTCTATCACCCACCTCCTCAGCAAGCCAGGGAAGGGGAGAAAATAAGATGAGAGTCTCATGGGTTGAGATAAAAGCAGTTTAATAAAGAAGTAGCAATACCACAAGCACGGGAAGTGAAGCAAAAGCAAATAAAGCTGTTACTCTCTACTTCCCATCAGCAGCGATGTCCGGCCACCTCCCAAGAAGCAGGGCTTCGATACGAGTAACAGTTGCTTTTGGAAGGCCAAAAATGAATCTGTCCTCCCATTCCTGCTCCTCTCCCCCAGTTTATATTACTGAGCTGGTGTCATATGGTATGGAATATCTCCTTGGTCAGCCTGGGTCAGCTGTTCTGGCTGTGGTCCTTTCCAAGATTGTGCCCACCCACAGCTATTGGTGAAGGTGGGGGAAGGAATGCTGGAGGGACAGCCCTGATGCTGTGTGAGCAGTAGTCATAATATTGATATCAACAGTAAGCACAGCACTGCAGGACCTGCTGTGGAAAATCACTACCATCCCAGACCCACTACACATGAGCACAAAAAATATGCTAGGGAAGACAGTCTAGGATAATCCTGCCTCAGGAGAAGGCAACCTTATCTCAAGGACCTGGGTGCATTTGGTGGGTGATGTGCAAGGATGGGAAAGTTGGCTGTGTACTTCAAGGGAATTTGATTTTGGGTGAGAATAGCCCATGAATTGTATGATGCTAGTTGTTAAATAATGCTGCTGTTGTATGTCACCACTACCACTATTATCCTGTGCCATATCATTGATATTCTAGTAAAAACCACCCAGATCATCAGAGGATGGACTCAGATTAGTGAAATGCAGAATGATGGGCTGTGAACTGGTGCCCAATGACCTCCTCAGGAGAAACACCTTCAACCCACTCCTGACTCAGTATGCAACAACCTGACACCATATACACACCATCTGTCCTGCTCTGAAAGACTTCAGACAGATGAAGACCTAGGGTTGTGGACTAAGTGAACTCAATGGAGAAGTTAGAGGGATGGCCTGTAGACTGAGGGAATTATATAATTGTGTTGTGTGTCTATATTTTCAGGGAGTCTAAGAGTGGTAGTAAATAACCATATAGTATAGATCGAGGCATGATGTAGATGCTGTAGTACAAGAGGTAGAAAATGTCCTGGGTTTGGCTGGGATAGGATTAACTTTTATAAGAAACTAGGAAGGGGAACAGCCAGGGCAGCTGACCCAGGCTAGCCAACAGGTATTCAATAACATGCCCAGTAGAGAGGCAGGAAGTTGGCAGGGAGGGGCACTTTGGAACTGGCAGTGTTTGGCAAGCAGTCTGGAGTGACTGTCAGGTTCCGAGTGGTGAGCAACTGCGTCACACACAACTCACTTTGTATATCCTTTCATTTATTGTTATAACTGTTTCTTCTTAACTTATGTTGCTCTATTAAACTATTCTTATTTCAAACCACTTGTTTCTTCTCTGATTCTCCTCCCAGTCCCAATTGGAGGGGGAGGAATGAACAAACAATCTTGTGGCTCTTTGTTCCCAGCTGGGAAAAACCACGATACTCCTTGCCTCATAGATCATACAAATAAACATTAATTTGGCTTACTAGGGCTTGTTCTAAAAATGTGACAAGACTCAGAATGATTTTGTAATAATTGAATTAAATATTTCATTAGATATTTTAAAGAGATCCATTAAACTACTATAAAATTAAACAGACTTATGTGTGTATTAAATCATATACATTTGCTTAAGCTAACTAGAAGCAGGAAGTATCTCAGATTTCACTGATCTCTGAAAATTAGTCAAGGAAGATATTTTGTTTGTTTTGTTAATGGGAATAAGGAACTCAGAGGTCTATAAAAGATAATTAATTTCTATTTATAAAGTTAATTTTTAGACTGCTTGAAAAATAAGAGGGGAATGAGCATTTATTCAAAACATTTTTTGAATAAATCTCAGTTTATTCATTAATGGAAAGTTGCATTAGGAAAAAAAAATCAAACTTTAAGGAGCTAAGGGACATAGAAAAATGCAAGCCATTTAGCACTGCATTTTCCCTAGCTAAGAGGAAACTAAAAATACAAAGTACATAGAGTAATGACAGTGTTTGGTACTAGTTGACAATGACATGCAGAGCATCCTAAGCAATAGTGTTTATCTCACAAAGCATCTGAATTATTCATAGATTCCAACAGTAGAATAAATTTATTGTCTCCTATAAGAGATATAAGAGGTTGATAAACTGCTTTTCTGACCTTGGAGAACTTTGTTGGCACATTAAGGGACTTTGATACATAGCAAGGTATAGACACTCACTATGATTTGTTAGATGCATTCTGCTGGGACTGCATTATCAGGTGAATTGAAAACTAAAAACCTCTCTCAAGAAAGCAGCTTGGAAAAACCCCCAGAACAGCAGATTCTCTCCACCGTCGCTGTGGTAATCATCACCAAAAAAAACTGCACAAGGGAGGAAAATGCTGAACTACTTCTTTTCTTGCTTGTTTTGTGTTTGATTTGAGGTTTTTTGTGGTTTTTTTTTTAACTGCTAATAACACCTGGAGAAGGATAGATGGAATACTTTGTTCTCTTTAGTTTTCTGCTGACCACTCTGGTGCAAATGAATTTGACCTATCCTGCTTTTTTTACCAAGTAGTGCTCTGCAATATACTCTGTGATTCCAAGAAATGACAGCAGGGCCTCTGAGACTCTAGACTTCAGATCCTACTGGTAGGGAAACAAGGATTTTGTTCTCTACTTAAGTACAAATACTCTTCAAATGTAGAGAATGGGAAAAACTTAGTGGAGGAAAAAAAAGTGTAGCACAGGTCAAAGGCTTATTTCAATGGGTAACGAGAAAATGGCATTAAATACAGGCAACACAGATTGATTCAAAATATTCATCTTAAAATCTCTTCCATTTCTATGGATTTAGCCTTCTACCTTAGTGTTCAAATCTTTTCTTTCTCCTCTGCCTCGATAAGCCAATACACTTTAAAGAAGTATTTAAATTATCTGTTTTTCTCAGTCTTGAGTTCTCAAGAGTTGTAACTGCAGAGTGTTGTGATTCAACCTCAGCCAGCAACTAAGTCCCATCCATTCATTCACTCACTCACCTTTGGTGAAATGGAGGAGAGAAGACTAAAAGTGTGAAAAATCATGAGCTGAGATAAAAACAGTTTAATAGGTAAAGCAAAAGCTGCTCACAGAACCAAAGCAAAACAAGGAATTAATTATTTACTCCTTATCAGCAGGCAGGTATTCAGCCATGTCCAGGAAAGCAGGCCTCAATCACATGTAATGGCTACTTGGGAAACAAATGCCACCACTCTGAACATCCTCCACTTCCTTATTCTCCTCCTAGCTTTATAGGCCAGACATGACATCTCACTGTATGGATCATCCCTTTTGTCAGTTGGGATCAGCTGTTGTGGTTGTCATGGTTTAATGCCAGCTGGCAACTAAGACTTACACAGCCACTCGCTCCACCCCACTCAGTGGAAAGAATCAGAAGAGTAAAAGTGAGAAAAATTATGGATTTAAATAAAGGCAGTTTAAAAGGTAAAGGAAAAGCTGTATATGCAAGCAAAGAAACGCAAGGAATAGATTAACCACTTACCATGGGCAGTCAGGTGTTCTGCCATCTCCAGGAAAGCAGTGCTCTGTCACATGTAATGGTTACTTGGGAAGACAAATACCATCTCTCTGAATATCCCTCCTCTTCCTTCTTCCCCGAGCTTTATAAGCTGAGCATTACATCATATAGTCTGGGCTATCCCTTGGGTCAGTTGGGATCACCTGTCTCAGCTGTGTCCCCTCCCAACTTCCTATATACTCCCAGCCCACTTTCTGGTGGCATGGGATGAGGAGCAGAAAAGGCCTTGACTCTGTCTAAGCACTGTTCAGTCACCTAGTAAACATCCTTGTGTTATCAACACGTTTTTTAGCACAAATCCATAACATAACACCATATTAGCTACTGTGACAAAAATTAACTCTGTCGCAGCTGGAACCAGCACACAGAAGCAATGACATCAGCACACAGGCCTTCTAGAGACCAGCATTTTGGCTCAGACAACTGCCATCTGCAACCCTGAATAATTAAATATAACTGATAATCAATCAGAAGCATATGGTTAGCATAACAGAAATTGAACTGTTGCTGAAGTCAGGGAAAAAGCTGCTTCACTGAGGATTAAGAAGATTGGATTTCAGTTACTTGCATTCTATATTTCATGTGAATAAAAAGCAGATTTTAGTTTCCAATGTAAATGGTCTATTAATCCTAATAAATGCAACCATCTTTCCTACAGAAACATTTAACGTGAATTTAGTGCTTTTACCTCATTCTAATACTTCTGTCAAAAATAGCACAAAAATAATGTGACTTCTTAACAGAAAACCACAAGACCATCTTGTATAGGCTATTGAGAAAGGTTTATTGTTTTCAGCCTGAAGGAAACAAGAAAAACCCAAGAAGGTTAAGGGCTGAACTATGATTACCTGACTCAAGCAAATGAAACTAAAGGAGGGAAAATGATCTGGTTTCTACAGCTTATGAGAAACTGCTTGGGTAAATGTGAGTAAGGCAGTGACACTTAAGACAATGTATTTTAAATAAGCAGCAGTCATTGGGCTTAGTGCAAACAAAAGACCAGGTTGTAATATCTCGTTCCTAAAGTCTGCTGAAAAAGTACACGTGAAGTCCTGTAGGTTTTCATTGTCTAGCTTTTGAGATTCACCATGACCAGCATAGAAATTTGTTATCTAAGCTGCACAAATCAATGTGAGTGGTGAAGAAATTTAAAGTCCTACACAGTCACTGCAAACAACAAACTGTAACTGTAGTTGCCACAAACCAGGAGTAAAGGAGCAGTCACTCCCTTTACAAAGACTTGCTTGTAGTTCTTTCTAGCAGCTGTTGACAACTGCTGACACATCTGTATTTTTATGTAGCCTGCTCATAAAGGCACAGTTTTGTCCACATCCTCTTTCACCTTCCTGCATTCTCTAGGAAGAGCTTACTTAGCTTGAAAAAAACTGCTTGACCTTTAAGCACACGGCAGTTACTTGCTATGGGAGTCCAGAGTCCACAGTACTATTCTAAAAGATTGAAAAACTGGAAAATTTGGTTAGTCCTACAGACAACTAATGAGAACCAGTGTATTATTTATGTATGTCAATACACACACACACACACATATAAATATATAAAATTTCAGTCTATTTGCTTTGAAGAGTTCATGGGCACCGTCCTGATAATGCTGTGTGCTTGAGCCCTAAGTGACTTAAAATGCCAAAGGGCTAGTTATGTATGCCTCTGACAATGAATAATCAGCAAGGGATTGACAGCATAGGTAGTTTTGATTGAATAGACTCCCTAAGTTCACATGGACACTTCAGGAGCCCATTATACTTGTTTAATGAACGTGAGTAGAGTAATAGAGCTCATTCATTAATTCACTATGTTAATCAAAGCCAGTATTGTTACCTTTTGTCTTTGTTTAATTCTTCCAATATCTGACCCAACTTTATTTTGTTGATATATTTAATACTCTGTGAACTGTTTCAAGTTGACTCTTTTGATGTGTTGTAAAAAAATTCAACACACTTTCATTAAGAACAGAACTGAGGTGAGAGAAACAATAACTTCATTTCTAGCACTATATATGTTTTAGTTTTTAGTTTAAAATGTTTTGCCTGACCTTTTAGAAAGTTCTATCACATTAAGTTAGGATGCTATATTTCATTTGGTCAATGTTCATATTGTCATTTCTAACATATCTTGGAAAAGGAAAATACTTGTAATTTAAGCTTGTCCATCACCAGATTAATGCAGTAATTGCAAACATTTTATGGAAAAGTATATATATCTTTCAAGTAAAAGTAAGAAAAGTGACTTGTATAACTTTACAGCTTTTCATGAGGCAAAATGAACAGATTGTTTTTGAGCCATTAAGACTTCCTCTAGGTTTCTTTCTTTCTCTGACACTTTTGGTTCCAAACCTGAACTTTGGTGGCTACTGGGACAGTAAGTGAATTTGCTCATTTATTCTTTTTTAGATAGTCATGAGCCCTGTCTTTGCTTTAGCTGAAAAGACTGATGGCATGTTAGCACTTCTGAGGTTATTTGTTCTTAAGTACATCTTCTAGGTTATATGTCATAATGACAAGCAGCCGACGTTGTAGGTGCCAGAAACATTACAGCCCCGCAGCAGGGTTACAGTTCATAGACTAAATCAGCTCAGAAGATATATGGGTGGTCCAATGATTGCTGAGTGCTCAGTCCAGGACTTTAAAAGAGAGAATCAATGAGCTGCAACTGTGTAAAATAGGGGTCAAATATGTACAGCTGAGGCTCCACATATATCAGATAGGGCTGTGTTTTATCTTCTGGTGTGTAACATTTGTTACTGAAATGTGGCTCAGAAACACTCTATTAAAAGTAGATTGCTATTAATTAATTCAGATTACCTTCTGTTCTAGAAGGAAGGAGGAGGGCAGTACAGTTCTGAGCCACCTTCAGCATATTGCTATCTCAAAATCTAAGTGTCAATTCAAAATTGCCAAGCAGATATTAAATCAAAACTTTCTCCTCCACTGACTACCCTTTAGTTTTCTATTAGTGATTTTCTTGCCAGCACAATCTGCTCCTCCAGTCATGACTTCCTTGCTTTTTCATCTCTGTGACTTTCTACTCTGTGTTCCGCTGGACTACTGGATCTATTTCAGGTCTTTATAACTATTTCTGGGTTGATAAATAATATTCTCTCCATGTTCTTGATTCATTTTCTCTGACATGAAAGGAAGGCTTTGCACTGACTTAGAAAGACAAAACCCCAAGTTTTCAAGTGGACTAATGAGAATTCAAAGAGCTCAGGAAATCTAGCTTACCTCCAACACTGGAAAGAACATGTTTGGCAAAACAAAATGTCAGCTAAATACTCTGACAGTGGCTCTCTTTATTCGCACAAGTGTATAAGGATTCTTCCGGTGACTTCCTGTGGGTTTCCATCCTCCACTTCCAGAGCAACCTAAACTGCTGTAGTGTCTGTAACACTGGGTTGCTGTTTTCCCTACCCTAGGTTGGACATATTTTCACAGAGGAATTTGATCTCAGAACTCCTTTCAATGTACATAAGTCATAGACTGTATCATTAATACATTTTTGAGGGAGCATATAGGTCTCTCTTGCAATGGATCTGCTGGGGGAGGGTGAGGGTGGTGGTGTTGAGAAGGATGCTTTGAGGCTTGACATTGCTACAATGAGAAAGCTGGAGCATCCTTGCATTCATGGAACAAGGACTCTCAATGCTGTACCTCTGAGCATTTGTGAAGTCAATATTTCTGAACTAATATTTGAAAAATTGAGAAAAGGACAACTTTAAACTAAGGAATGGAGAGAAAGGAGTTGTGGAAGGTTATTGTACAGCTACTTAGAGCTTTAGCAAGAAAAGAATACTTAGACAAATGTGAATATAGAGGAAATAAAAGCAACACTATTAAGGAAGGAAAATATCATCTAGAAGGTACTAATATTAATAAGAACAATAGTAACAGTAAAAAATGTAAAGGATTGTATTTAATCTTCTAAAAAAACATGACCATTAATGCTGTTGTAGACAGCTCAGAATTAAGAAGAATATGAATAAAATAGGATTGCTGAGAAGTCAGTGCAGGTTACTTAATTGATTTTAAGAAGAGCTTAAGTAACTTAATTAAAATAACTATGATTATGATATGGTTACTATCAGTGGGCTTAGATGCACAATTATTCTAGCCCTATTTTTTAACTGTTTGTTAAAAGGGAAGCTATCTTAATTGGCACATGAAAGAAAATTTTACATTTAATTTCCTCTTCTTTAGTTTATAAACAAGTTTTATAATTAATCAAAACCAGAATACTTTGTTGAAGATACATCTCTTGGTTTAACTTCATGTTTTAAAACATTTGGTAATTTTTTTCTGTTTCTGTATAAATGACTGACAAACTCATGTAAGTGGAATAGGTTTTTTCTGTGTTGTTCTGTTTTTAGAAAAAAATCCAATAAACCCAACGCACTGCAATGTGAAGCAATACAAGTGGGAGTAGTAAAATCTGGCCTTATCCTACCCTTTACATTTTTTTTTTAAATTTACAAAAAACCTCTCTTGTCCTTACATATCATAGAAGTCTTCAGCAGGCTGTTTTTTCTAGCTTTCATTATCATTACTCTGTTCAGTTCTTAAAAGCCATACTATTTGTAGCACTGGAATGTATAGTAGTAAAGGTACCTTTCCACCCACAGTAAATCCTATCTGGTTTAGAGTGAGGATTTCATTCCACTGGGTCTGAGAAATGGTTTTGAATTATTGGAGATAGATTTTATTTTTGCTACGGGCCTTGAGGTTTAAGAAAATAAGTGGATATATAATTCTACCATTAGAGTATTTTCTAACTAATTTTCTAACTTTAGCTAACAATGCCTCTTTATTAATATGCAACTTTCAGCATGACAGAGAAACATATTATGCATTTAGAATGGGGTAAACAGACTTTCAGATTAAAAAATAAATAAAGAAAACAAAATTTTTTTATTAAGCCAGAAAAGATCGCCATCAGGTCACTAAATGTCAATATCCTTATGTTATTTCAATGTGATTATGCCTGCCAGGAAAGAAAAATGTATTCATCAAAGTGACCAAGGGATCAGGCTTTGACCCTTAAAAAAATGCTTTACCTTCTGCTGGTATGTCTCAAAAATTTAATCTACTGCATGCGGTATTCATGAGAAATGTTTTCATCAGATGGAGATGAATCTTAAATACTTAGTGAGATACTGAGGTACTGTCCCTATTTGAGAAATAGGTATTGTAATAGAGCTGGTTCAATTCGTCACATGTAGTTAACTGTTAAATAGTTAATTCCTGAGTTTAAGCTAATCATTTAGCCTCCTTCTGTAGCACACCAAGATAGAAAGATACTTCTTCCAGAGAACAGTTTATTTTCACTGTTCTGAATACCTGTTTTGGGATAATGAGCTTCTAGAAGTGTTTTCCTCCCTCTTTCAGTACACTAGAAGAGGTCCAGGTCTAAATTAGCCAATTCAGATTAGCTGCCTGACAAGATAGTTAACAACAGATGAAACTATCCCAGAAAAAACAAAGCCCAGAGTCTGTAAGGTATTTAATTCACACTAAAATCAATAGATGACAATAAGATGAAAGAACCTATGATAGTTTTTGGATGACATTCTGCTTAAAATAGCAACAAATATTTTGGTTAGGGAAGTTAAAATGGACCTCTTCAGGATAAAACTGGCAACTTAATAGCCACACCAATTTCTCTTCAGACTTTGTAACAGAAATCAGACTGATCTACATGAAGCAAAAGAATTATAGTACAGCAATTATTTTTTGAATAATTGGGAAAGAAATTATTTGAAAGATAATATTAAAAGAAAGGCCTTTCTCCAGAAAAATTATCTCAATATATTATGTGTTTGTACATGTATGTGTACATGAAGGTCAGTTCTTTCCTGGGTACAGACCACAGCGAGATCCATTTGAATTAAGCCTAATAGTGACATATTTATAAGGTATTAAAAGCAATGCACAAAATGTATACTGAAAAGAAAATTTACTTACTAAAATACAAGATACACCAAACTATGTTTTCCTTAAAGCATATACAAGTGTTTAAACCACAGAACTAAATGTGTAGGCACAAATGTGACTTGGATCAGTCATCTTGAATAAAGATGGTAGGGACAAGTTCGTGCAGCTGGCAAGCTACTTCCAATTATCAGAAACAGGTGCTGCAAGTTAATCAATTGGGCCCTGGGTGATCACATGGGCAGAAGCAGCACATAAGGAAGTAGCTAGCAAAGGAAGGATGGTTTTGAGTCAATTCTGTTGGTTGTACTCTGTTGCCTGTGTATGTCTCTGCATGTGCATTACCTAGACTCTCTACATCTTTGAATGAATATTGCTTGTACCCCTACAACATTTGGTGACCCCAATGTGATCAGCTGAATTTGTTGGATTAAGAACCCTCAGAAGAGAATTACCTGGATTCCTGTCTGAAAAGGCAAGTGACCTGATTAAACCGCTATAATGGGAAAGATCATGAGTAAAGAGGAAAACCTTATTGAGAAAGGATTCAACTATGAAAGAGAGAATTTGTAAGATAGGGACAGGAGGTAGGCTTCTTCGCCTCCCCACAGGAAGTATATGAAATGGGGCATTGGCAAAATCTAGGAGACATGTTGAATAATCCTATTGGCTGTTTAAACTGGTATCATCCATTCTACAACAGCTAGAAGCTAAGTGTCCTACAGCTGCTGCCGTGAATGCAGAAAATGCTATACTGTCTGTGTTCCCAGTAGATGCTAAAAGGTTCTTTGGAGGTGGTGACTTTATAGTGCCATTGACTCCACCTCTAGAAGAAAATACTAAGAGATTCTTTGGAGGTGATAGTGTCATAAATACTCTCAGCTCCACCTCTAGAGGAGGAGAGTATGAATGTGAGCACATGTATTACCTAGATTCTCTACATCTTTGAATGAATATAGCTTGCACTGCTACAACATAAATGTTCATTTTTATAAGTTTCTTAAAGATAATTGTTTTTATGTTGAACTGTAGTAGCTTTGCTGTACTGTTAGCTTTTAACAGTTATTCAATCCTGTTCCCAGTTGAATCAATTATTTCAGCATGGGAGCAGGACTGAACCAAGCTGCTTAAATTCCCGTTTTCATTTGATGTTAACTCTCACAAATTTCCACTGTTGCAATTAGTAGCAACCAATTGATTAAAATATTTTTGAGCTGGATCTTTGATGCGGACCTTAGAATCAGACTCAAGGATACCGAAGCTTAAGGCAAGGCATCCAGCCCAACAGGCTAGAAGTTAAACAAGAGTCAAATGAATTGTTATGCAAAGCAACAAATGAAAGGGATTCTTTTCAGATCCCAAGCAAAGATACTAATTTAAAAGCTTGCTTTTCTGAAAACCCGCAGAACACACTGAACTCATTGGAACATTTGCTTTCCCAGACGGTCTGAAAATTAAATTACTGTTACTCAGTTTAAATATCAAATAATTTTTTGTGCTTAGCAGAAGTTAGAACTTGATCACAACAGCTCACCTAATATAAAAAACATGAGACACTAACATCTATACTCTCAAATGCTTTATAACAAAATCCAATTTAAATAATTCAGATTCAGTACTTTATCTGAAGATTTTTATGTGACAAAATTTTGTTATACCTATGAATGAGTAAAGATAATGAATTCCACATTTCTTTCTACAGTGGCCCTAAAAATCCCAGTCAGATGTGTAAAGATGCTTTTTGGTTATGCATACTTAAGGTAGAATTTGCATCTAACCAATAAGAATGTACAGGACTTGAAATTCTTTCCACATTTCTTTGGAAAGAGAGGAATCTAACCTCAAGGTACATTTAAATGGACAAATATTAGCTAGGTCTGAGGAGTGTGACAGGGAGAAAGGCCCTTCTCTAAATGCTGGTAGTTAGTGTATTTCTGTCAGAGTCCCTGTATCTTGGGTGTCTCAGCTGGCCCAGGGACTCTGTTCTTCTCAGAAGGATATCTCCAGCAAATTCACATAAATACACTGTTTGTGGTCCTGTGAACATCTTCTATATAAGCTGTGTTTTGCACAATACTGCAAACAGGAACAGTCCTGTGCACCATCAATTCTTCTGAATCCACCAATTTCCTCTGCTGCAATTAGTTTACAATATACATTCTGGTATAATAATAAAAATGTATGTTATCACATATATTCACAGAAATGACAGTTGCAGTAGTGCTAGGCAGATATTCAGAAAAATACACAATAAAGTGAAGGAAATAAGTGACTATGAAGACATGGAATTAGAAATAACAAGCATACTGTCCCAAGAGGAATTCACTGAGGTATCACTGCTACTGATTTTATGAAGCTGAAAGGACAAGTCATTTCTAATCCCTCTATTGACTGCCATCTAGGGGCTCTAAGAATTTTATAATGTATATCTTTTTGTATCATTAGATGGATTACTTTGTGTAGGGAATAGAGAAGGGAAATTTTCATTTTCTGTCATCTTAATGGTAATTGTTCCAGCAGATGTCTGTTGCAGAAGCCTTGTAATTGTAAATGTAGTCCTGGATAATAAATAAAAAAAGATACTGTAACACTTATTTAGAGTTTTTTCATTCTTTGCAACCTCAATACTTGGTAAAACTATAAAATAGATGTGATTGGAATCAGTCATGACTTTATACAGTAAATTCATAGTACTGAGGCATTGATGTTCAAAGAAAAGAATGGAATTTTCTGAGCTCTGAACACTCTCAGCTGTCTCTGACTAGGTCACAATTTCTACTTAGTTTCTGTTTCAGAAAACCATGCCTTGTGCTTTGTTCTTTTGGAGTAATTTTTCATTCACTGAGCTTTGAAACACCACAGCACTCATGTATGCAAAAAAAAGGGAAAAAAGAGACCTGGTTATTATTTTAAACTTTTCACATTAATGACACCATGACAGCAAGCTTCTTTTGAGAAAATTCTGGACTCTTCTGGAAAACAAGTAATATTGTCTCATTTTCTGAAGCACATTACATACGAATTACCACAGGCGTTACTCCAGGAGTAAGTTCACTAGATGCTAGAGTCTGTATAACGTGGTCAGCTTAAGTTAAAGCCAGAGGAATTGTTTTATTTTTTGGTTTTTGTGTGTGATATATATGTCCACTCACATGCTTCCGCATCCTGTATCTAGTTCCTCTTAGGAAAAGGTGTGTCTATCTGTCATGAACTGTGACCTTTCAGTTTAGCAAAAAATTATGGAAGTTATACTTTAAAAATGGGAATTTAAAAATCTCAGAATTTCTTTTTGTGTGCACTCAGAGTCCAAATGCGTTTGACACAGTATCATTATTTTTATATGTCATCTAGCCTTGCAATGCTGAAAGCCTTGTTAGAATCTAATTGTCTGACCTTTTTTTTTTTTAAATGGTATATACTATTTAATTGGTTGTTACAATTCTGCTGTGGCCAACCAGAGATCTTTTTAAATAACATTAAATCACAATTTTGTTCTCATTTCAGTCAGTAAATGCAATTTGAATAGAGGCTTTTTATTTAATTTAATTTTGAGGGAAAATTAAGTAGAAAAAAAGCTAAGAAAACAGCTTTTTAAAGATCTCATTAAAAAAATAAGTATCATCTGTTCCAACCACCTCTGTAACATAGAAGACTATACATTTTATGTAAAAGACTTACCTTGATTTCAAGTTGTTTTTTTCTTGACCAATCAATGCCCCCAAGCACAGGGCTCAGATATACAGAAAATTTCAGTCAAGACCAATGCGTATCTCAGATATCACCTTGATATATTAATTCTGTGAAAGGAAAAAAAAAAAGAAAAGTTTTTTCTGTTATGACTGTTTGCTTTGACCCAGATAGACAGTGGAGAAAGGAGAAGACAAAAATGGTACCATTATTATTCCTGGAATTAGTATATCCCAAAGGATACTGAGCTTAATTCTGACACTTTCAATCACTTTCCTCAAAGTGTGCAAACTCATATTAGAATCAACAGAGCAATCTATGGAGTAAAATGAAAATTCACAGTGAGAATGACAGAATCTGGCTGTCAGAACAAAATGAATGGTTGTAAGTGAAGCTGTACAAGACATAACGCATGGCTTGAAGCCTTTTTTCAATGAGTTCTTCATACTGGTCCCAAGTGATACAAAAAATTTTCAGTGAAAGAACCTGGAATGAAGACTGAGAAATTTTAGGACCCAGCATAGTAGAGGAATTTTAAACCCCAAATATAATGTCAGTGCCTACATCAGAATAAAAAAAGAATATGATGTGAATGCATACACTAGAATCAAAAGCAATCAGTCACATTTTTTAATAATTCCTGAGTGACTGCTATCTTTTTTACATGGTCTTTGATTAATGTCCAAAGTCAGTTATTTCCTTGCACTCATAATTTAGAGACAGAGCAATCTTTCTTTAAGATACTAAAGTGGAAATAAAAATGACTGTGTCCTAGCAGGACTAAAACTTATTACTTTGATTTAGGTAAGACACTGAAGTTTCCATCTAAAGTTTTCTAGCTGTAAAAAGAACCTGATCATACTTTTTTATCATATCTCATTGCCTTCTTGACTTTTCAAGAACAGGATCTGTTCCGTAATATGCACCTGCCTGAAGTATGTAAACAGTACTATAATAAGGAAGGTAATCTTAAATAAGTTTCATGTAAAGGTCATTCAGGAAAGAACCACAAAAGCATCAGAATATTTCAGCTTCATTTACTTTTACGAGCTAGAGGTACCTTTAGGTGTTGCATGGGTAGCTATCACAACAGTGCCTATTTTCCCATACTGAATATATGTGTGACCAAAATCACAATTCTTTTGATATTCCTTATCACTCTGTGTGTACACATGTAAGAGTTGAGGATTGCTACTCAACACAAAATTCTGTCTTTAGGACTAAGTGAATACTTAGTGCTCATTGCCTGGCAAGTTCGACAAATGGCCCCTCCCTTGAGGACCTTCTGACAAGCTACACTGTGTTTTTCTGGCCCATTTCACTTAAATAAAACTTTAAGCAGGTGATTTAGTTCCTTAAGTGAGTCTCCAAGAGAGATTATTCTGACAGGTGGTCCTCATTGCCAGCACACGTGATTGGTACAGTAAACCTATTCACTTATATTTGTGGATAACTTTCCAGTTTCAGCCTCCCTTGAGCACTCCTCTTTCAAGCACCACTTTTACACTCTCTTATGTAGATGAAATCCAAGCTGGCTAGGACTCTTTTTGCATTCTTGTATTTAATTTTGACTGCACTGTAAATATGTGAATAGAATCCTACCAAACGATGAAGGCAAATATTCTACTCTCAGCTGCTTTAAGGGTTCTTCACCATCAACAAAAGACAGCAGATGGTCCTGTTTGTTTTAAAGAGAGGGAGCAAGCAGAAGAGATTTTGTGATATTTCATCCTGTGTTGTGTGGGCCATTTTGTATACAGAGATCTGAGTAAAGATTGCCTCAGACTTCTGCACCATAAAAACTGCTTGTGTTTGTGTGAGGAAATATTTCCATGTGTGATTTTTTTCCTCTTCCAACAGGAAATATTTCCAGATTATTCCTTGCACTTTTCCTCAGCCAAAGTTTCAAAGATTTTGAGAAATGTTTTATTTGTGGATTGTTAAGCCCTTAAAGCCTCTGATCCATTCTATGTTTGCCAAAGCTGTTTGCTTCAGGTCAGTGCTCTCTGGCTTGTATTTCTAATAATCCCACTCTCTTTGAGACACCAATATATGGCTCACCTTGACTGAAGAGTAAAAGAGTTAAAACTCATACTTTTGCCAAAGTGCAGTGGCCTAAGTAGTGCTGACCAAGGACTGTCAAAGATTGGGCTCTACTCTAGACTCTGTTTCTTGCTTGCTGTTTTTCAGGCTATATAGTGATATTACTATTCATTTCACCAGCAAAAGCAATTCCTTGGGATTTGCTTTCAGCCAAATCCTACATCTACTACATTTTCGCTCGCTGATGCAGCAGGTACTTGGAGAAAAATAAAATATCATTACTCTAACAATGAAAATACTGGCTGGATTATATTATGCTATTCAATATATTTTATTGTGATCCTGGATATACTGAAATATAAAATCACTTTTTTTGTCTAATATACTTAATTTTTGCAGTCATGTTTATTAAAGGCCAAAGGCTAAATAATCAGCAACTGCAAATAGCAGTACCTGTTTGCCTAACCTCTAAATGTGTATTTAACTCACAGGCAAACTTCAAAGGAGCTTGAGGAAGTTAGATGCATCAATTTACTTGTTATTCATATACCGTGTTCTACCATATTTTTTTTTACACAAATTCTCCATAACTATAATGTATATTTTCTGTCTGAAGTTGTCTCACTTGATGTGCATGACTATGGTGTACAAAGACCTATAGGAAACTACAAATCAATGAAAATTTCCCATGTTGGTAAGTGCTCTCTCTTCTCTTTTTCTATAAAAATGTCACCTTCATCTTCATTATCCATTATTTTTATTACTGCCTTGTGAAAGACAGGAAGACTTCTTCCCTGTCCAGGAGTAGTCAGGAGGCCCAGAGCCTTGAGATTAAAGATACGAAAAGTGAGAAAAGAGATAATGAGGGAAGAGAGAGGAAAATGATGAGACTGATCAAAAAATTGAGTTTATTTCTGAAAAAATATCTATTTTTACATTGTTTTACTGAAGGGAAATTTGAAAAGAAAAAAAAGTTTTCTTATTAAAAGAGAGTTTTCTAGAACTACCTAAAAAAAGAGATAATTTTCTCTGGGCTGCATAATTTTTTATCTAAAAGAAGGAATTTCAGTTGAAACCAGCTTCTACAGTACAAAGTCTCTTAACATAAAATTTTCTATCAGAAACAAATCATAGCTATGTTGTAGCCTGTACTTATCCCCTTCTGCTTCAAGTTTATTCCTATGTAGTAAAATAGCAGCTTGTTACTACTGTAGCTAATTTTTCAGTGAGTGACTTGCCCAGTAACAGACAGGAAACATGAAACAGAGCCAGCAAAAGAAGACATTTTCTAAGCCCCAAGTTTGGTAACTGCATTTTCCTCTCCCTGTTTTTATTGATTGTATTTCTATTGTTAGTCCTCTCCTGACTCAGATTTACCTTTAAATGAAAAACAATGTAAGCTCAGGTATCTGTGCCCACAGTCTCAAAGACTTCATTTTTTTCATCAGATTAAAAACCTATTTCCTGCTTACCTACAAGTTAAAGAATGTTACTTGTCATAAGATAAGTAAAACTTCTGAAGAACAGGCTGTTTGTTCATTGTTTGCCAGGGTACAATTCTTGTCTTTTTACCTTTCCTCCATTTCACCTTACTTAGGCCTCACACACATAAGCATCCAAGCAGAAGATGGAATAGTTATTTATGACAAAATTGAAAGAAGAGTATGATGTTGCTGTGGAAAAGTAGGATTCAATGATTCCAACTAGAGCAGACTATCAAAGAGATACAGAGGTCACCAAAGCAAAATCCTTAGTTCTGGTGTGATCTTCTGTAAGCTGTGACAAAGCTAGAAGTAATATCTGTCTCAGTAGGGAGAGAGAGAAGGCCAATGCTTGTTCACAGTCACTACCTCATGCATCACTGTCAAGCAGCCTGTAGAGAAAAAGAAGCAAAACCTCACAGTGAAACTGTTTCTCAGATTCAAGCAGTAGCATCAGCAATGGAATCTCTGCTAGTGTAGGCTTTAGGAAAGGAAACAGAGGTAGCACCATGGTAACAACTATTTGTTGAACCCATTTAAACAATATCCATGCAATGTTAGTAAAAAAGTTACACAGCATAAGGACGGTAGAAGAGTATATTAAGCAAGTGTGAAGGTGAAATGTGAGAGAGTGTAAGACAGTGCTTTGGAAAAGAAAACACTTTGGTTAAATTTTCTTGTCTGATTGCTTTGCCCTCAACTGCAGCTAGGGCAGTGCAGTTGCAGAGAGCTCTGTCAGTACTCACTGAAAGCCAGTGAGAAGCAGACTTCAGAAGGGCTACCTGTCTGTTATTAGAGACCAGTACACTATACACAGTAAATGAGAAACTGTCAAAGCTGATGAGGCTAACTTATAAAAATAATCAGCAATTAGAATATAATGAAAAATAGTTCTGTCGTGCTCTGTTAGAACTGCATGTTTGCAATGTTCTGGACCTCCTGTGCAAGTGAGGATGGGAAAGGTCAACACCATTTCTGGGCTTCCCATAAATAAAATCTGGACTAACTAATCTGTTTGGGTTTCTGTCTTCTTTAGCCCTGATAGCATAAGCTATTCAAAATCTCCATGAACTTGCAGTGCCATAGTGAATGATGCAGTGAAGCAGCTTAGACAATGTTTTCCCTAATTCACATAGGTTTTTCCTGCCTTGTAATTAACTTTGCCCAATTTAAAAATGGGACTTGATCTGAAGCTGCCTTATCTGATCACTAACAAGCAATTCTGACTCTTAGAGGAAAGAAAGATGTGATGCAATGTTGTTTCCTGTGCATGTGAAAGTGGCTAATATCTTTGACCTTAACAAGGCAGACCGCTGTAGTGGTTTTGTGTGGCCAGGTTTTGGTAGCAGGAGGCTACAGGAGCGGCTTCTTTAAAATAAAAGCTGCTGGAAGCTTCCCCTGTATCTGACAGGGCTAGTGCCAGCTGGCTTTAAGATGGACCCACCACTGACCAAAGCCAAGCCAATTAGTGATGGAGGTAATGCCTCTGTAGCATATTTGAGAAGGCGAGGAAGTTGCTGCACAGATGTAAAACTGCAGCAGCAGCAGAAAGGAGTGAGAATGTGAGAACAACAGCTCTGTAGGCTAAGGTCAGTGGAGAAGGAGGGAGAGGAGATGTCCAAGCACCAGAGATTTCCATGTGACTTTTGGTGAAGATCATGGTGAGGCAGGCTATTCCACAGTGGAGCAGAGATTGGTCTGTGGAGGACCCCAAGCTGGATTGAGTAGATGCCTAAAGGAGGCTGTGACCTCATGGGAAACCCATGCCAAACCACTTTGTGAGCACTTGTGACCCCATGGGGGAGCCATGCTGCAGCAGTCTGTTCCTGAAGGACTATTTTCTCCATAGATGAGACCCACATTGGGGAAGTTTGTGAAAGAAGTTTGCTTTTAAGATTCAGCTTTTATTTCTCATTTCCCTACTCTGTTTGGTTTGTTTCTTATAAATCAAACCTTTTCTCCCCAAGTTGAGTCTGTTTTGCCCAGGATGGGAATTGCTGAGTTATCTTCCTGTATCTCGATTCATGAACCTCTCATTATATTTCTCTCTTCCTTGTCCAGTTTAGGAGAGAGAGTGATAGAACAACTTGGTGGACACATGGCATCGAGCCTGGGTTAAAGCATCATACCGTTTAATCCATCTCTACATTTCTCAATTATGCAAAAGGATCATTCACTCTATGACACTATAGCTTTTGAGTTTATAGTTTATTGCTCTTTATCACAATTCATTCACCACAGCTGCAATATATGCAAATAAAGATAAGCATTTAAAACATTGTCCCAAATAGAATCACAAATATTATGCATTTTTTTACCACCCTTTATTTAATACTGGCATTCAATAAACAACTATTGCTAATAATAAAAGTAGAACAGTAATTGAAGCAGATATTCCTGATGAAATATACATGATGTATTTATGAGAAGACTATGCTTTCCTATGGGAGAAATTATTATATGTAGCAGACTGGAGAATATGAATGTAAGTTCCATAGGGGAAAAAGTGGTAGAATGCCTGCAAATTTTAAAAGTATGGCATTGCAAAATTTGCCCAGAATTCACTATGAAGATACTTATTGTACTAGTATTTCTTTAAATGTTCTTTCCTATTAGAACTTATCTCTATATGGTTTTTTTTGTTTCTTTTATTTCTTGTGGTTGGAAAAAAATGAGAACTAAGTTCACAAAACACCTGCTAAAAAATTAGCAAACTCACTTTTTCTAAAGTAATATATTTTATAATATTAACTTACCTTCATAAACATCTAGCTGAGCAATCTACTCCAAAAACAAATACTACATTCAGATTTATAAACCTGTGTTTATAAACTTGTTGTCTTCCAGCAGTGTTTAAATGGTCTCTGATAGACTCTCATGACAAAATATGTGTCAGATAACTAGGAGAAATGTTGCTGTTGCCTTTGTGGGACAGGTTATTCTCGTGTCCTTCTTGCAAGCTGGAGTAATACTGCAGATTTTGGCTGGGTTACTCATTCTTCCAAATAGCTACAAAACCTTGATTAATGAGGTTTATGTACGTTTGCATACACTTTATGTATCTGAAAGGATCAAACTGTAAATGCACTTCATATATTTGTAAATATACATTCTTATTATAAAGAACAGCAATGATTTTCCCAACCATGAATGCAAAGAACAAAACTCTTTTTCACTTTTATTTGCCCAAAAAAAGAACAATTATAAACATAAATTAAATGTATAGTAATAATGAAACTGAATAAAACATTATTATAATTTAAATCATTAACCATCTAGTTAGAGGTGAAAGGAATGTAAGGCAAAGTAATGGAATATTTAAAATAATCATTTTACGTCTTGTGAATTAAAATATCAGGACTCTAAGGGTGAAGATTTTTCCATTTTATTTTGTACAGTGAAAGATTCCAGGAATGAATAAGGTCCTGTGTGTTCATTAATACTGTCTTTATTGCATATTCCTAAAAGCAAAAATAAAATAAGCCTAATAGGCACAGTTTGAATATGAGTTAAAAATATTTTCATTCAAAATATTAATGCAGAAGTACACATCACTGAGAAATATTTCTTTAATAGCATGTTCTGTAGCTGAAAGACTGCTAAAGTACTGTGTGATAAAATTGCAGTTTCCATGGTAACCCTTATTGTTTTTAATAGCAAGGAACTAATAGATATAAAATGTGGTTTGATTGGCATCTGCCCTAAGGCTGCATCAACTCTTATAACATAAGCAAAATGCATTTTTGTTTATTAATGCTAAGCAATAAAATACATTTTTTTTCTTGCTGCTGATTTCACTACTAGATTTTGAATGTTTAGTGTTTTGTAAAGAGTTCTAAAAACAGTACTGACCCTTTAAACAGCAAAAAAATTAGAACTCTTCTGAGGTGAAAGAAGTAGAAATGGTACTGGTTTTGGCTTGTGATAGCAAAACTTTAGAGAAATGTGAGTCTTGTTATTCTTTCTGTATTATTAACTTATTTAATTTTTGTACTGATAACTCCCTAGCTTCAAAGTCTTTAGACACGTGAGTAAATTTGTATCCACTTTCCAGCATGAAAATAACTCACACTTATCATTTCTTGTTCTTATAATTTCTTTTCTGTTTGATACAAATCTCTGTTGTCCATATGGTGCTGCTTGATTACGATTTCTTCCCTAGGAACATTCACAACAGAGACGAATCAGTTGTTTTAATAATTTCAAGTTAATTGTGACATCGTATTGCTAAGTACTCTGTGTTTGCTCTGGTAGGATATTAGACAACAAGATATATGGAAAAAATCATATCTACTCTGAAAAAAATGACACAGGAGCAATCAATGAACAAACCTATCACTATAAAATCTGCCTAGTTAAAAATGCTCTCCTGGTAATAATTTGAGATATCTGTATTCTGTTTATGCTGTTTCTGGATGTCTTGATTTTGAAAGTAGACATCTCAAGACACTCCCAAAAGTGTGCCATTGTTGTGGTGAAGTGGGTTTTTAACAAGCATCAATGCATCAAATATGTTTTGTTGAGATGTATTATACCCCCTCAAATCAGGAAGTCTGGATTTTGACTGAGCTTGAAAGTGAACGGGAAGAAGAGTGGTATGAGTTGACTCTCATCTACCAAAAATCCCCCTGGCTCTTTCTCTGAGCACAAGGGCAACTCATCTCACAAACTGAACCAGATCTCCATTTCTTCTTTGTAAATTCCTCTTCATTCTGAAAGAACTTTCTAAGTCAATGCTGATTTCTCAACCTGTGCTCTTTGTTGCTCCACTGGACTTCTCATGTGGCTGCTCATCAGTTTTCTCCTGCAGACTTCCTACCAGAGCTAATGGTGGATTCCAAACTCACTTTGCTACCAGTGTTCTCCAGAGGCTGACAGCCAAATCACAGCTCAGGCAGCTCAGACAGCTCAGATACATTTTCCCATACATATGCAGTCATACTCCAAACCTATTTCTGCTTCTGCTACTCTATGTCTATTCCTGAGACTATAAGGGTATTTTATATTGTTTTCTCTACTATTTCTCACATGTAACAGAGATCACTAATAATTATTTTTCCTTTATTTCCAGGTTACTTTATAGCTATAGCTTCATGCATTTAAAATCAAAATATTTAAAATCACTACAAGAGCTTTCCCGTCTGAGTTAACGACATCATATGCTGGGTTAAGAAACTGTGATATGAATTCTACACCATCTTGCTCTGCCTAATAGGGTGTCATAAAATCATCTTTGTGACAGCACTTCTCTGATTAAGTTTCAGTGCTTACTTTACTGTATCACTGATGCAATCAGGTCCACTCCTGTAGAGTCATTGAATAAACTCTCTGGATGAAAAAATTTGGAATGAAACACCAGAGTTGGATAATTTTGGCATAACCTTCCCATCCTCCCACATTCCTTGGCCTTTCTTAATAAGTCGGCTACAGCTACACTTCACAACTCCCGTGTCATTTTATGAGTATGGGAAGATTAATAAAATATTAGAATTTTTACCACAAAAACAAAAGAAAATCTATGCAACATTCAGAAAATGTAATCATGAGTAAGCAAAAAGTAATAGTAGTGCTCATAATGGTGATAGGAAAAAACACATCAAAGGCTGAGAGTGAAAAAAAGAGTTCTCAAGAAAAATAACAGAAATTAAAATATATTGGAAGACTATTTTGAATGTAATATTCATACTTCACCATGCAGTCACTTCAGAATCATCAGTGCAGAGTCTATATCAAAAGACTAGCTGATGTAGCATTCTCAGATTTATTTTACATATAGAAAGCTGTTCTTTGTGTGAGTGTGTGACCAAGAAGTTTATGACACATACATTAGAGTACAACTGAAAAAGGTGGCATGGTAGTTCAAGACCAGACCGGCTGGTGTATATTGCCCAATATTTCTTCCCCTTATGCCCACCACTGTTTATTAAACTGTTCCAAGTACAGAGATATTTTTCAGATTGTTCTTCTGTTGAAGAGGGTGAGGATAAGGGACATTGCATCTATCATTAGAAAGTTGTTCTTGCTAACATGAAACAAGTTTTGTTAAGCGAGTTCATTGCTGCAGTATGATACTTAGGGCTAGAAAAATCTGGTAGAAAGTAATCAGCTATATATTTTGGCCAGAAAATCTCAGATCATCAATGGTCTCAATGTCCCACTCAAAAATCTTCTAAGTGGTGGGTTTTTTTGCTCCAAATCTGCAAAGACAGAGAACTTTTTCGCAAGCTACAACTCGGAGAAATAGCTAGTTCTTGCATCTTTGTCCTGGTTTAGGCCCATCCAGGGACGAAAGACCGTGATTAGACTCGAGTACCACAGACTTGAGGGAGGGCAGGGAGGGCTTAACTAACATTTATAGTCCCACACAAAACAGACCAGGCTACTCAGCTTGGGGAAGAAAACAGAAAATAATTTAATCCACCGCCAACTAAAACATAACAGTAAAAGCCCAAAACATAACAAACAGAAAACAACATAGAGTGGTACAATGATGAAGAGCACTATCAGCCCTTTAAGACCATCTTCTCCCCACCCCTCCCCTCTTCCCGGGCTCAGAGCCCTGATCCTGGTGGCTTTATCTCCATGAATGGTTGGGAGGGGCAAAGAATGGGGGTGTCAGTCAGCTATTCCTGATGGCTTCTCCCATTTGCCTCTCCTCAGGGCAGGTGGGCTCCTAGCCAGTCCTCCCTGCTCCTCTGTGAGGCACCTCACACACATGGCAGCCCTGCACGGGCTGCTTTGATGTGTGTTCACCCCAAAGGCTGCAGCTCCTCTCCGCCTCTCGTGTGGGTCTGTTCTGAGGCCCACAGCCTCTCCAACACGGCCTGTGTCACTGCTGCCACCTCACACAATCTCTTGCCCACCCGGGTGCACTCTCTCAGAACTGCTGGTGGTTCCTGCTATTGCCCTCCATGGGTTGCAGGGGCACAGCTGCATTCTCACCATGGCTTGCAGAGGGGTCTCTGGTATGAGGCCCCTCCTTCCTTTCTCCTTCCCTGACTGTGGGATCCGCATGGTCACCTCTATCTTGTACCACTCCTATACCTTATCCCAAGTAATTCAAATTCGTGTCCTAAAATAGTGGTGGCAGAGGCGCCAGATTGGCCCAGCCAGGCTGGAGGTGGGTCTGAACCCAAGAGCCAGGGGAAAGTCCGAGAACTCTCTACCAGGTCTGCACTGCAGCCCCTACCCCTGTTACCAAGCAAAAGCAGCTCCTTGCTAAACCATGGCAATCTTGCAAAGAAATAGAAGACAGTGATTCCTTTTCTAATCTCAGATTCATATGTGTGTGTATAAGCAGCATGTTCTAACAACCTCTCTTCTGGGTTGCAAAAGAATTTCAGGTTGTGTCATCATCTAGGCATGCTGTTCTCCCTTGTTTTAACAGAAAAGAAATGCAGTCCTGGATGGTGGTCCCAGTGAACAACAATGCCTTTGTCTAGATTATAACAATCAATCAGAGTGGGCCACAGTTCTGAAATATATTTAGAAATGTGCACAGTCTGTGTTATTATCTTCTGTTTTAACCTGTACATTAGTTAATTTTGAATGTAAAGCAGTGCATATCAGTACAATACTTGCCAGATTTGTGTCACAGAGTGTACATTGAAATTTACAGTATTTTTTGATAAAATAACTGTGTGCAAGAGACCCTGTAAACAAACCTTGACCTATTAGTGATCTTTGTCGGGTACTGTGTTGTCCTGAACAATTTAAAGACAAAATGTCAATATATAATGGGGAACTACGTTATCAAATAGTTTCTGAATTCTGTTTATGTGACTGAAATCATGCATTTCAATTTTTTCCAAAAGGATAGTCTTTACTAATTCTAGTATTCACCAATGTCTTTGGTTCACACAAATTTCCTTTTTTTTGAAATTGAAATCTTGATATCCATGCGTTTAAAAAGAACGTCTCCTTTCTTGAGATGCAACAGTGAGTTCTGACTCCTTTAAGTCCTCTCCACGGGGTTTACATAATTATGTACATTCCTTGGCTGTGATTTGCAAACTCCTGATTTGAGAATCAAATATAGAAACATGATGAATTATACTAGGTAAAATTCAGAAATAAGAAAGGAAATATATAAAAAATAAATTAATTGAAGAAAACTTGATCGGAGTTATCTGTCTAGTCACAAATATAAAAACAGTCCAACAAAACTTGTAGATTAGTGGGTTTGTTTTTACTGGAAAAGTAACTGCACTGTGCTGTTATTCACTATGGACTTTCGTCTGATAATAATAAATTACAGTATGTGAGAGCTCAGTTGTCAGAGAAGCATGTCTCAGTGTAATCATGCCTTCTGAACAAAAATTATCCTGTAATTAGCCTGTCAAAGGACAGATAGTGCTTCTATGGCATGTGTAGCTAAAAGTGCTTCTGTGACATTTGTAGCTAGCAATGCACTGAGGATTGCTCGTACACTTCAGTCTTTTTATCATAGTCCTCTATACAGTTGTATTTCTATATATTTAAAGATCACACACTATATGTATACCATGTGTATGTGTGTATAAATATATGTCTATCTGTCTGTGTAATGTATCAAATATCCTTTAGAGCAGTGGACTGTCAAGATCTGCAATATTTCCAAAGTTCCAGTGGCTTAACATGTTCCCTTCAGACAAGACCATTCTGAAGAAATTGACTGTGAAATAAAGGAACATAGAATTACACTTTATTCCTGAAAAAAGTTACAGACCTGGGGGGGGGGGGAAAGAGGTGATTACAGTCTCGGTGTTTTCATTATCCGTATGAACGCTGGTCTTAGCTCTTTCTGTTTGGGGTTTTTTTTTGGACAAAATGACCCAAGTGTCTCTGCTGACTATTTTATCACGTTCTTTTGTGCTTTCCAAACAGGTAGTGTAGTCTCTTTTCTACTTCCACTTTTCCATGGGGCAATTTCCATGGTACAGCTCCAGCAATCCCAGATCCTGAACAGATATTCAAACTCAATGGTCCTGTTAGTGGCAAAGTATTGTTTCATTAAACTTCAGTCAGGAAACATAGGTAATCCCTGTGGGCTCAGACATAGCTATTCAGACATAGACTACTTATCAGGTGTCCTTTTCTCACAAGTTTGGAAAGTTTCAAAGCCATACCAAGCCCAAATGCAAGTAATAAATTCATGCAAATACCTCCCCAACAAACCGGTCATCCTGGGAGTAACTGATACCTGTTTTTTTCCATTCTCTCTCAAATTTGAAAACAGGATTTTCCCAGACTGTGTGAGTTTTATGAGTTTTTTAAGGGGAAAAAAGACACAAACAAACAAAAAAACCAAATAACTATATCTTGCCTATTTTATAAAATCATAAAATAATTTATGCTGTAAGAGACCTCTGGAAATCATCTCTATCCCAGGTGACCCATTCAAAGCAAGGCTATCTTTAAAGCTGTATCACATTTCTCTGGACCATTTCCAGATGAATTTTAAATATTTCTAAAGGCTACACAGCCTGTCCAGGCAGCTAGCATTAGATCTTTTTTTTTTTCCTTGTATACAATCAGAATTTACCTTAATAAAACCTGTGCTCTTGCCTCTGCTCTTTTCACTGAATACCTGCAAAGAGCCTGTCTCTTTTTCTGTAACCTCCTGTTAAATACTTATTAAAGACTGTAGTTAGATCTCTCACTTTAGCCTTTTCTTCTTCTGTCTCAACAAATGGAGCTTCCCATTTTCTCTGCCCATGCATTGTGCGGCTCAGCCTCAAATCATCTTGGTTACTCTTTATTATACTTTCTAGGGCTTGTCAGTATCTGTCTTGCAAAGAGTGGCTTAAAATTGTGTATTAACTACAGGTTTGTTCACATTTTCTCCAGAAATCTACCCTATATTACAAAAATTTTCTTCATATTTTCACTAGTATTTTTCTGGTCATGTAAACAACATCAGCCATTTGATCCTGTTTGCATGATTGCAAGACTGCTTTCACATAGTCTTTTGATTCACCAGTCTTTTGTGTTTGAGTTGTTTGTTTTTGGTTTTTTTTTTTTCATTCCTCTGGCTTTAGGACACATAAAATAACCCTAATCTCCTCCCTCCCCAGAAAACTCACCAGCAAAAAGACCTAGAGGCTGGTCTCTCATTACTGAGCTGCTGTTTATTTATACAGTAGAAGCTATATAGTATCTGAGTAAAGTGACAAAGCTACATGATATTAATATTAGGCTGCTCAGTGAGCTGTGGAAGTGGCCATAGCCCATCAGCTGGCTAATTAATGAAAAAATGTGAGTAGAGAGCATTTACTTCTGATATTGCAGACAGAAAATAAAAAGAAGAAAATATAGATAAATCTTAACATAAATCATCTCTAAACTTTTCTGAGGATGTTTGAAAATACACTTTTTTGTTACAAGCACTGCATACTGCAGTGTACACTGAGGGTTGAATTACCTTAAATGACTTAACTATAAATATTGGAAAAAGGAAACCTATGAAAAAAGTTCTCTGATGAGATCCTTTCTTGCTATGCTAGTCTGACATACTTTCTTCCTCCCTATACAAGACATGAATCTGCTTTCCATACATGCCAGATTATCCTAGATCTATAATAATCCCAGAAGAGTTTGAAAGACCTTAAACCATCATCATAAGGAAGGCAGTTCTACACTGGCTTGGACTTTGGGCTCCTCCCATGCATTTTCTTTTGGACACAGCTCCTGAATTTCTTAATTACAAGAATCAGAGAAATTGACAGCTGGTTTTTTTCAGGAAAAAAATCAAAGCTAGGTAGTAAATTCAACTTCCAGGTTTGTCACACGGGATTACTTTTTCAAGTGTTTTCGTGATCAGCAGACTGAAATAATTCCCCTTCCATATATGATCAGGCTATAAAGCAGTCAGGTCTATATTGTAAATATATTTTAAAATATATTTTTTGAATAGAGGAATTTCGTTGTTTCATAGTAAACAAAATTGTAATGCAGAAGGCATTTTACATGTTATAACCAAGAGAAATAATATAAAACTGATGTAAATATCTGATGAATAAGAGCTATTTCTTTCATTAAGTAAGTAAAAAAGACAATATAAATTGTAAGACATGCTATTTTATCTTAAAAACAAATTTTTAATTGTATTTTAAACATTTTCTTATTTCTCATTAAAATGAGTAGAAAAATATATTAACTTCTACTACTCTGTTTTTTCTGTTCATTATTACATTGTTATGCTAATAGTAATTAGTACAGCCACATATTACATTTTATTTGTAAAAAATTATTTTTAATGGAAAAATATCATTTTAGTAACATATTTTCCTATGAAGGCATGAGATATCTTAATATAGCTGACATCCTAATGTGGTCCAACACTTAAAAGAGAGCTAGATTCAGAACCTTTCTTTACTTGACTCATTTTGCAACTCTGCAGGTATCATACAATCACTAACAGTTTTACTGTCATTATGCCTGCATGTGTGTAAACATGCAGAGATAAGTTGCAGAGGAATCGGAAAGCTCGGTATCCAGAATGTCTAGGATACAGAGGTTATCACAAACTGTCACTCCAACATCAATATCTCAGTCTATAGAATGTCACAGTATACATTTTTTGCATTTAATTGCCATTAATATATTAGTACCATGTTGTTAGTAATTATTAATTAATCAATAAATCAATTTTTGTCAATAATGTCATGATATGGAATTACAGAGTCACTTTTACACCTTAATGATTATCAGTCCTTTTTCATGTAGGCTTTTTCTGATCTGTCCAGACTCAAAAATTAAATTTCACTGAATAAATATTGATTCTAGATATTTGTTTATATCTCTGTTCATACTGTTTTAATCAATAGCTATATCCAACATCAGCAGATTTTAATAATGCCTGATTTTTTACTATGTTGATTACCTTTTTTGTGTAAAGTATATCTTTAAGTTCTTAGCCGATGCACCTATTTATCTGAGAATTTGAAATAAACAGGAAGACATAATAAAACCAATGATGACACTGTATTTCAGAGAGATAAGAAAAGACTGTCTTGAAAAATTACATTGCAGATACATGCCTTTATCTCTTAAATGCACGGTAAAAATATGTCAGGGCAAGCAACCTGCCTCAGCAGATGGTTCATTACTTTTTTGTTTGTGTGCACTGCACATGTGTATAATCTCAAATTTAAAGCTGTCTGGAAATTTTTTAATGGAATAATTTCAAATTAAATTGAAGTTCTTGGTAGACCATGCTGCTTTAGTGAGGATTTTATAAAGAAATATCTTATCAATGAGAGAATTTCTGACCAGATCTCGAGAAGCAATCATCATCTCAGAAGAGCCAGCACTAGCAGGATGACATGGTTTAAGCTTAGCTGGCAGCAGAGCACCACATACACTCACTCCCCTCATCCCACCTCCCGTAGGATGGGGAGGTGCATCAAAAAAGAAATCAAAACATATGTGTTAAGAACAATATAATAACTAAACTAAACTATAACAATAGTAATAATAATAAAATATAATAATAGTTATTGAGAGAAACAAAATCCAAGAAAAAGACAAGTGACGCCCAATGCTCACCACCTGCTGACCAATTCCTGAGCAGAGATTGATCCCTCTTGGCCAACTCTACCCAGTTTATGTACGAGACATGACATTCTGTGGTATGGAATAGCAATTTGACTTGTTTGCTTCACCTGTCCTGTCCATGTTCTCTCCCAGTTTCTTGTGCACACCTCCCCTTCCTGATCACACTTGCTAGATAGGCAGGGTGAGAAGCAGAAAATGCCTTGACACTTGCAAGTACTGCCCAGCAATAACCAAAACATCCCTGTGTTATCAATGTAACCCCGAAACACAGCCCTGTAGTAGCTTCTGTCATTCTAGCTGAAACCAGGACACAGGGATGTGCTGATTCATACTGTTATTCAGATCAGGTTCTAGAACTTCTAGTTTTGATGTCCCAGATGAATTCCAAACTACTGGGTTCTTGGCTAGATTAAGTTGCTATTTTAAATGCTGCTTTCATTTTTCATGATCTTGGTAACATCTTTTTCAAAATAGATAGTATCTTAAAATTTCTAAGAATTTCCTAAGCTAGAAAACCTGGGAAAGTATTAATTCTTGGAAAGAGAAGGGGGTAAAATAACAAGACACAGCACAAAGCATTCCTTTCCACACTGCAAGTCAGGATTTTTCAACAGCTGAGGATTTTATAATTAGTTAATACAGAGTAAAATCTAAGACTTTAAAAAGATCTCAACTTTGAATAAGACATCTTTCCAAATGTGTTGACCATACCATTCTGGCTTGTTCTCCTAAGTTCTCTAAAGATTTTGTGATGAACTTACTGGAATCTTTAGAAAGCCTGCACAATAAATTGAAGAATATTTTTTTATTATATTCAATTTAATAATATTCATATTCCAGATGGTCTCACAGTAAAAAAGAGTATTTAAAATAAAAATCACCTCACAGTTATGAGAACTGAATGAGCCTGACATTTTTCTTTTTAAGTAAATACCATATTTTAATTGCTGCAGCCCCAAGGTAACCATAAAGTAATGCACTGACAGCTCATGTGGATTTTATGAGGCTGTTTACTTTGTTGTTCATGAAAAAGTTTGTTTAGCAACTGCTGCTTCTGATGTTTACATCACCTGTAAGATAGAAAGCATCTTCCTAAATACAGAAAAAAGTAAGAAAGATTTTGCATACAACAGAAAAACCTAAAAAATAGAAATCTGAGTATACAGTCCAAATGAGGAGTTGTTGGAAGTAAAGAGATGGTTCCAGTATGAGTTATTGCCTGGCTCTTCCAGTCACACCACGTTTTTAGTGCAATTTAGTTTTGTTTAAGAGAATAGGGATATCCTTCTTCATTGTAAAGGTGGACTGTGGGTACTTAATATCTTATTTTATTTTCTAATTTCTTCATTTGTAAAATAGGATTAATGATACTCTAAAGGTCTTTTTTATTAGCTTTTCAGGTTTGTAGAGCTTTTTGCAGCCTAATGATGTAGATCTTGCTATGTAAAATGAGGTAATAGTATATGCATTTTCAGAAAGATCATGTTGTAGGAATTAATGTTAGTAAGAAGCTTGAATTCTGACAGTGTTTGTGCCATCCTATGGATTTTATGAATTAATAAAATGAATCTATGATATAATTTACGTTCTTTCCAAAAAGCAGTGGTATGAATAATGTTTCTGAAGATTCGATACGTAATATTGAACAGATAAGTATTTTTGGGAAGTACATGAATGCTACAGCAGTAAACAGCTAATAATAATCCAAAGTTCTGTACTGAGATATTTAAATATTGAATATAATGGGAGTGTCTCATTTAAAAATAATTTAAAATAGTTAGCTTAAATTTCATTACGTGCTTTCCAAACTAAGATTTACTATCCAATGTTCTATACAAATGATGGTATCTGCTCTGATGGTTTCTGATTGTTTTGCCCTAGTTGCTTCTGTTTCCCACAGTTTAACAAGAGATAGATCTATTATTACTTAGCAGAATAAGTAACATCTGTACCATTCCAATTCAAAAACTACAAGCTTCAGCTTTTCTAATCACCTGAAACCAGTCACTTCTAGCTATATTTCAAACTATAATATTTCAAGCTGAAATATTATAACAGGATATTTTCTAAGGCATAAAAACCCCAATTACATGCCATTTAGAGTCAACTGGAATATGAAGCCACTCATTTGTTCCTTTAAAATCTTCTAGTACTGTATATGTTTGGCGTTATTAACTCATATCATTTTCTATATAATCCCATGATGATCAATTGACCAGGCAGAATGAGGCAGACCTCAGCTGTATGGAATAAAGTGCATATTGTCCTTGCAAGACAGAAATCATATATACGATTATGTACAGGAAATAATAGATTTCACCTTTAGTTATTCTACCATTTTTTTCCATGATTCAGAACATTATATAAGCACATGGTAGGATTTATGTATATTTCTATCATATTAAAATCAACAAGGCATAAGCAAATCTGTATAATAAGGTTGAAGAGAAGTTAATATATGAGACTTTACATTTTTAATTACTCTTTTAAAAAGAGAAGAACAAAAAATTGCTAGATTTAAGAGCTATTTAGTGCTTTGAATGCCTGGAAGTTTTGAACTATTCATCTTAGATAAACCTGGAAAATACAGAATTATTCATAATGAGCACTGAAGAAATCAGCCAATTTTTGTACTATTAAATACGAAACTGAAGAGTGGAAATGAAGATTTTGGAAGAATCCGTACTTAGCATTTAAGACTGTTCTGATGCTCGGTGTAAGTTAGGCTTCTGTACTTATGTTAATTTAATATTTAATTGAATTATATATTACTGCTTTAAAAATAATGCAAAAGTCATTTAAAAATCATGAAAACATTGAGATTGTGAACGACTGATTTGATGATCTCACAAGAAAGTTCTTGTCCTTCTTGGAGCCAATTATTACCTTTTGTGAAATCCATAATCAATGTTAAAAAATAAGAGGTTTGGGATTTGTTTGTTGTTCCATTATCTTGAAAGAAAATGATATTATTATTCATTTGTGATTTCCTGGAGAATAATTACATCAGGGTTGGAACAGGGCATTGTGCAACTGTAGCTGCAGACATAAAGTATGGAAGATTTTTGTCTCTAAAAAAAAGGAAAAGATGCCTAGAGAAATGCACTTTCAAAAAGCTTCTCCTTTAAAAGACATTAAAGATTTTGTATTGTTCTATAAATGGACATCTGTTCTGTAAGATGTACCTCAACAAGATGACAATGGCTGTCATGTCAAATCTCAACAGGCTACCTTCACTCATGTTGTCTAAGTTAAGAAATGCCAGTGTAATGGGATGAAATATGACCTTTAATATTACTTTCTTTGGTCTAGGCTTCAGTTAAATATGAGAGAATTGTAAGAAATCCTAGCCTCTCAGTGGATTTGGTTTAAGCCAGCCTCTCTCCTTTAGAGCTGTTGTCAGCTGGGACTTCTTCCAAGAAGAGAGGTTATTTTGCATTTCTTTTTCAGTGTTTACCAAATGAAGGAAGACAAAATTAGATTCCTATATAAGCCTACTTTATGGGTGTAGAAGGCTAGAACTACTGCTACAAATCTTTCATCATATTTAATGTCTCTAGCTGACATATGAACATCCATAGGTTTTGTATGTACTACACAATGGTGCTACACTGTTCCTTGCCAGCATGGCTTTGGGACTAATACAGTTCAACAGCTATATGTCCCTGCCAGAAGTGCCTTAACTTGAAGCACCTCTAGGATTTCTGTAAAGACTTAGTTACAATTCAGGAAGCACAGCTCTCTGTATTTGGCTCACAGATCACTTGAAATTGTGCACAGAAGTAATTTGATAAACATCTCAGTTTTACTGTCTTCTTGCCATCACCTCTATGCTAAATTCTGTTATTTTTCTTCTCATAGAGT
Organism: Colius striatus; assembly: GCF_028858725.1. Taxonomy (NCBI): domain Eukaryota; kingdom Metazoa; phylum Chordata; class Aves; order Coliiformes; family Coliidae; genus Colius; species Colius striatus. Next base: position 31,355,765 of record NC_084763.1, on the reverse strand, counting down.
CTGACATTCTGAATTTAAAAATGGAATTAAAAATGGACAAACTCAGACAATAGTTTAAAAAACACTTTCATCCTGCTTGCTCTGCCCACCTTGCTTTTCTGTTCTATCTTATGGGTGTGATAGCTCTATCACACTATTTGAGAGAGATTTGTATTCAGCATAAGAAAAGAAAAAGTCGCAAATGACGTCTATGGAATAGAATCTGTCTAGATCCATAGTCTCCATTGTGCCTCTGTGAGATGCTGCTTTGTCTTCCCAAAACATCTGCTTTCAAAGGTTATGGTTTACAAAAAGCTGATATGTACTCATCATTGTTAGATTACAAGGACTGGTGGGAGAGCTGGTCAAGACGTTTAACTAGTTCTCTGAAAGAAAGAAATTTTCTTTCCTTCTGTTTTGTCTTCAAGACTATACAAAGAACAGGAACAACGTATTTTGATATAATAGAGAAGTTACTCCTGTTCAGTGAAGATTAGGTTGTTCCTGTTTCATTCACTAAACATATGCAGAAAATATTTCCCCTGATTTAGAAATCCTAACTCTGAATGTCCTGTTCTAGATGAAAATGGTAGAATGTGCTCAGTATCATCCCCTACACAAGAGAAAAACTCTCATGCTCACAGCAGGTATATCTATAAACAAGTATGTGAGATGTTGTTCTAACTGCTCAGCATGTTTTGAAAGCTTTCAAGTGCATTAAAAAACTAGACAGTTTGGGTTTTTCAGCAGAAATTCAACAGATTAATTTCTTTTCTTCTCTTTTTTAACCTTTCCTTCTCCTTTTTTTCTCTTTCCCCCCTAGGAATTTAAAAATTACATCCACAATCCACATGGCATGAATTGCAAATGAAATCACCAGCAGCAATAAAGGTTAAAAAGCTCAAAAGTGTTGGGATCTGCTGCTTTGGCAAACAAAAGCTGCATTGTTCAGGGGCCAGAAAGCAGAGTAAAGGGTTTTGTTGCACTGTGGAAAATGCTGATCATTCCTTAAACCCATGGTAATATCATAAGCTGTATTAGAGAAGCCAGTGGACTATTGGTTGTGTATAGATCCTACCAATATGGAATCAAAGGAACTCTTCTACTCACCCTGTCATTTCATATGCCTAATTTTTCATTTCAACAGCTGCTTCCAGATTGGTGTTTGAGGTTTAATTGATACCTACTGTGTAGCTACGATATAAGGCCTCTTAGTGAAATTCATGGTTTATTGTGCTCAGGAGAAACATTTTTGTAATTTACTGTGCACTTCTAAGAAGTGAAAGCATTGTAACCATCACAGAAAAAATACATCCAAACAGGTTTCCCTTTGCTTAATTTACTGTTGTGATGGACAGACATCTCAATATACTTGCAAGAGTCAGAGTATGCAAAAGGAGAAATCAAAGATGTGCACTTCATATTTTAAAGGCAACATAAATCAATATCACTCTGCTGATTTTAATATATTCTCATCAATCTACAAGACCTAAGAATGTGTCCCACAAACTGTTTGCCACAGCCAATACTTTGAATATCCAGTGAATGTTTGACACTGAGTGTCCAGTTTGCTTTAAATTATATTTGAAGAACCTAATGCATCTTTTCAGGCCAAAGATGTCCTTAAACTGAGACCACTTGTATTGACTCTCAGAGGATTATTCTTTTCAATAATCTAGAGATTTTTAGTTTGATGAATAGCTGACTCAGAAGGTGTGTCAAAGAATATATTTCAGATTAAATTAGTTCGCACAGGAGAGTGTCTGTCACATTTTCTATATAATTTATTTAAATTATTTCAAAGACTGTATTTACATCATATTCCAAAATGTTTGCATAAGATTATAAAAGTAAAAAAGGGAACACAATACAAAACTCCTGCTTCTCATAGTATTATGTGGTACTTATTTTTTTCCCCTTTAGTATGAAATTAGTATTTTGCTCTTCAATATGAACTTAAAACTAGAAAATAATTTTTGCTAGAACAATTGTTTTTTCATACTTTGTAATGTGTGCTAAATAATATTTTTCAAACAAATAATTACATTTTTACAATATTTTTGTGGATTGAATTCTTTACGATCAGAGATATGTCTTTTTAAAAAACTCTAAAAATTAAAAAAGCAGTCTTTTTATGTTTTGACATCACATATTTCTACTATTTAATGCAAAGCGTTTATATAGACACATAAACCCTTCTAATTATTTTGATTGGCAATATGAAAACTTATAACAACCAGAAAATCTATAATTTGAAAGAATTTCTCTTTTATTCTCATCTGTTCAGTGCACTGCAGTCTTTTGTTTTCCTTTTTTTCTTCTGAATCCTAAAAATCAGATATCCAATGACTCTCATTAGTAGCTTAAAGAAATTTAAAAACCCTCAACTCCTGCTGCATTAAAATGAAGCAGTAAAAAATGGCAATACTTCAGTCATTGATAAAATACAGGCAAAGTGACTGAGACTTCCAATCCATGATCTGATGACAATGTGGGAATGCCATTTACATATTTCTCACTTAAAAATACACTAGACTTTTTAACTTTTCCATTTTCTGAGAGAAATAACGTTTAGAAAAAAGGTTACACATACGCTGAAATGTTTACAGTTCTACTGTTATTTTTCTTTGTAGTTTGGGGAATGAGGACATACATAAAACTCTGGTAAGGTACCTGATGACTGTTGATGTGCGTGGTACTTGGTCCACTTTGGCTGAAGTTCTTGATAAACCTTTTGGCAGCATATTTTATCTTTGCTAGTTGTGTTTCTTGAAGTAGCAGGTATATGCAGGGAACAGTTCATGAATTCAATGAACAGAACTGTGAAAAGAAGATCATATCATGAAAAGAAGATCAGTGTTTTGTGGGTCATGCAACAACTAAATCCTTCACGTTATACTACAAAATGTTTTCAGTGAGCATTAAATAGTTTGAAAGGATACCATGAATTTCTGGATTATATTTTTTCCCAGTTTTAGATCTGTTTGCTCAGTGGCATTTGTAAGGATGTGTAACTCTTCTGGGGTGTGATTCTTTCCTATTAAAGCTCTGATCTGTTTATCCATTATTTTTAGGACAAATAACTCTGATCCATCCTTTATGACAGCTGATACTTGAGACAGTGCACTGTTTTTACTGCCAGGTGTCAATATTGTCTCAACATCTGTGGCATCAAAAAAATTAGGTCAGGAAGTTAAAAAAAGGCTGCAGACCAGTGAAGATGTGAGGACATCTTGTACATTCCTTATGACATGATTACTCTCTTCAGAGACATTAGGGATCTGACATTCAGGATGTCACAGATGTTACATTGACTGACAATGGACAAACAGCTAAGACAAATGGCAATGATGCAATTGTCTTAGTTTAAAGTAAAAAGTAACACTTCTGTTTCTACGTGATGGTCCATGAACACATCAGCTGGACAGACTGCATCAATTATACTTTGGAAGACATAAGAGAACTTTATGCCACACAATGTGGTTAATCCCTTTCAAAATTTGGCTTGGAGGACCTCACCCTGGTCAAAGATACTCAAGTTGTCTCACAGTATAGCACTTTCAGAGGTAGCACTATTTTAACATGGTAAGGATAACTAGAAAGGCCACTGATTATTTAAATAGGAACAAAGCAGCACAGAAATGTGACCAAGAGCATAGCTGGGAACACGGAATGACTGTTCATGAGGTGTTTCTCAATAATATCTAGACCACAATGAATCAGATATTACCGATTTAGTCATGTTTGACATACTGCAAATTCAGTGTACAGTAGGTTTTGTATTTGCATTTACCTACTCACTCTCACAAACACTGTGCCTAACCAACATGTGCTGGTTTCAACTGGGACAGAGTTAATTTTCTTCACAGCAGCTAGTATGGTGTTATGTTTTGGATTTGTGCTGAAAACATCATTGATAATACAGGAATGCTTTTGTTATTGCTGAGCAGTGCTTACACAGAGTCAAGGCCTTTTCTGGCTCTGAGACCACCCCACCAGTGAGCAGGCTGTGGGTGCACAAGAAGCTGGGAGAGGACACAGACGTGACAGCTGACCCCAATTGACCAAAGGGATATCCCAGATCATATGATGTCATATTTAGTATATAAAGCTGGGGGAAGAAGGAGGAAAGGTTTTCATCTTCCCAAGTCACCATTACACATGATGCAGTCCTGCTGTCCTGAAGATGGCTGAACACCTGCCTGCTGATGGGAAGTACTGAATGAATGCCTTGTTTTGCTTTGCTTGTGTGTGTGGCTTTTGCTTTACTTATTAAACTATCTCAATCCATGAGCTTTCCCACTTTTACTTTTCTGATTCTCATCTAACTGGGATGAAGTAAGTGAGTGGCTATGTGAGGCTTAGCTTCCAGTTGGGATTAAACCAGAACATTACACGATGATTAAGAGGTCATCAAGTCCACTGAAGACTCTGAGCTGTGTGAACAGACATGGAGAAAAGAAGGAAAACAGGAAAAAATATTAAAGAAGTATGTAAAGTCAGTACAACTGGAGAAACAGAGTAGAAATAGAGACTGAAGGAGATAATGCAATTTTCTGCTAGCTAACATTGCATTCCAGCAAAGAAACTTCCAGCCTCAAAGTGTGTCCTCAGAGACACAACAAGGAGACGTGAAAGCAATTGCTTGCAGTTAGGGAACTGAAGGAAAGAAGTTGATGCAGCAAAAAAAAAAAAAAAAGAGACGTTAGAAAGCTTAGGGCTTTCTTACAAAAACAAGAAACACAGAAATAAAGAGTTCCAAAGTTACTTATGCTTTAAAAAAAAAACTTTGGTTCCAAGTACAAATTTCAGAGACCAAAAAAAAAAAAAAAATTCTAAGTTGCCATATTTCAGTCTTCTGTAATGGCATTGTAAAACCAAGACTTTCAGTTTTCAGCAAAAACACATGCATATATATCCAGAGGACTACAATGTAAAGGATTGATAGCATTAAATAAAATTGTTAACTTTGATGTCTCTTCAAAAATAAAATGAAGAAATTTGGGAATTTTTGTTTGGCTATTGTTTGGTTTTTTACAATTTGGAAGCACGTTTTTATTTTGATAGGTTGATATCAGTAGTGAGGCTATTTTGACACAAAAATCTTCATTTTTCACTTTAAAAGTGCTATAAGGTATTGCAACTGGAAAAACAGTTGAAATTCGGCATCTTCTCAAAGTTTACCATCCAGTTAAGAGTAACTATATAAAACCCACCTTCTTTAAACATAACAGTGACTATTATATGAGTGAATCAGTTTTACATATTACTTGTCTGTGAACAATATTTATATGCCCTAGTGTGTCCCAAAGAAGTTGTGGCCAGAGGAAGATAAAGTGATAGAGTTAGAACTTAAACCTATCATGAAGCTCACTGATGTATCTGTTGTTTACAACTGAGTCAAGTTCTGCTTTGGACAGTTTATGAGACACTGCTTTGTGAGATACCATTACCCAACATTCCCTTTTCAATGACATTTTATGATTACTCTGTTCCCTTTGCAACAGGAGTAAAATTCAAGGAGAGCAGTTCTATTAAACAGTCCTGAGTCCCTAAAGAAGAGAAATTATATTTGTGCCTTATACTATGTATGAAAAACTAAGACAGATGTGACTCTCTGGAGCCCAAAAAAAACATTTCAGTTTTCACAGAGCAGTCTCTGATTGACAAAACAGGTAAAGCAAACGAAAATTTATTTTTGTCTATTAAATCAGTGGTAAAAAAAAAAAATCATTAATTCATAGGATATTTAATGCCTTATGAATTTGCAGTTTACTTTAGGAGACTTCTGGGTTATAGACATAAAACTTAAAAGGCCATGTAGCTTAGAAATGGTTGATTGCTACAAGTTCAGCAAGCTTCTATAAACTCTCAAGTGATCTTGAAGTTACAGTTTTGGCATTGCTTGCAGATCACTAAATATTCCAGGTCCCACTAGTGCTGTATTGTCTAAGTCCTGATTTCTATAAACTACATTCCTCGTGTTAAACTCAAAGCAACACAAGTTGAGGGAGGGAGGGAAGACATGTGGCTGGAATTGCAGACTTCTTAGATAAAAGAAACATGGAATGTCAAACTTTGCCTGTTTCCCAAGACAATAAATTTATTAATTGTGTTCATGAGTACTTGCACTAAAAGCCAGCTCTACTTCTTATCATAGAATCATAGAATGGTAGGGGTTGGAAGGGAGCTTTAGAGATCATCTAGTCCAACCCCCCTGCAGAAGCAGGTTCACCTAGATCAAGTCGCAATCACTGTAATAAAATGAAGGGGGAAGGGGAAAAAAACCAAAGAATCAGAAAGCAGCAAAAAGCTAAACAGTCATAAAGATATTAATACATCAAAAATTAAAATAGTTTAAAAATATATTCACTTAATAGTAACCTAAACTGTTCAAAGTAATCATTGTTCAGCAACTGAGATAATGATATACTACTTCACATAAATATCTAATTACTTCAACATGAGGAACTATAATGGAGTGACATATTAAAATATAAAATCCATTGATTGCAGCAGCAATCTAAACTCTAAAGTTCCATTTTATAGAGAATTGCAGATTTGATGATTAGAAATGGGTGCAAAAACATCTTAACTCAGAGTATCCTTTTAAAATTCAAACAGTTAAGAGGAAGAAGTACTAATGTTATTCAGAAAACTACCACTGCAATCATCATTTGAATGACAAAATATAAGTAAATGTTGAAAAGTAGTTTTGATGTTCATGTTTAGGGTTTTTATCACCACAGATTATAGATTCAACTTAATTTAATATTCGAATATTAGTGACTGAATAAAGGATGCAAACCTTTCAAATTTGGAATATAAATATAAATTGGGAAAAAATGCAATATAGTACAATGACATGCATACAGATGTTATTTCAACTATGTATGACAAAAATAGATGTGTCAAAGTTATAAAATATGTCAGTAGAGATTGTGAATTTTATGAAGTTATAACTGAACTATTTGAGTACATTCCCATTGTCATTACAAAGATGGTTTTCCTTATGATGACAGGAAAATAAAAAAATCAAGAAGGAAAAGTTTAGGGTCATTTCATGTCATTATTCCCAAAAAAATAGAGAAAAAAGGATATAACTCAGTTATTAGATTACAAGTAGACTTCAACAAATTATCCATGTTGCATTACATACTTACATACGAATATACATTTTACATCATAATAAGACAGAGAGTGCCTTATGCTCGAAACAGATTATTTCATTTGCCATACAGTGATTGTTTAATCTTATCTAAATTATAAAATAGGAAGAGAAAATCAAACAGTTCACTTGACAAAGCAGTACATATCTCAGATTCAGTCTTCCTTCACTTTACCTGGAAAGAAGTGTGCAGAAACTGTCACTGTGACCAGAGACACAATAAAAGAGCAAAGCAGCTGTACTGCAACTAATACTTTTTCTTCCTTGGAGGCTCCACATCATCAGGGTCTGAATAACACGGAATACCTTGCGAGACAGAAAGAAAACAAAAATGCCTGGTCTTTGTAGACTGTACTGCTTCAATGTGCTGTCTTTCTCTGTGGGAAAGCATACTCTTCTCCACTACCACCTCTACTGTTCTACCACTGCCAGTAGGACTTCCAGGGCATGATGAGGCAGAGTCCAAACTCAGTATCACTAATTGAACTAAGCAGAAGACAGAGATATCATTTCATGAGGAATTTTAAGAGCCTGAAAGTTAGCCTTATTCTGCCTTTCAGAAAAAAAGGAAAAAATCTGCAAATTTTCAAGCAAAGGAAAATTTAATTTTCAGTATAACCAAAATATTCTCATGATTTCTTTTATAGGCTACAGAAACCTAACTACTAACCAAAACCTATGTTTTGATGTTACCAGAATTCTCTCTACCAGAGTAAACCTTACTTTTTAACTAATCTACACTGTAGAGGAATCACCTGTATCATTCAATCACCTACTTCCAAATGAATCATTCAGATTCCTCCATTTAGCACTACTTCATAGCAAAGAAGTATGCTTCTGAGAGAAAATAGATATATGTTTTTGTGACTTAAAACACTAATTTCAGAGCTTATAAATTACAGGAGTTTTTCTCACTGTTGCCACCATAGTAGGGGAAACAGCTCACGATTACAATGTTCCATCTGTAATTTCATTTTTTTTAGATATTTTATTAGCAGATGTAAATTAGAGATGCCTTCAGGTCATTTTAATTCACCACTGGCATGGTCATCTTGCTTAAAATGGCAGAAGACACAAAAAGGGCAAAATAAAATTTCAGAAAACAGGCATTACTCACATTGTTTGTGGTTTAGCCATTGCCACTATGCCCAAATCCTCCATGATTCCAAGTCATTCTTAAGTGTATTGTCCTGTTTTCCTTGCAGCCTCACTGCACTTTTTTTTAATCATACAGCTGATAATTCAAACAATACAAAGAAAAAACCTGATAAAACTTAATTTTTTTTATGAAATTAAAAAAATATACAATCGGGCGAAACTATATTTTCTTAGTGTTGTCTGACCTGAAAGCATACCTTTATACTGTTATTCCTCCTACAAAACATAAGAATTCAAAGATATTCAGGAATATCTATTAGATATGCAAAAGGAGTCCCTGTTTTTTTTACAGCTATATGACTCCATGTATCTAATGTCTGACTCCTAGTAAGAAGCAGTAGTGTACACATTTATCCTTGGGAACTGAGACTTCAAAAGCTTGAACAATTAATGAAAGATTGTCAGATTTCCCAGCATCCATATTAAGATTTATCTTTCATACCAGTGTGATACAAAAGTGTGACAGCTACACTCTGACCTTCATTCATGCAATTCAGTTGAAGTACATCAATTATATTTTTTTTCTTGGTTGAGTGGAGATGATGTTATTTCATTTTAGGAACAATTTGCCCATGGTGTATTAAGTACCATATTAGCCTCCATGAAAAGTGATATTGTGAAAAAAAAGAGGGACAGCAGAAGGAAATGTACCTTGTTAAAAAAAAAAAAAAGCTATAAATGATCTTGTCTGTGCTCTGCAGCAAGCTGATCGTGTTCACATCCAAAGACAGAAAGACAATATCATGTAGTAAGTTTTTTTCACAGAATTTGATGTCTGTCCATTTCAAGAAGAAACAGAGACCAGTTAAATGATAATGGCTGAGATTAAAAGGAAAAAATCAGGTGTCAAAGTCAAGACTGAGGAAGACTGAACTGACTAAATCAGAAAATGGAATCTAAAACCTCCAGTTCAATGGCTGACTGGGATTCCTAGCATTGGTGTTTTGCATTATGCTGCTGCTCAGCTCTTAGCAGGCAGAGTCCTAACTCTAGTCTACATCTTTTTGAGATTTAAAAATAAGGTGGAGGGATACCCATGCTACTTAAAGACATTGACCTTTTCCATTGACATGAATATCCAAAATAAAGACGTAATGACTTTCTTTTTAATCAATGCCTGCAACTATAGAGAAAAGTTCTCTTCTCACAGTAAGAGGATTCAAGTCCATATTCCATGTCTCCCAGGGGAAGGCTCTATCAATGAGACAGCAGAAAAGAACGTGTGCCCATGTCTCTATGTGTATACAGACACATATAAGTATTGGACTTATTTTTCACCTCTCTCCTACTGAGGATAATATCAGAAAGTGGTGTTATTAGCATTACATTAGGATAAACATTCCAATATTACTTATACCATTTAAAAAATGGCCTCAGAATGATTTCTTATTTTGTTTTATGCACTTGACATGTAATTTACACTTCTAATCATATTAACTATCATAAATTTAAAAAAGATAGTCACATTCAAAAGTTTTGCTGTTTTGTATCTAAGCCTTGTTTATGTAAAAAAAAAACTTTGAAAAATTTTATTAACAGTAATTTTGAAAGTTTTTCAAAGCAGCAAGGAAAAGGTTCTGTGGTTTCACTGATACCAAAAAATATCTGAATTATACAAATTGTTTCAAGTAACAAATCCTGGACTTTTGTTGCTTCAGAGCATCGGACTTCTACCAGCTGAGGACCTCAATACAGTTGTCCTTGTACCTTCTACAATGCGCTTATCAATGTGCTAAACAATTTTACCCTGGTGATCAGTTTTAGAGTGTGGTTGTCCATTAAAGAAATGTTAATTCATCCCAGCATCATCATTCTAGTAGACTATAATGAGCTTAGGTAGTTTCTAGGTTGAAATTAAGACAACAGTTTTAATAAATTGTTTATTTCAAGATTTAACTATATTGTTAATTCTTTAAGAAGCATTGAAAATACTCAACCCCGGATGTTCATTTTCTATACCAGCATTCAAATGCAATTACCACAAAAATTGTGACTCTGGCTAGCCTGCCATGTCCAACTATTTGGGAGAGGTAATGGGCCATGTCCATGTCATTATAGTAATTCTTGGTAGCAAAAATATTTAGTGGAGTTGAACAGGTTGTACCAATAAACTACAGAGCAGTTAGTCCTTAAAAGTTCTTTGTTTATGATTTCAGCAGAAAGACTGAGCAGGACTGTCCTTACCTACTTACTCATTGTTGACTATTAATTTCTATATCTATATAGTTCACCCTGTGTTTCTGTACCGTCAAAGGATAAAATTAGGCTCAAAGATCAATGAATCTGATCTATTTCTTCCACATCATCTTTATCTATTTCAGATTTTTTTTTTTTTTTTAGGACCAAATGAATGGAAGCTCTTCTTTCCCTCCTTTGATGACAAAACAAATCTAGATGTCTAACTTGGGTGTAGTTTTTAGAGTTTATCAGAATCCAGAAACCAGTCAGGTTTCATGCACGGTATTATTCCATTTGAGGCATCAACTAATCCTGCCATCTAAGCTACTTTCAATGTTGAAATGATTTCATGTACACAATGTTTTTTGTCATCTAAAAGTGACAAAGCTGGCAACAAAAGTTCCATCACAATAAGATACCGACTTACACTAAAGGACAGACCTCAAAATATTTGTTTTTTTCAGGAATCAACAAATAGCTCTTTTTTTCTTCCACTTATCTGTTAAGCATTACAAGCCCACAGTGGTACTTTCCACACTTTAAGTTCATTTAGCGGGTATCTGAAATGATAGATGACAGTAGTAAAATTACACTTTTCAAGACCTGACCTTGTAGTTAGTTGTCCTGAATGACCATGTATCATTCTTTTTCCGAATTTGAAGGTTTCAACCAAAGAGAATTTTTGGTAGGAGGGGATACTCATTTATATCTTAAAGTCAGAATGCCATTAGAAGTTAATAAGTTGGACAAGTTAAATGGCCACAAGTAAACAACGATGTTCATTACTGTGTTGAAATAATATCAATACGTGAAGTTTTAATGAGGTCCTATTGGATGAGTGCTACTATATTGTGTTCCACAAAAGGAATACTGAGAGAGAATCCTAGCCATTGTAGATTATCACTTGTCATGGTTTGACATGACAGCCTTTTCTGGTAAGGGAGAAGGGGCTGTAAAGATGGCTCCTGTAAGAAGTTGCTCGAAACTCTCCCCAGCTCTGAGCCAGACCCACTTCTGGGACTGAGCCAATTAGACGCCTCCATAATCACTTTTTAAGAAGAAGACAGAAGAGAAGGCTTCTTCCTCCTTCTTCCTGTTTCTTCCTTCTTATGTTCCTTCTTCTTCTTCTGGCTGGTGGTGATGCAAGGAGCAGGAACAGTGAGAGAAACAACCATGTGGACTCCAGGGTCAGTGATGAAAGAGAGGAGGAGGTGTGCTGGAGCAGAGACTCCCCTGCGTTCTACGGAGAGGAATGGTGAAGCTGAGATTTATTTTCATTTCTTTAAAGACTCTGCATCAGTGGTAGAGCCAGGGACAGCGACTACAGCTGAGGAGGGCGTGTCCTGTGAGAGGGACCCAATCACTTCACTACAGACCCCAAACCAGGGGCATTGATTTTCTTCTTTAAAACTATGGCCAGAAGAGGCTGTGTCCTGAGAGAGGGACTCCAACATTCACAGAAACTGTAACTGTGGAGGGGAACCCACACCAAAGAAGCTAATCCAACTTATGCCCAGAAGAGGCTCTGTCCCAAGGGAGGGAGTGGACCTCTATCTGCAGAAACTGAAACCGTGGTGAAGAATCCATGCCAGAGATATTCATCAAGGACTGCGTCCTGTGTGAAGGACCCTGTATTGGCAGAAACCACAGCTGCTGAGAACAACCCACACCAGAGAAGTTCATTAAGGACTGTGTCCTGGGGGAGTGATCCCATATCAAAACAGGGGAAGAATGCAAGGAGTCATCCTTATCTGAGAAGACAGAAGCGGCAGAGCCCATCTGTGAGAGACTGACCACATCCCCCACTCCCTGCCCCCCTGAGCCATTGAGGGGGGAGGAGGTAGAGATATCAGGAGCAGTGAGCTGGGCCTGGGAAGAAAGGAAGGATGGGGGAGAGAGATTTTAAAGTGCTGGTTGTAATTTTCTCATCATCCTACCCCCTTTTTGCTTTTATTCCATTCTGTTTCTTGTAGAATAAACTTTCTTACTTTTCTCTCTAAGTCAAGTACCAGAGTCTGTTTTGCCCAGAACCGTAATTGGCAGTTGGCCTTCCTGCCCTTGTTTTAATCCACAACAACCTTGCTTATCTTTTTACTCCCATTTTGCTGGGGCCTCTGCCATCCTAATGAGGGTTGGGGTGAATAGGGGCACCGAGTGAGGGTCTGTCATGCTGCTGCTGTGCTAGCAGGGCCAAACCATGACACCATTGTTACTCACTAACCAAATGTACTTCTTAACCAAGTGCTATTAAAACCTATGTTTCTTCCAGTGTTATTTTTGCTAGGAGAAATTCACCTATTTGAAAACCTCAGTGATGTAATGCTTTGCACCTTGGAGATGACTTCTAAGCCCTTGACAAATATTCTAGGGAGATAAAGGATATTAAAACTGGCCAATGATAAAGATGAGATGGGACACTGAATCTTCAGTTATACAGATTTAGTGGTTATGGATTTTAAGAGAAGGGCAGCAGCATTTATTCTAGGAAATTCTGTCTCTGAAAAACAAAAGTCACTTCTACAGAAGATAAACTTTTATTTTGCTGTAACTGAAAAGCTGTCTTACTGTGAAAGCAGTAACTTTCTCTGGAGAGACAAATATGATTGCTGACACAAACACCTAGACATTCCTCATTACTGTAATCATGGTGAAAGAAAAATTTCACAGTTTGGGATTGTTTCTTGCCTATATATTTCACCTTTCTCTCAGGTATTATTAATGTTATTATCTTATATATTATTATTCTTTTATTTTACTATTTTCATAGATACCATAAACTCACCGGCTATTTCAGTAGTCATTGAACAGCAAGCATCTCATGGAAAAACACAAATGCATAGCAAAGCAAAAACAATAGTAGTTAAAAGAAGAAACCTAGATGAGAAATTGGATGCAGTATCTCCAGATTCTGCCACTATCTCAGAAGTCCATTAAAAATATTATTGCATTGCCTCTTGGCTTTAGTTCACTCCACAAGTTTGATTCTCCTTAGTTGTGCCTAGAGGCCTGCAAAGATCCTAACCTTTGGCTATATATGAACTATTACCTGAATATTACCTGACTATACTGTCAAAACGGCACTCATTTTTTTGGCACTATTACACATCCTTTCTTTCCCAGAAAATAAGAAGGTTGAAATCCTGAAGATCTGAACTGTAGAGGAGGAAAGTTTCTTTGGATCATATACACAGAACACCTAAGTAAGGTGTAGAAGTTGAAAAAACTTCCTGTAATAAATAAATAAATTTTAGAGTGATTACTTCTGATAAATTAGATTTTTTTTTCTCTGAATTTTCTTCTGCAAGAAACTGTGTCAATTCAATATTTACATAGTGGGGAAAAATGTGTGATGTCTTTCAGAGTGGTTCCATTCTTCCTTCACATATCCTTGCATTGTTTGTATTCAATTCACGTCTAAACTTCACAAACACAATGTTTAGAGATTTAGTTTCTTTCAAATAAAGCCTGAGAATACAGAGAAAAAGATAATAGCTTTGGGGAGGTCAGGAAATGATCTGTCAGTAAGCATTGACAAAAAACATATTGCTGTTACAACTGAAAGTGGATGCAGGTCAGCAAAATTATACTCTAGACTGACTAGATCTCCACTCACAATAACAAGAGCTTTAAACATACCTGAAGGACAGACAGCTACTTTGAAGATATACAAAGTTACGAGTCTGAATTTGTAACTGGAAGAATTCTTCCAAGGTGTTCACGTAACATTCTAATCTATTTCTGATAATAGCTGTAATAGGTGCTTAGCTATAGAAAGACTTTAACTACAATACTTTTTCAGGATATTTTCCCTGTCATCCAGTGATTAATAGCCCTCAAAGACTTTTCTTCTATAATTTGGCCATCTCCTTTCTTAATACATGATCAATAAATACTGCCTTGGTCTACTCTTGCCAACACACATAGATCAACAAACAATCCTTCTGACCCTTACAATATCAGCAGAGATGTCAATCTGCACAACTCCTCTAGATTCTTCTTGATATTAAACTGTATGATCAAATGGATTTTTTAGTAACTCTGCCTTTGTCATCTGTATTGCTAGCTTAACTCTTTCAGACAAAAAAAAAATTCTCAACAAAAACATTGAGGACAGCTTTTTATCTAATTATCTTTGAACTGACTGTCTTGACTAATTCTAGTTCTCCTGAATTTCCCCAGTGTGATACAACTAATTTGCCAGTTTTTACTACAGATATTCCCCTTCATCAGAAGAAGACTGTTCCTCTTTTCTCAGACACATACACACAGATCCTTATGTTATGAAGTTTCTTCACTTTTAAACCGCATATAGAGTTAATCCAACTAGCTATTTTAAATTCAACAGCTATAAAATTAGGTGAAATGGGTTTTTTTCTTAGTATAACAAAATTATTTCTAGGACTCTTGAGTGACAAATGTGCATATTTACCTGTTCTCCAAAACTTTGCACTGAGAGTTGAATAACATGCATTTTCTAATTTATATCAAATGAGTTACATATAAAAACAAGGCTATATCTTTCATTTGCAAATGAAAAATGTCAGAAGCATGATTTGAAGACAGAAATATTTCACTGTAGTGATATAAGTAGCGCATGCTTACAGTTTTTTAATGTAAATTAATTAATTTCCTGGAAATCCACACTAAATTAGTGTCCTGGGTTGAGCTAGGATATAATTAGTTCCCGTGAGGAACCAGGAAAGAGTACAGCCTGAACAGCTGACCCAGACTGGCCAGCAGGTATTCGATACCATCCTAACGTCATGCCCAGTATATAGGTGGGGGCTCACCAGAAGAAGCTCTTCCGGGGTCGCAGTTTTGTCAGTCGCCGGTCCAGAGTGGTCGCTTAGGTTGGGTCCCGGGTCATGAGCAACTGCATCACTCCCCAGTTTTCTTTGTAATATCCCCTTGTCTTTGTTATAGTTGTTCCTCTTCAATTTTCCCCTAGTAAATTGTTCTTATTTCAACTTACGCGGGCTCTTTTACTTCCCCCCCCCAATCTCCTCCGCGTTCCGCCGGGAGGGGGAGGAGTCGCGGGTTTTTTCCCTTTGCTCCGGCTGGGCAAAACCACGACAACTAGAACAAAGGAAAAAAAAAAAGCAGAATAAACAATATCTTGCCTAAATTCTGGCATTTCTGAATATCACGATTAATAGTATTTTTTGTGTTCAAATATAGCAAAAAGTTAATACATATATTAAAGTCTCTTAGAAAATCAAGTTAGAAACAAATATATTTGTACTCTAAACAAGATAGATAATAATACACCTGAAGTCTGTATAATTATATGTATATATAAAACACTCTTAAACTCAGATTAAGTAATTTTAAGTCTTAAATAGCAAGCACTATTATAAATACAAGTGATATGAACTTATTTAAATGTTATGGCTACACCTTTGATCAAATCTCATTGGAAAGCTGCTCATAAAAAAATAATTTTCTTGTAATTCAAGTAACAACGATTTTTAAAGAATCTAAAATTAGAAATTGCCTTGTAACTGCTGCTTAATGCATAATAATATTTCATTTAAAACTTCCTGCAACATGTTGTGGCAATATTTAAATAAAGAAGAAAGATTATTAAAACAGTTGTTCCAGTGCCTTAAAATTTTAAAATAAATTGTCTTCTACTTAAATGTGTGAACGATTTTGGCAGAATGTTTAATACAGAAAACTAATGGAATATAGCTTTTCAATGTTAACTAGGAAATAAGTCACCATGTGTCTTGGATTTGCAATTCTAAATTGTCCACTACAGAATGGAATTGAGTATGTAAAATTTGAAGTAAAGGTGATTAGATACTGTAAATTCCACTCATTATAAGATTCTTTCATTTTCATTAATGTTTATTTGTCTGTGTTACATTCCATTAATGTAATAAAAGCTGATAAAATTAAAAAAAAAATTAATGATCTCATGTAAAAAAATACTCAAAAATAATGTGCTTTCCTTTCAAGTTTGGGGATTTTAACTTTTATATTTCATTGATTTTTTTAAGAGTATTAGGCTTGGTAGATCCTTAGAACTTTTTTCATAGATCTCAAAAAGCATATATATAAAAACTGGTGATTAAAAAAAAAATAGAGAAGGAAGACAAAGAAGAAAGTGGAAAAGAGAAAGATGAAACAAAAGACTCAGTAATAAAAACCACTGTGGGAGAAGAACATCACATATTTACAAGGACATTAACTATATCTAGGGTAAATAATAAGCATGATGTACAGTCCTGATTTCTTTGAGTAATCAGAGAGTCACAAAATGGTAAGGTTTGGAAGAAACTTCCAGACATCATCTAGTCCAAATCCCCTGCTAGTCACTTCAACTCACTTCAATCAGGTTGCGCAGGAATATGTCCAGGTGGCTTTTGGAAACCTCCAGAGGAGACTTCATAATGTCACTGGGTAGCCCGTTCCAGTGCTCCCTTACTTTTACATTAAAGAAGTTTCTCCTTGTGCTTAAGTGGAGCCTCCTGTGTTGCAGCTTGTGCCTGTCACCTCTTGTCCTGTCACTGGGAACTACAGAAAAAAAACCTCACCTCAGACTCTTGACACCCACCCTTTAGGTATTCATAAATATATAAGATAAGACACCCTCTCAGTCTTCTCTTCTACAGACACAACAGCCCTGAGTCTCACAGCCGCTCCTTGTAAAAGAGATGTTCCAGTTCCCTAATCATCTTGGTAGCCTGCTAATAGACTCTGTCCAGAAGTTCCCACTCTTGAGCTAGGTTACACATTACTTCAGATATTGTCTTACCAGGGCAGAGTATTAGTGGAGGATGACCTTCCCTGGCTGGTTGGCCACACTCTTAATGCACCCCAGGATGGTCAAGCAAGATTCCTCCTTGGTGAACTGATGTTTACTCCTCCTGATAACCTTCTGTTTCAATGCTACTGAATCTTTCGAAAGCTACAGGCCACCTGATCAGGAGGAGGATGTGGATGAGGCCTTCCACAAACAGCTGGGAGCTGCCTCACAATCACAGTCCCTGGTCCTCATGGGGAACTTCAACCAGCCTGATATTTGCTGGGATAGCCACACAGCCAAGCGCACACAGTCCAGGAGGTTCCTACAGATTGTTGACAACAACTTCCTGTCACAGATGATCGAGGAACCAACAAGGAGGGATGTGCTGCTGGACCTAGCACTGATGAATAGAGAGGGCCTGGTTGGGGATGTGAAGGTTGGAGACAGCCTCGGCTGTGGTGACCATGAGATGGTAGAGTTCAAGATCCTGTGTGGAAGAGGCAGAACACAAAGCAGGATCGTGACCCTGGATTTCAGGCGAGCCGACTTTGGCCACTTCAAAGATCTACTTTGACGGATCTCATAGGATATGATTCTAGATGGTAGAAGTGCCAATGAGAGCTGGACAATCTTCAAGCAACACTTCCTCCAAACCCAGGATCAGTGTGTCCCAATGCACAAGAAAGGAGGAAAAGGAGGTAGGAGGCCTCCATGGATGAGCAAGGATCTGCTGGGACTACTCAGGCAGAAAGCAGCCATCTATGAGAGGTGGAAACAGGGGCTGGCTTCTTGGGAAGAGTATAGGAACATTGCCAGGGCATGCAGGGGTGCAACTAGGAAGGCTAGAGCCCTTCTAGAATTAAAGTTAGTCAGGGAAGTTAAGGACAGCAATAAGGCATTTTTCAAGTACATCAGCAGCAGCAGGATGACGAGGGGTAATGTGGGCCTGCTGCTAAATACAGAAGGTGCCCTGGTGGCCAAGGATGCAGAGAAGGCTGAAGTACTGAATGCCTTCTTTGCTTCAGGTCAGCCTAGGCTGACCCTTGGGAAGCCCAGTCCCGCAGGATAACATGATGGCCAGGACAGCAGAGGACTTGCCCTGGGTGGAAGAGGAAGAGGTTAAAGACTTGTTGGCCAAGCTTAAGACTCATAAGTCAATGGGTCCTGATGGGGTGCATCCAAGAGTGCTGGGAGACCTGGCTGATGTGATTGCTAAGCCTCTCTCCATCATTTTTGAATAATCATGGAGGACAGGCAAGGAGCCTGAGGACTGGAGACAGGCCAATGTCATGCCAGTCTTCAAAAAGGGCAGTGAGGTGGATTGAGAGCTGGCTGAATGACAGAGCCCAGAGGGTGGTGACCAGTGGCACGGAGTTGAGTTGGAGGCCTGTGGCCAGTGGAGGTCCACAGGGATCGATTCTGGGGCCAGTCTTTTTCAACATTTTCATCAACGACCTGGATGAGGGGACAGAGTGTACCCTCAGCAAGTTGGCTGATGACACCAAGCTGGGACGACTAGCTGATTCCCCAGAAGGCTGTGCTGCCATTCAGCGGGATCTCGACTGGCTTGAGAGTTGGGTAGAGAGGAATCTCGTGAGGTTCAACAAGGACAAGTGCACAGTCCTGCATCTGGGAAGGAACAACCCCATGCACCAGTACAGGCTGGGGGTCGAACTGCTGAAGAGCAGCTCTGCAGAGAGAGACCTGGGAGTCCTGATTGATAATAAGCTAAACCAGCAATGTGCCCTCATGGCCAAGAAGGCCAATGGCATCCTGGGATGCATCAAGAAGAGTGTGGCCAACAGGTCAAGGGAGGTTCTGCTTCCCCTCTTCTCTGCCATGGTGAGGCCTCATCTGGAGTCTTGTGTCCAGTTCTGGGCTCCTCAGCTCAAGAGGGACAGAAGACTTCTGGAGAGAGTCCAGCGCAGGGCCACCAAGATGATCAAGGGTGTAGAACATCTTTTGTACAAGGAAAGGCTGTGGGAACTGGGGATGTTTAGTCTCGATCTTATTAACATTTATAAATATCTAAAGGGTGAGTGTCAGGAGGTTGGGACATCCCTCTTTTCTATAGTAGCTAGTAACAGTACAGGGGGTAATGGGTTGAAGCTGGAACACAAAAAGTTCCACTTACACATAACAAAAAACTATTTCACTGTGAGAGTGAGGGAGCAGTGGAACAGGCATCCCAGGGGGTTGTGGAGTCTCCTTCCTTGGAAGTCTTCAAGACCTGTCTGGACATGTTCCTATGCCACCTGATCTAGGTGAACCTGCTTCTGCAGGGAGGTTGGACTAGATGATCTCTAAAGCTGCCTTCCAACCCCTACAGTTCTATGATTCTATGAATCTATGATACTGAGTTTTGTTGATTCAGTTATCGAAGAGCAGACACTGGTCGTACTGTAAATGAAAGTTATGTAAGGTATGTATTCTCACTCAAAGATCTTCTCTGAAGGAGCATAAGGATAAAAGAATGCTCGATTATATGTAACACAAAGCATAGTATGTCGTATATAGTTTGCAGCTGTAGTGGTAGTAAATAAGACCACATTATGTCCATGAAAATACAGTCTGACTTGCAAGTAAGAATGTAAAATTTTGCTGACATAAACTATTCCCTTAACTATTGTCCAAGGCCATATCACTTGGAGATAACATGAGCATGATCTCATTTTGAGCTCAGTTTTAGTCGAATTACTCTAGGTTCCCTCTGTGTTCATTCTAAATTTAGAATTTGCCTAACACAACATGAGCAAAGATAAGTTTATTGCTTTACAATCTTCCCGTGTAACATTATATCAAGATCGGACTTCTGAAGGGCAGAGTGTCATAAAAGGATCTGATAAGGGAATGTCAAATGAAATAGATGGACTAATTACTCTGATGCACCAAACTACAGTATCTTATATTTATTTCTACTGTGCCTGAATTTATGTTTATATAAAAGAGTGTGAGACAGGGTCTGACAATTCCAAATTAAATAAATCACTATAATATCAGCCACAGAGGGAGGGTTACACATGCTGGAGCAAGCTTAGTCTGAATCAATAGGAACAGAAAAGGATTCAGTCATTTCTTTGACACTTGAAGGTAGCTTAAAGTTTTTCATATGGCCTGGAGAAACTGGATGGATAATAAGTATTAAGAAATTCTCTAAGATTGAACTGCTTGTCATTTTTTTTGAGAAAGGAAAAGTATATAAGCATTGCAACGAGTTTTGTGGTAATTCATTTGTCTACGCTTTTGAAAACTAATTAAACAGAAACTTTCAATCTCATATATCAAGTGATTTAAATTTATTTATTATAGGAAATACACAAATCACATGTCAAAAGCAACAAATTATAAGGAACAATTTAATGTTTTAGGTTCTAAATTTAAAATGCATATTAATGAAGCACCAGAATGTTCGACAAAATGCCATGGCATAATTAATTCCTAATTACCTAGTGTAGTCAAACATGTAGGATTTACTGCTACTTACATGAGTTTTCATTGTAGAACTCAAAAAAGGAAATGATAATGACTTCATGCTGTAAAGACAATTCTTTTTTTGTTTTGGTTCATCAGCTTAGATAGTTTTGAAATGGCATTGTATGCAGAAGCACCCCATGTTCAGTGGCAGCTTTTAATTAATTTTGAAATCACTCCAGATTATGAAATGCAAAATGACAGAGACAGTAAAATAAATAACAGGACTATGTTACATTTGTGTGTTACTATATGCTAGACAAGATCCTAATGCCAAGTCTTTATTGTAAATCACATTGATTCAGAATTACTATGAACTGTTATCACACATCAAGTGAATGGTATGGAAAAGTAATTCTGCCTAGAAATGTTGTAAACTTAAGAGATTACTCTGAATTCTTACGGAATTTTTAATATTCAAAACCAAAGATGATGAATACTATTTAGTTTCCTTGTTTTTTAATGAAAGAACATGTTCATATAAATCTTAGTTAAAAAAAAGCATTTCTGAAGGCTTTTTTGAGCTCTGACGGGAGTAATCTGATGAGCTGTATTTTTTGGCTTGCAGAACAAGACTTAAAATTTCAACTCAATTAACTGATAGGGGTCAATCTAAAGATAAAAGGATGGCATCTTGAAAAGAATAATACATTCAAGTTATATTGTACCTTTTGATGAAGATCAACATAGCATTACACAAACAGGCTTCAGGTTTCTTCTGACATGGAGGGAAGGTGAACTTTTACTTTACTGAAGATAGGCAATTCACACCCTATCTTCAGCAGTTTACTGATTAGGATGAGTAAGACAACATATCCAAAGAAATAAGTGATGTAAAAGTAAACAGAGTGCAATTATGTGGCTTAGATTTTTTTTTAGAAAGGTAACATTTTGTCCCTAGAGAAAGGGTCAAGACATCTTTAATATTCCTGACATGACAGAAGCTCTAATTTTGATATCTTCTGATCACTGACATGTCGAATTCAAGTGTAGATTGTAAAATCTGCATAGTGATTCAGCAGAACCATGTCAGCTCCTAATAAGTCCATAGCTATCAACAACTCTTGTGAATCTTCCAATAAGCATTGATATAATTCCACTTTATTCATCTTAACAAGGTGACACCATAATTTGATTCGTAAATACCTATACAATTAGTAACTAATGTAGATCACACCCTGTTATATGTTAAATGTAGACTGCGAGTGATGAAATGTAAATGTCCACACTCTGCCATTTAACTGTACCTTAGCAAGCAATTAGTAATTTATCCTTTTTTAACAATACTATCTCTTTAACTCTGAGACAATATAATTGTGCTTTGAATCAAACAGCAGTTGTCTAAAATACAAGCTGGTTAGATGAAGCTCCAAAACTGATTTTTTTTAACCTTTTCGATTGCATGTATACATGCAATACATAGTGTCTGTCTCTTTCATTCACCACTTCTCACAACTTAAATATTCAGAAAACTATTTCTGAGATTCAGAGCATATAGTGTGTACTATCTAAATCCCATAATACAGATAACAATGTACATTTTGAAAAAACAAAGTTAATCCAAACTAGTAAGGTCATATATCTAGGCAAATTTGAAGACATATTCTCATTATGGCACAGAAACAGGGTGACACAAATTTTTGCAGTGCTTTCTCTGATTTTCCAAGTTTGATGCTGGCTCCTTACTACTGAACTGAAAGCTTTACAAGCATATTCTGAACAGAACAATGTGACTCAGGACAGGCATTCCTCATTCAGCAGTAATGAAAATAAGTCAAGGGTAAGACTTAAAGAACTCATATAAAAGAAATTTCATCATCTCCACCTCTTCTGCTGAGTGATTCAGAAGCCTGAATTCAGTGACCAATTGCTTATACCTCCATATTCAAGGATGCATTACTCTTACAAATGTTGTACATACACTTTGAATTCTTCCTCTGAAACTTTAGCAGGTTTAAACAAGGAGTTCAGTTTGAAGACACAAGCTGCCTACACATTCATTAAAGAAAGATCAACTCCTGTAGGCAGTTCAAAGTTTTTTTGTGCTGAAAGCCATCTGAAAGACGATACCTGTTTCTTTCATCAGCTTTGTGAGCTCAGGTGGCATGGCCTTGTTCTCAGAGATACTTGCTGTCCACAGTTTTTACAGCTTTATCTGTGAGAGAGGGGTGAACATGTCAATGCTGGATGACATATCATGGTAGATAAGAGATTGTTTGTGCACAGTGCAGTAAAAGTTTTTAGAAAAAATTAATAATGTAGGACAATTTTTTTTCCCATATGCATGTGTGCATGACTTTCTTTGAAATCAAAGACAGGCATCTACACATGTATCTATGAACAGAATAATTTCTATTTTTCTCAGACCACCAAAATTTGTAACAATAATGCAGTATCTATCTCTTCCACAGTGCTTTTCATCAGCATATTCTTTTCTCCCACCATACCTTTATTTCTATATATTTTTCCAGGGCTTCCTGTAGTTCAGAATTTTTGTAATTAATTTTTAAAATACTTCCAAAAGGCATAAACTGGCTTCACTTGGGTGCAGAAGTCACTGAGGTGAACTCATTTCTTCACTACACAATTTCAAGGAATTGACGTGGTACTTAACTGTAGACAAATTGGTTTGCCACTTTGTATGAAACATTCCTTGCAAAACAGCAAGTACTCAGTACTCTTTACATGCTGAAAGATGTACTGATTAATAAACTGGTAACTACACTTATATCTAAAGGAGATAGACATTTGTCCATCAATGTTAACTCTGGACAAAAACTAGGTATGATGCTGAACAGTAGCCTGGTTTCTAGGAAGGCATTATGATACAGGTCCTCAGAAGATAAACTTTCTGAAGAGTCTTTGTGGACTGATTCCTGGAGGGCAGACCACAGTTTACTTATACTGACTCTCAAAGAACATATAATTTGAAGTGTTTTCTGGCTGAAGCTATCTACAATTTAATTGTCTAGACTAAACTTGAGGCCTAAAATATCTGTACAGACAATGCAGAAATAACTTAAGAAAGAGAGCTCTCTCCATAGATTTTGAATGTGAAAAAAATTACTAAAAATTGAGGCATGGCAGACTGTGAATTGTTCTGTGGAGATGTTTTTTCTTCACATAGTGCTAATAGGGCTGACTACACATACTACAAATCTATCCTTTAGGTCCCTGTAATTAAGTAATGTAAGTCCCTCCTTCAGTGTCTCATGATTTAAAAATGTCTCCTCTAACACTTCCGAAAAATGTTCACTAAAAATACCACTCTGTTCATCAATACTGAAGCTTTTGAAGTCAGTATTCAACAGCACCAAACTTTAATTCTAAAACTGACTTTTCTAAAGGATTTTTTTTTATTACAGCAAAACCCAGTGAGTCATTGCTAAATTATTTTGAGTGCTCTAAATGTTATGTGTACTCGAGATTTTAAAAATCTTTTAAAATAACTTTGAAGGAAACAATGTAAAACAGATGTCCTGCTGTAGAGCTGGTCACCATCCTTGGCTTTTTAGCCTCTGAAAAATGTACAGGGTAGTTCTGTTTTTGAATGTGTTTGCATTTTCCACAGCAGGATAATACATTTTCCTATTTATAAACTCAAGCAATTCTACAGTACTTACCATAACCTGCCTACACAAGTGAAAGCTTATTTCTTTGTGCTCACCATGGTGTGTCTCATTCCTTGATGCACAAGGAAGGACATTGTAAATAACATTTTAACACCCACAGCCTAGTTCATACTGGAACCAATGCAGTGTATGCCTAGCCCATTTAAAGAACAAAGAATCAATCAATAAATAAGAAACATTAGTCATGTCTGTAATCTGCCACATACAGCAATAAGAACCACCATTAAAAAGGTGAGGTAAAAGACCTAATATTATAGGTCTTATTTTAGTCACATTATTGTTCGTGTCATGCTAGTTTAATTAACTGTAAACAAATGGCCCTCTTCGTACTTCTGCTCCCTTCTATGCTTCTTGCTTCCACATTTATTACAAGGACAGCACTGTGAGCAACACACTGATTTTGACCACAGAAGACTTGATCTCAAGGTACACTAGATGCAAGCTGTGCCTTTCACTTAGCTCTGCTGTGAACATGTATGGTTTACTCCAAACCTAATATTTCACAGCATGTTTCTGTTTCAGGTAACTCTGAAAAAGAAAATCAAAAGTGAAATGGGAGGGGAAATGAGACAGAGGTTACAGGATCAGTCAAAGCACCACCTCTGCTGCTTAGCAGTTAAAAGACAGAAGGGTAAAAGGAAGGAATTGTTTCTGATGCTTGAGTATCAATATTAATACTGAGGACCACTTTAGTTATAATTCTATCACTTAAAACTTTTTCACTATGTAAAGTGAGGAAAACTATTGCTTGAATTCACATTTTTTATAGTAATTCTGTATAGAGTTTGGAAATGTCAATGTCTAAATGAAATAACTTTGAAGGAAACATTGTCCTTTATACAGTAGCTGAGGTAATTATTGGAAACTTAACTTGCACACTGACCTTAAGCTTGGCTCAGTCTCCAGGCCTCATTGCTGCTTTGTTGCTGACTTCTTGAAGGAATAATGCATATTAAACAATTACTGTTTATACTCTTCATGTCAACAAATTTTCAGAGTAAATGATCTCTGGGAAAGCAGTTATGAGTAAATTTTAGTCCCTTTTAATTCCCTTGAACTGAAATAAATACAAGCTAGGGCAGTAATAGCAAGAGAATATTAAAATAAATCTGGCCTGGGAACAATAAAAATTATCTGCAAAAAGGTGGATGTTAAAACTTAAAGGAAAAATGAACTAAAATTGTAACTATTATGTAAGCTTTTCTAACCCTGAGAGAGCCGGCTTTTAAAAAACAATTTGGTTTTCTGTATCAAAGCATTTCAATCTCAACTTACTTATGACAGATAGCTTTAGTGACTGTATTTGTGATAGTAGAAACCTTAGAGATCACATTGCAGTGATGCTGTGGCTCATGAAGAAACAGACGCAGTGTAGTGTATCATGACAGACTGAAATGGAATTCCAGCCGTGTGAAGGTAAATTTTCCAGCTGTGCTAGCACAGATTGGAATAACTCAGTCATGACTGCTGCAGAAGAAAGTGTCAGTCTGTATCTCAAACTGCAGCTATCAACCACTTTGTACTGCCACCTGCAGCAGACAGGGAAAGGTTCTGAATTAACAAGGTGAGATGAATACATTTCTGGGAAGCATCTTACAGTTTTCTTATATTTTTATAATGTTTATCTTTTTCTTCAGTAGTTTTTGCTTTGAGTTTATGAACATTTAGATTTTATTTTAAGTGGGTATACTACTTCATATACACTACTCATTGCCACAATTATTTTTTTTTCTTTTAGAGTAGCTGCTGTTTTACAAGTGTTCAACATGCTAGTGATGATTGTGCTACCATGAGCAATTAATGAAATTTGTGACCTTCACACAAAACGTTAGAATGAGAGCAGAACTACTTGAAAAATATTTACATGGGAGGATGCCACAAGATGATTGTAGTAGAACTTGGAATTTTGGAAAGAACACTCTTTAAAAAAGTCAGTCACTAAATCAATAATACATGGTTTTACTTTGCAAAAGGAGAAGGTGAATTTTGTTCAAGTTAACTTGTAGAATCAACAACACCGATTTCAACTAAGCATATTTTTTTCCTACTCACCAGTTCCAAAGTCACATTGAGTCTCTCAGGTCTTATTTCTGTGATTAAAATTCATCAGACATTCAGCTCTTTGGCTTGTGCTTACTGAAAATGGGATTTCTAAATGGCTTACTATCTAATGCAGTCTTAGTTTGGACTCCAAGATCTCACAAATACAAGTCTTTAAACAGAGACTAAAATGCACAAAAAATCTTCTCTTATTCCTGGCCCCATTATATGTTACAATACACAGAATATGAGGCATTATCTTCAAAGATAAACCTCAGTATAAACAGAAGAACTGAAGAGAAGATGGATAAAGTGTACCAAAAATCCATCAGTTCCTGCAAAATATGTAAATAGGAGCTTCCCTATTAGAGCACACATACTATTATTTCCTCAATGGTATTAACTCCTTTTGAAGGAGCAGTCCTTTCTTTCTCCATCACTTCACACTAGACTTTATAGATTAATAATTCCCTTTGGAGTATTTAATTTTCATGTCACTTCAGAAATTACTAACTTGATTTTAGTTGGTGTCTAGCCTCACCATCACTGATTTCAGACACAAAAATTCATTAAAGTGATCCTATATCAAAATAGTATAGTGGGGAAAATAGTTGGAATACAGCTGTGTTCTCACCAAACATATCTTGCTTTTCATGTGACAAGTTAGTAGTTACTATACCCATAGAAGTGCAAATTTATTGGGGAAATATCTACAATTATTAGCTATGCACTTGCTTGGTTGAATATTTATAACTATGAATCAAAACATAATATTTTATCAAATGTGAAGGCAAAGTAAAACCTTCCTCTATGCAAGAAATACATGAAGCACAGCCCAGATAGACTGTCCGTGGCTCAGAGCTACTGCCACTTCTTCCCCTATTAAATATACGTATGGATATTTTATATAACTTACAATGACTCAATGAAAATTTACAATACCTTTGTGGCTGATAAAAATAAAGGAAGATACCTCTTCATGTGATATTGTTATTTCTATGTTGTCCTCCGTTTTCCAACATCCATTTCACATATCACTAATCTCATAATTTCTGACTTTCATCTAGTCTCATAGTGACTTTCTGTAGGAGTTTAAATCTCATCACAAAAACTGTGTAGCCACCCAAAAAAGGTCACTCCTTCCTTAGCCAACCAGCCTTTTCACCTAGACACCTAGAAGAGGTCCATAGAATAGGTGACTACTAAACTTTTAAAAAGGCTGGACTCCAAATCTGTCTGCAATAGCATATAAAGTCATTGAACCATGTCTGTTTAAACAACATTTATTTCAGTAAAAATCTTCATTAGCTGTTTGGCAAATTCACTCAACTTTTTCCAGCTGCAGGATTGGGTAGAAAATGAACTCTAATTGGACTTTGAGGTAGCAAATTTGACACTCTACAGAAAAAGAACTATGTGAAAATTTGCAGCTGGGGTTTAAGTTTGTTTTGGTTTGCTTAATTTTGATGCTTCTTTCACCACAGATGTCGAAATCTTGTGAAGCTTTGAAACAAATAAAAATTATTTATTCCAGACTCAACCAGCTTTTCACCAGCTGTATAAAAGTCAAATGGATGGAAGAGGAGATACTCGTTTTAGTATTTCTCTATTTAAATTTGACTCAAGTATCCATGACAAATATTAGGCTACATTCACAGACCATAAAAAGCCGAAGGGAAATTAAACTATAATGTCAGAAAGAAGGTGTTTGCCTGCAGAACTCAAGCAGTGATTTAAGAGTGAGTTACAGCACCTGATAACAGCAAGTGTAAATAACTGTGTCCTGTCTCACTCCTTTGTACTGATATTTATCATAATGCAACACAAAAACAAAAGAAACAGGTATGGAAACAATTCTCAAATGCCTTGTCACACGAATGCTTTGATGCAATTCCTGTGCATAAAGGTTAAAGTAGCCTAGCAGTCTTGGAAGAGGAAACATTAGGAAGTCTAATGACAGAGTACAGGTTCCTGATGAGATGCTGCAAAAACAGCAGCTACAGCAAAACCCTCATACATGCCCACAAAATGAGTTGGATGCAAATACGCATTCTTGCACACAAAACATGTAGAATTTATACAATAAATTTAAGGAAGTATTAATAAATTTAATACTCTTTAAGGAAGTCCCTGATGACAGAGATTTGTCTGGGGGTTCCTGGAGCACAGGAAGTGGAGGAGAAGCGAGGAGACCCTCCAGAAGCCAGCAGCTCTCATGTTGAGGACGGTCTTTCCAGGAGGTGGAGCCACAGCAACCGTGGGGGATTCAAACATTCCCCAGGGAACACAAGCAACCAGGAGCGTTGTGGTAGTTTGTGCAACAGTTTATGCAGGCCGGGCAAGCCCGGAGGAGAGGCAGGGAACAACCTCTCAGCCCACACAGAGATCCACAAGTCAAAGAAGTGCTCCTGCCTCAAGCTCACAAGATGGCAGGCACTAGCCTGAGGGTTAAAGCCAAGGCTCAGATGGACAACACTCTGGTGAAGATTGATGCATCCACACAGACAGAGCCGATCAGTAAGGGTGCTTCAGTCCAGGTGGAGTGCAGGGGGTATTTAGGATATTTAGACACATCTGCTGCTGAGGTAATAAGTATGTGTCATAGGTACCCTCAAGTTCAAGAGCTTCAGTGTAAGGTGAAAGAGCTGCAGTGCCAGGTGAAAGAGCTGCAGTAAATTTATCAGTCTGTGTAGTGTTAGAGGGGTGCAGGGCCTCCAGTGAATCCAATATGCCTCAGACCTTGGTAACAAAATGAAAAGTAGGGCTCATTTTAATAACCACCCTTCCAGAGTGACAATTACAAATAAGTATGAAGCATTGGCGATGGAGTACTTAGACGAGCAAGGTACAGAAGGGAAAATCTGAGCAAGCAATTCACCATCAGCTGCTCCACCAGGAACAAGTAATGGGCACCGTAAAAAGAAGCAAGGAGTGCTCATTGTGGGTGACTCATTGCTAGGAGGCAGTGAGAGACCCATCTGTCTATCCGATAAGGAGTCGGGAGAGGTGTGCTGCCTGCCGGGAGCCAGGATTGGTGATGTGGCTGAGAGAGTGCCACATCTCATCAGGGAACTCAGCTACTGTCCCCTATGCCTCTTCCATATGGGAGGGAATGACGTAATGGACATGATATTTCCAGAATCAAAAGGATTTTAAAACCTTGGGGGAGCAAGTGAAGGGTAGAGGGGGACAGGTTATTTTCTTTTCCATCCTGTCCACCAGAGGTAAAGGGAAAGTCACTAGTACAAAAATTGGGCAAGTTAACTTGTGGCTGAGAAGTTGATGTCGGCGGGAAGGTTTCAGATTTTATGACAAAGGATCCTTCTTTGGGGACTATAACTTGATAGGACAGGATGGAATTAATCTCTCTCATAAAGGCCCTGCAATATTTGGGAATAGGCAAGCCAATTTGATCAAGAGGGTTTTTAACAGAAGGACTTGGGGGGTGAAGAGAGAAATAACATAGAACAAGCTATCCTGTCTAGCAGGGAAAGAGCACAGGGCAGGGAACACAATTATAAGTGCCCCTCATACACACACCGTATTGAGATGCAGAAGACTGACCATCCTGAGGGAAAGCCAAACCAGGGAGGATCCTCCTGCATCCATCCAGGGAAACCTCTGGGTCTGAGTAAGCCCCAGCATCTCCTCTTGTCCTGGTTTAGGCCCATCCAGGGACAAAAGACCACAATTGTCTTTTGTCAACCCCAAAACATAATAAACAGAAAACAACACAGAGTGGTACAATGATGAAGAGCACAATCAGCCCTTTAAGACCACCTTCTCCCCACTCCTCCCCACTTCCCAGGCTCAGAGCCCTGGTCCTGGTGTCTTTTTCTCCTCCCCCACTAAATGTCTCAGAGGGACAGCGAATGGGGATTTCAGTTAGTCTATTCTTGATGGCTTCTGCCATTTGTCTCTCTTCAGAGCAGGTGGTTCTGCACCAATCCTCCCTGCTCCTCCGTGTGGTATCTCACACATGCAGCAGCCCTGCACAGACCACTCAGATGTCTGTTCACCCTAAAGTCTGCAGCTCCTCTCTGCCTCTCATGTGGATCTACTCTGCAGCCCACAGACTCTTCAGCACAGCCTGTGCTATGGCCGCCTCCTCACAGTCTCCCACTCGTCTGGGCGCACTCACCCAGAGTTACTGGTGACTCTCATTCCTGCCATTGCCCTCCATGGGTTGCAGAGGCACAGCTGCATTCTCACCATGGCTTGCAGAGGGGTCTCTGGTCTAGTGCTCCTCCTTCTTTCCTCCTTCTCTGACTCTGAGGTCCACATCAACGTCTCTGTCTTGTACCACTCTTACACCTCATCCCAAGCACTTCAAATTCCTGTCCTTAAATAGTGATGGCAGAGTCGCCAGATTGGCCCAGCCGGGCTGGAGGTGGGTCCGAACCCAAGAGCCAGGGGAAAGTCTGAGAACTCTTTACCAGATGTGCACTGCAGCCCCTTCCCCTGTTATGAAGCAAAACCGGCTCCTTGCTAAACCATGACAATCTTGATAAAGAAATAGAAGACAGTGATTTCTTTTCTAATCTCAGGTTTATATGGGTCTGTATAAGGAACATGTTCTAACAACCTCTATGCTGGGTTACAAAAGAATTTCAGGTTGTTTTATCTATGAGAGGTGGAAACAGGGACTGATTTCTTCAGAAGGGTATAAGAACATTGCCAGAGCATGCAGGGGTGCAACCAGGAAAGCTAAAGCCCTTCTATAATTAAACCTGGCCAGGAACGTTAAGGAAAATAAGAAGGAGTTCTTCAGGTACCTCAGCAGCAAAAGGAAAATGAGAGGGAATGTGGGCTCACTGCTGAACACAGAGGGTGCCCTGGTGATCGAGGATGCAAAGAAGGCTGACCTACTGAATGTTTTCTTTGTTTTAATCTTTACAACCAAGGCTGGCCCTCGGGAAGCCAAATCCAGCAAGGATAGTAGGATGGCCTGGACAGCAGAAGACATGTCCTGGGTGGAAGAGGGAGAGGTTAAAGACTTATTGGCCAAGCTTAAGGCTCATAAGTCAATGAGTCCAGATTGGTTGCATCCAAGAGTGTTGAGGGAACTGGCTGATGTGATTGCTAAGCTGCTTTCCACAATTTTTGAACAATCATGGAGCACAGGCAAGGTGCCTGAGGACTGGAGAAAGGTCAATGTCATTCCAGTCTTCACAAAGGTCCGAACAGATGACCCAGGAAACTACAGGCCATTCAGCCTCACCTCCATCCCTGGAAAGGGGATGGAACAACTCATCTTGAATGTAGTCTCTAAACTTATGAAGGGAAAAAAAGATGGTTATCAGGGGGAGTCAACATGGATTCACCAAGGGGAAATCCTGTTTGACCAACCTGATAGCCTTCTAGGAGGGCATAACCAGCTGGCTAGATGAGGGAAGAGCAGTGGATGTCACCTATCTTGGCTTCAGCAAGGCTTTTGACACTGTCTCCCATAACATCCTCATCAGAAAGCTCAGGCAGAGTGACTTGGATGAGTGGACAGTGAGGTGGATCAAGAGCTGACTGATTGACAGAGCCCAGAGGGTGGTGATCAATGGCACAGAATCAAGTTGGAGACCTGTGGCCAGTGGAATTCCACAGGGATCAGTTCTGAGGCCAGTCTTGTTCAACATTTTCATTGACCTGGAAGGAAGGGTGTCATTGTTTGACACAACAGCCTTTTCTGGTAAGGGGGAAGGAGCTGTAAATATGGCTTCTGTAAGAAGTTGCCCAAAACTCTCCTCAGCTCTCAGCCAGACTCATTTCTGGGGCTAAGCCAATTAGATGCCTCCACAATGACTTTTTAAGAAGAAGCCAGAAGAGGACGATTCTTCCTGTTTCTTCCTTCTTCTGTCCCCTCTTTTCCGGCTGGTGGTGCATGGAGTAGGAAGAGAGAGAAACAATGATGTGGACTCCAAGGTCAGTGATGAAAGGGAAGAGGAAACGTTCTGGAGCAGAAACTCCCCTGCTTTCTATGGACAGGACTGGTGAAGCAGTAATTTGTTTGCATTTCTTTAAAGACCCTGCATCAGTGGTACAATCTCATTTTGATAATGACTTTGTATGAGGAGCAGAGACTCATTTTGCTACAAACCCCATTCCAGGGACAGTGACTATGGCTGGAGGAGGCCGTGTCCCATGGGAGGGACCCAATCACTTCACTACAGAACCCTAGCCAAGGGCAGTGATTTTCTTCATTAAAACTATGGCCAGAAGAGGCCGTGTCCTGAGGGAGGGACCCTTTATCAGTATGGCTGGAGCAGGTCATATCCCGAGGGAGGGACCCAGTATTCACAGAAAGCATGGGGAGAGACCAATGACAAAGTAGCTCATTAAAATTATGCCCAGAAGAGGCCACATCCCTAGGGAGGGACCCTCTATCTGCAGAAACTTAAACCATGGTGAAGCATCCACACCAGAGAAGTTCACTAAGAACTGTGTCCCAAGTGAGGGACCCTGTATTGGCAGAAGCCGCAGCTGCTGGGAACAACCCACACCAGAGAAGTTCATTAAGGACTGTGCTCAGGAGCAAGCACCCCGTGTTGAAGGAGGGGAAGAGTGCAAGGAGTCCTCCTCTGAGAACAGAGAAGCAGCAGACCCCTTCTGTGAGAGACTGACCACATCCCCCATTCCCTGCCCCCCCTGAGCCATTGAGAAGGGAGGAGGTAGAGATACGGGGAGCAGTGAGCTGGGATCGGGGATGGAGATTTTAAAGTGTGGTTGGCATTTTCTCATCATCCTACCCTCTTTTTGCTTTTATTCCATTCTGTTTCTTGTAGAACAAACTTTCCTACTCTCCTCTCTAAGTCGAGTACTGGAGTCTGTTTTGCCCGGAACCTTAATTGGCAGTGAGCCCTCCCTGCCCTTGTCTTAATCCACCACAACCTTGCTTATCTTTTTGCTCCCATTTTGCTGGGGCCTCTGCCATCCTAATGAGGGTGGGGGTGAATGGGGGCACTGAGTTAGAGACTGTCATGGTGCTTCTTTGCTAGCAAGGCCAAATCATGACAAAGTACCCTCAGCAAGTTCACTGGTGACACTAAACTGGGAGGACTGGCTGATTCCCCAGAAGGCTGTGCTG
Organism: Colius striatus; assembly: GCF_028858725.1. NCBI lineage: Eukaryota > Metazoa > Chordata > Aves > Coliiformes > Coliidae > Colius > Colius striatus. The sequence continues at coordinate 31,322,310 of NC_084763.1, read as the reverse complement.
CCATTCAGCGGGATCTCAACTGGCTTGAGAGTTGGGCAAAGAGGAACCTCGTGAGGTTCAACAAGGGTAAGTGCAGAGTCCTGCATCTGGGAAGGAACAACCCCATGCACCAGTACAGGCTGGGGATTGACCTGCTGGAGAGAAGCTCTGCAGAGAGAGACCTGGGAGTCATGGTTGACAATAAACTAAACATGAGCCAGCAATGTGCCCTCAGGGCCAACAAGGCCAATGGCATCCTGGGGTGCATCAAGAAGAGAGTGGCCAGCAGGTCAAGGGAGGTTCTGCTCCCCATCTCCTCTGCCCTGGTGAGGCCTCATCTGGAGTCCTGTGTCCAGTTCTGGGCTCTCCAGCTCAAGAGGGACAGAAGACTTCTGGAGAGAGTCCAGCACAGGGCCACCAAGACAATCAGGGGACTGGAACATCTTCTTTATGAGGAGAGGCTGCGGGAACTGGGGCTGTTTAGTCTAGAGGAGACTGAGGGAGGATCTCATTAATGTTTATGAAGATCTAAATTGTGGATGTCAAAAGGTTCGGGCATCACTTTTTCCTTTTGTATCTAGTGATGGGACAAGAGGTAATAGAAAGAAGTTGGAACGCAAAAAGTTTCATTTAAACATAAGGAAAAACTATTTTACTGAAAGTGTGAGGGAGGCCTGGCACAGTCTGCCCAGGGAGGGTGTGGAGTCCCTGTCTGTAGGTTTTCAAAATGCACCTGGGTGCGTTCCTGTGTGACCTAATCTAAGTGAACCTGCTTCTGCAGTTGAAAATCTTATTTTCCTTAATTGGAGAGTCATTTTGCAATGATGTCATAATTTAACTGATCAGTCCTCCACTCTGTCTTTAGTCTTGGGAAACTGAGAGTTAAAGAATTGACCTGCCTAATTGAAATAACTACTGTTTATTATATGGCAATTGTCTTTCACCAATCTAACACTTTCCTAGATCACTGAAGAATTTTGAATCAGTATTGAGTTCTTGAAGTAGTATACAGATTCATGGTTAGGCCATGGTTACGTTGTCACTTCAGTCTAACATAAGGCTGTACTGCCACGTAGTGAACCAGTTCCAAGCTTCTCTCAATGGCTCAGTCTTATGTGATCATGTTTGTTGTAACAATGCTTGTCTATTTGCCTAATAAGCCAAATCAAGGAAGCTGAAGACAATTCAAGATGAAAACTAACTTTGTAGCCAGTGGATTTCCACAAACTGGATAACTACACAGAAACACGAAGATGATTTGGGGACAAAAAGAGCCACCTGTTCATGTCATGTTACAAAAATTACAATTTAATTCCATCAACCTAAACAGAGGCTGTCCCATGAATACATACATTAATGTTGAGTATGTAAATGATGTACATAATGTACATGAGTTAGAAGAAATGTACTAGTTAGAAGAAAACTCTATTACTGTTGTAACTGTATTTGTTGCTTCAGACAGAAGAATGGCTGGAGTTATAATGCTCTCAAGGAACATGGTGAAAGCATTAACTTCTGATAAAGAATTTGACTTTTGCACATTGCTCACTTCCTCTTTTCCTCCTTTCTTTTTCTGGTATTTGAAACTTCTCCATGTATTAAGCTTGATTGTACAATCAGCAGTTTGACAAATCCCAGTTTCTGTCTTCATTCTCTTTCATCTTATTACTGTGCATAAATAGAGACAAGCCAGGAAGGGGAGATAAGTATATATCTATAATTGTAACAGTATAAAAACAACTCTTGAAACATATTAATCACTGACTAATCTTCCATACTAATTTATCCCACTTGTCTAACAGCAGCTCTTTCCTTCTCTGATCTTTCCTATTCTGAGACCAAGAATTCATGATCATATTCCTGACTAGCTGATGCAGCAAATTGGTATTGGCATTTAGAATACAGCTTCCTGTTTCCCACCATATGACAACTGTCAGCTTTCAGCATAATCAGGAAAATATACATCCTCATTTGGGAAGAAGAGGAGAGAGTATTTTTCCTGAATGTTCTAACAATGTCAAAATTAAACTGTACTATTATTATATTTTGCAAAGCATAGGAGAGATAGGTGAGATAAGACAGGAAAAAAGTAACAGTCATGACTATTAATATTATCAAGTTTGAACAGCTAAGAACATAGAAGACCAAATCCCAGGATGATTATACCAAGACTTACTTTTGGCAGCAGGGCTCTAAGTAAAATAAAATTTGGTTGAAATACATTAAGGAAATCGAGACCAAAAGAAAAAAGAAGCACTGGCTATCTGACACACCTCCTGAACCTATGAGATTAAGCAAATGAATCACGCTTCAGTAACAGATGCAAGTCTCCAGTACAATCAGCCCTTGGTTTCTAAATAGTCTTCCCCTTTCTTTATTTTGAAATCAAGGAAACATTTATCCTATAGAGTTTCCACTTGGTAGCTTCAGAATCAAAAGAAAAGATTGTGTGACCCGCTGTTCCCCTACAATGGTCTATAAGTCAAATGGATTTGACCCTTCTCCACTGCTTTTTGGTTTGTTGTTCATTTATCTTGGTTGTCAGGGCTCTGTATTTCTTGGTGATGATGTGAAATGTGAAAATGCATCCTCTGCTGTGGCTGCTTTTTATCTTTTAAAGGATAAAAATAGATTGAATCTCCAGACTTCCAGAAGAAAAAAAAATAAAAAAGAAAAGAAAAAAGAACACAAGTATCTGCTGAGCTTTATCAACAGGATGATTTTTTTCCATTTGTCCCTCCAAAACCCCCTAGAAAAAAATTGTGAAACAATAGTTTAAGACACTAAAAAGGTTGTGTGTTCAATCTGCTAGTATTGTGCACTGGTTCAATGTGTGTGAATGCCATTAAAATGCTAAAGGAAAATATACTACTACAACATATGCATTTCAAAGTAAAATCTTGCCTTTGGTCAATTTTTGTACTGCTTTTCTGCACTGATTTTTTTTTTTACAATAAATTTGTTTCTGTATGTGTGTCACCCCTTAAAAACAGTCCATTAAAAAATTTCAGCTCAACACTAGTAACTCAGAATATTGTGTTGGTTGGTTGGTTGTTTTTTCCTGATGAGCAGAAAGATAAAAGATCAGATGTTATTGCTTCTCAGTACTTCTTTTCTGGAGGCAAAAGTCTGATTTGTTATTTCTGAAAAAGAGCAAACAATTTATCAAAATATTCACTAGCATGTTATGTGTTAAATACATTTCAGTATACATTTTGAAAAAAAAATTGGCAGATGCTGAAATTTTGTAGCATGAATTTTTGACTCAGAAAAGAAAGATATCTTGGTAGTAAGCTGTACCAAGATAATAGACTGAATTATAGCCTCATTTAAACTATTATAAATCCATAGTCACTGCTAGCAAATTTAAATTCAGACTAAGCTTAATGACAGTAAAATTTGCATAATACAGCAGAAGGATGCAGTTCACATGCTAGTCAACAGAGCAGGGAGATATTGATAACTGCTGGTTACATGAAGAAAATTCTATCTATAAAAAGTGGTAGGACAGGCCATAAACACAAACTCCAAAGTATGTGTACACCTCCAGCTATTGAAACTTCACCCCAGACTTATGAAGTTGGAAGGAACACTATTCATGTGCTCTGGATGCGAGTTGTGTGAAGTCCCCTCTTCTCTCTTCTGCAATCCCTCTATTAGAATGCCTATGTTGGTATTGCCTACTAGTCAGAATTCAGAATTTGTCCCTTTTCACACCGACTTGAGTTTATTTGTATACCTTACACCATTTAAATGATGGAGAATGAACTGCTAATGCGCGCATGGAGGGATCTTGGGGTAGAATTAAAAGAGACAGATTCTGACAATGAGGTCAATTGCCACAGCACCGGAGATCAGTCCATCTTTAGAGCATGTATATTATTTTGTGTATAGATTTATACATAGCTAAATAGCTATCAGGAATATCTACTGTACACCTGAATCAAGATTTACCAGGAATGCAACATTTCATCCTAAAATACTATCTTATTAGCAATTTTTTAACAAATATTTCTTTAACATTCTAATACTTTCTTTTAAACCAAAGCTAAACAGTGAAATGACCATTTCTTTCAAATTCATTTGCTCAGGTTTCAATGTTTTTACACAGTTGCAAAATTTCTTTTAACAGTTTTTTAAAGCTCCATTTTTCTTTTCAAAACAGCTTCTTGTTTAAAAACATAAACTTATTAAGAAAAGAAAGAGGTCAATATTAGCCATCAGAGAGGGATAAATTTATGGTGACGTTTCTGTGAAGGTACAATTATTGAACTATCCAAATTTCTTGAAATAAAGTAACCATCTCTCACTCAGTTACCTCACAATAAAGTGTTGACTAACTTTCCATCTAGTCTTTACTGTAACTTCTCTACCTTTAGCAGCTCATTATAATTAGATGCTTAAGTAGTTGTCTGGACATCTCACTGTAGCAAAAATAGGTTTATGTACTTCATGTCTTGTGACACAAAATACATCAAATGCACGCTGCTTAGTTCCATTGTTGATTTTAACACCTTCTTAACAGAAAAGAGCATGAAATCTGTGCAATAGTTGTATTATGTATGTAAATTCACGTTCACATCCAAACTAAGGAATGCCAGAGACACAGCTAGCAATTCAAAATTCTCATTTAAACTCTAAGGACACTGATATTCCCTCTTGTGGGTTTTATTAATTTTCTGTATTGTTTTTTGTCAGTTCAACAGGCACAACACAAAAACACATCTATTTTTTTCTGTTCTTTTCAGTTAGGTAAGTTCACAAGCTTATTTTCAGATGGAGCAGGTGGGTGTACATACACTGTGTAAACATCACATTCTTGGCAGAACTGTGTATTGCCATTATCTCTTCTAGACACCAGATAGAAGAAAACCAACTCCTGCTTTTCTTAGTGCCAGACACCTGCTCATTTTTCCTCCATTGCATCTGCTTCACCTTCTGCTGCTCTGTCAATTACTCTTGGGCTGTAGCATAATTCTCCTCACCAGGAGCAATTCCAAAGAGTCAAGACTTTCTCTATGTTTCTGATCAAATGTAGCTGTGTCATAAGAATGATCTTCAACTATGTTGTCACCATAAGAATATGCTCAGGATAAAAAACTTGCTGATTTTCTAGAAGCAACTCTGGTCATCACATAAGAAATTAGAGCCCTAAGCCACAGTGAAGAGTGAGAGTGCATTCCACTAATAGCTAAAGCTAAAAGAATATTTAAAAAAAAAAAAAGAGACCTTTCTTAGAATGTTTAGAACTCCGTGTAAAGGAAAGATTCTAATTGGACAGCAACAAAAAGTCTCAATAGGACAGCTAGAACAAAGTAACTGAGCTGCCTTGCCACTTGATTGTTGATGCAGTCAGCACTTAGACATTAATGAGAGCAAGTTCTGTGTCTTAATTAAGACAATTCAAAGAATCTCAGATTTTGAGTGACAATTTGTTGAAGCTATGGCTGGGTTCCGAAAAAGAAAGTTATTAGTTGATTTTTGTTCTTTACAAACATACAACATAACATAATTATGCGCTTATTTGACCCATGAAAGAAAGCATCCTGTCAAGTTGGCACTTTTACACATAATATAGGTAGAATAAGCCATACAATTTCTACTTCTATCTGATGGACAACTAATTATTGATTTCAGTAAAAAGAACAAGTAACTTATTCATATAAAACAAAGACATATTACATAATTTCTGAAAATTAAGAATGTCTAGTATGTCATTAGAATACTTATGTATACTTACGTATTACTTATGTATAAGTAATACTTAGTAGAAAGCTGAGAATAAATATGTCTGTCCTCTTTCAAACTATCCTTTCTTTTACCCTTCAAGTAATCTGGTGAGTTTAGTGAAATAGTTTGTCAAAAATGGTTGTACTTATTTAATAAGGAAAAAAGAAAGTTTACCCACTTGTTCCATTTTGCAACAGTAATTGCTTTTGTTTCCATGAAAGCTTTCAAATTTTGATGTGCTTTAAACTGGTCTTAAGCAGTTGTTAACAAATTATTGCATCAGCTCTCAAGAGGAAAAACTTTCATATAATTTGTACTTGATAAAGTGGAAATGTTATCATGTTTGTGGTTTGTGGAATGAAATAATCTTTTAAAACTGCCTTTTTAAAATTCTTCTATCTCATGGTTTCTGGTGGCTGTACAGCTGTTTGATAACTTCTTTTTTTAAACTGGTGGTTGTTTGATATGGGTTCTTTTAGAAAAAAAAAATCTTTCAGCTTATTTTTTCTCATTTAAATTTACTCAAATATATTGATGCTGATTTCCAAAAAAAAAAAAAAACCATAAAAAAAATCTACCTTGTGGCTCATTAGCAGTTATGGTGCTGTCAGGGAGCTCCAAGATCAGACTTTTCTATTTCATTTCATTCAAAATGAAACCCAGTTCAGGTGCTTAGAGACTACTCATGGATGTGACACAAGGCACAATGAGCATAGATAATCAGGACATTCATTTCAAAATTGCATTCATACTCTGAACTAAAGCACTAACACAGATGTAACCAGAAGCTATGCAAGCATCGTTAGCATGGAACTAAGCCCAAGTAACAACCTCTTCAATCAGGAAGCTTTATTACCACAGGTCCTGGCTCAATGCTGTGCTAATCACATCCACCTGGCTTTTGGCCAGCACAAAGCACAGGCAGAGGTCACTTGCTTCTGCCTACAAAGTGCCATGCACACGTTACCAAAATGTGCATTTGTCCTTCACATGGTGTGATTATGTTTATTGAATTACTGAATGAAAAATTTGCAAGAGTTTAATGTTGCCTGGAGGATGATGATTCAATTTTACAGCAATTGTAGAAGGTTTAAATGTATCTGTTGTTCTGCATTAAAATAAAATTCATTTAAACATCTGTTTTCAGTTTGAGAAGGGGAGAAGAAAGATGAATAATATAGATTTTTTTTGAGTGAGTTTAAAAGGGAATGTAGATGTCAAAGGTGCTTGTTCTCCTCTATGTAGAGCTGCATTACTGATTAGTCAAAGACATTTCTTGACTTGATCCTTCTGTACTACAATCCCAGTCTAAACAGATGGTGATTTTGAAGATTTATCATTTCTCTCTACACCTAAAATTTTATTAAGAAGTTCATGAAATGTTAAATAGCAGTGAAAATCATAGCAGACTTGATGAAATTAATTGTTTAAACTGTCCTGATCCATTTTAAAAGAAATCACCTTTTATAGGTAACCTACTGTTTTAATGCACTGCCCCAAATCGTCTCCAAAGAGATGAGTAAAGTACTGCTCTGTCTCCATTAACAGAACATACCTTGGCAACCAAATTTTTGTAGCTCCCTTGAGTAGTTCTGTAAGTCAGATTTCACTGTTAATTGCTTCAATAAAATCTATTTTAATATAAGGGCTTGATTTCAGAGTTGGCCTACATTTTTTCTGTGCTTTACATTATGCAGCCAAATATATGTGCAGCCACTCTGTACGCTAATGGGACTACCCTCCTGGTTAAACACATGTTTAAGTGCTTTATTGGGTCAAAGTCCAAAGTCTAGGTATACAAGTAAAGACTTTAAATGTGATAAATCCTGAATGTGAGCAAAAAAAAAAGAATGATTACCTGAATTTTCAGAAAATGACCATGTTCATGCCAATCATTGTACATGGACTAAGGCTGTACCTATAGAGTTTACACTTCAACCGTGATGTAACTTCTCACTCCTGTATATTCATTACCAGTCTATATAGCAACACTGTAGCTAAAAAAAATAAACTCCGACTGACCTTCTGATATGCAAGTAGCAGAAGAATTAGCTGTCTCCACATACACTGTTCAACTCTTGCATGCTGAGCTCTTGCTGAATACAAAGTGAAAAGATAAATAAAGGATTTAAAGTGTCTGTGATTGTTGAACCTACAAAATAAATACTCTTTTAATCTTTCTGTCTGTTAGTATTTGAAAAAAAAAAAAAAAGAGCTGTAAAAAAGAGCAGTTATTAAATCTAATATCCAAACCTTAGATTCATATAATGATAGGGTTTGGAAGGTACCTTTAGAGATCATCTAGTCCAACTCCCCTGCAGAAGCAGGTTCACCTAGATCAGGTTGCATAGGAACATGTCCAGGTGAGTCTTGAAGACCTCCAAGGAAGGAGACTCCACAACCCCTCTGGCCACCCTGTTCCAGGGCTTCATCACTCTCACAGTAAAATAGTTTCTCCTTATGTTTAAATGGAACTTTTTGTGTTCCAGCTTCATCTCATTACCCCTTTTTCTGTTGCTAGGGGTGTACCAACCTCCTGACATCCACTATTTACGTATTTGTAAATATTAATGACATCCCCACTCAGTCTCCTCTTCTCTAGACTAAACAGCTCCAGTTCCCACAGACTTTCCTCATAAAGAAGATGTTCCAGTCCCCTGATCATCTTGATAGCCCTGTGCTGGACTCTCTCCAGAAGTCTTCTGTCCCTCTTGAGCTAGAGAGCCCAGAACTGGACACAGGACTCCAGATGAGGCCTCACCAGGGCAGAGAAGATAGGGCGCAGTACCTCCCTTGACCTGCTGGCCACACTCTTCTTGATCCATCCCCGGATGCCATTGGCCTTGTTGGCCACAAGGGCCCATTGCTCTTTATTTCATTGTCAAGCAGAACTCCCAAGTCTCTCCAGCAGGTCAACCCCCTGCATGGGGTTGTTCCTTCCCAGACGCAGGACTCTACACTTGTCCTTGTTGAACCTCATGAGGTTCCTCTTTGCCCAACTCTCAGTCCAGTTCAGATCCTGCTGAATGGCAGCACAGCCTTCTGGAGAATCAGCCAGTCCTCCCAGCTTGGTGTCATCAGCCAACTTGCTGAGAGTACACTCTGTCCCCTCATCTGGGTCACTGATGAAGATGTTGAACAAGACTGGCCCCAGAACCGATCCCTGTGGAACTCCACTGGCCACAGGCCTCCAACTCGATTCTGTGCCATTGATCACCACCCTCTGGGCTGAGCTCAATCCTCCTCACTGTCCACTCATCCAAGTTACACTGCCTGAGCTTTCTGATGAGGATGTTAGGAAGATAGTGTCAAAAGCCTTGCTGAAGCCAAGGTAGGTGACATCCACTGCTCTTTCCTCATCTAGCCAGCTGGTTATGCCCTCCTAGATGTCTATCAGGTTGGTCAAACAGGATTTCCCCTTGATGAATCCATGTTGACTCCCCCTGATAACCATCTTTTTTCCCCTTCATAAGTTTAGAGACTACATTCAAGATGAGTTGTTCCATCCCCTTTCCAGGGATGGAGGTGAGGCTGAATGGCCTGTAGTTTCCTGGGTCATCTGTTCGGACCTTTGTGAAGACTGGAATGACATTGACCTTTCTCCAGTCCTCAGGCACCTTGCCTGTGCTCCATGATTGTTCAAAAATTGTGGAAAGCAGCTTAGCAATCACATCAGCTAGTTCCCTCAGCACTCTTGGATGCATTCCATTAGGTCTCAATGACTATGTGTGTTAAGCTAGCTGAACAAGTCTTTAACCTCTCCCTCTTCCACCCAGGACACATCTTGTGCTGTCCAGGCCATCCTACTATTCTTACTGGATTGGGCTTCCTGAGGGCCAGCCTTGGCCATAAAGACTGACGCAAAGGCGGCAGTCATTACTATAGCCTTATCTCATCCTCAGTCCCCAGGGCAACCTCTGTGTTTAGCAGCAGGCCCACATTCCCTCTCATTTTCCTTTTGCTGCTGATGTACCTGAAAAACTCCTTCTTATTTTCCTTAACGTTCCTGGCCAGGTTTAATTCTAGAAGGGCTTTAGTTTTCCTGGTTGCACTTCTACATGCTCTGGCAAAGTTTCTATACTCTTCCCAAGAAACCAGACCTCTCGTAGATGTTTGCTTTCTCCCTGAGTTGTTCTAGTAGATCTTTCTTCATCCATGTAGGCCTCCTGCTTCCTTTTCCTGCTTTCCTACATGTGGGGACACACTGATTCTAGGCTTGGATGAGGTGATGCTTGAAGATGAACCAGCTCTCTTGGGCACTTCTACCATCTAGGATCTTATACCATGAGATCACTCCAAGCAGGTCTTTTAAGAGGCCAAATATGAGTATAATTTATTTTTAGGAGCCAAGTGGGAGTCTTAAAAGCAAGATGAAGTCTCTAAGTCAGTTGATAACTTTTTTGATGGAATAACCAAAGCTTTCTTTTGCCCTTACTTCTCCCCATCATGAGTTATAAAAGGGAAGACAAAATTCCCATTATAGTCTACATGCAATTGGTGAAGGAAAATAGTTTAAATCCTCTACCTCTAAACCTTTGACATCACAGGATACAACAGGGAAACTGCATGAAGCCAAATGTTCCTAAGACACTGTGCAGAAGAAAAAGATCACAAGACCCTTACTGAAGTTGGACAGTACAGATCCTAATGACTCTCTTTGTGGAGAGCCCGATATAATGAAGTGATCATGGGAGGATGAATGAATTAAGATTGTTGCTAAAGCATTGGAACGTGTACTCTCCTTTTGTGATTCAACATACTGCAGGAGCCTTATTGCCTTTTGGTAATGCAATCATAAAGAAATGTCCAGTGCATTCTCTCTAACTTCATCAGTTGCCTAGGGAAGGAACACATCATAGTTTGTAATCCACAAACCACACAGACAGAATGAAGACCTTGAAGGAAGGGAATTTTCTTTCCAGATATAACATTTTACAAGCCTCATTCCTCCAAAAGTGTTTTAAAGTCACATGTACTTAACATAAACAGATTTGTTCCAGAATAAAGCCTTCTGTTAATCACTAAGCGTTGATTTTCATAGTTTGAAAGTATAAATATCTCATTCATGTTATTTCACCTTGCACTCCCACTCCCACAGATCACTGCCTTTCCCTTCTTCCTACTCTCAGTTCCTCTTGAGGTATAATCTGTCCTAGTCAAATAGAGCTAAAAAACTGTTCCATGCCAACCATTCCCTTTGGTAAGCATATTGTCGGCTGGTAATTTGTTCAAAAGTGGTGGATTGCTGAGGCCCTTTCAAGCAAGCTGCATGAAAATCTTCACAAATGAGCCTATGCTATTAGTAACAAGAGCCCTATGGGAGTCATTGTAGTAGCTGAACTTATATTATGGATATCTCTCTGTAATTTAATTCTGGAACTGGGAATCTTAGGTAGCATGTGAAGAGATGAAGAACTGCTCCACCACCCCCGCCTCTCTTTCTCACAGTCACATACAGAAGGAAGTTGATAACAGAAATGTCCTAGCAGTAGTGAATACATATGCACATTGGCATTTACGAAGACTCATGCTCCCTGTGGGGATGAAGAATATGGCTTAGAGGAAATCAGAACAGCCTGACACTGCTGCAGTTTCCACCCTGCAATACAGGTCATGATTGACAGGGCCCTTGTAGACAGAGAATTCAAGAAGGAGAAGGCTTTTAAAATTGTCTGTAAGACTATTGAAATGACATTTAAAATGTCAATTTAAGCAAGAATGCATTTCCTGAATTATTGATTTCAGAATGTGCTTTTGCATTTCTGCTGTGTTTCCAGGGCAGTCATTGTAAGCCTTATCCAGTTGCTTGTTTAAGGAAGTGTGCAGAAGTACTTAATGTATATAATGGATTTGCATAAATAAAAGCAGTATGTCTACACTGTATTGCACAACAAATTAATATTGGATAAAATCTTTGCAGAATGCTTTTATATGTAAATATAACTCATACATAAAGCCAGGTGCACAACTACAAGGCAAAACAAAAAATGTTATTCTGTATACCTATTAAACTAATCAGCAGAACTCCTCATTGTTGAAAATTCAGGCTTTCTAAATTATGAAATGATAACGGAAGCAAATAAAAACTGTAAGAACAAATAAGATTAATTCCAGAATGGTTGTCAGATAGTCTATGTGAGAAGGTTAATCTTTCCTGAACTGACAACATTTTTTGTTTGTGGTAATTATGGTCAGAGCTAAGGAAAACATTTTCGATTTGTGGTAGAGATCAGTTGCCTCATTCATAAGAACAAAAAGAATCCTGCATCCACATTTGCATATAACACAATGAATCTATATAAAATTTGCAGGGCATATGTTAAAGCTTTCATAGCAGTTATGCTTCAAAAGGTCACTTTTTCAACCCTGTGTGCAGAGATTTAGAATTCTAATATATCTATGTCAGAGTATAGGTTTCTTTTCACTTGTCTCACTGGACAGCTACTGGCTATGGGGATGAGGATTAGAACTATAGCAACATGGAAGCTAAAAACTTTGTTTGAAATAGCTTACATATTAGAAGGATTTTTTTAATTTAAATGGTTGTGCTGAATACTCCTTGATACAGTAGCTGTTGCAAGGATTTTTTTCAAACTAGAAGTCTGTTTCATGCTGGAAGCACACAACAAAGGAACTTAACAGTGATACTAAGAAGAGTCCCGATAAAACCTATTTTGCTCATGTCTTTCTCCCTGTAAAATTGTTGTAGTTTTCTGCTTTATCTGTCATGGATGATGTGAGACAGTTCAGATTTAAGTACTCTTTGATAATAAATTTATCTGAAAGAAAGAAAACATATAAGCTCTGGTTGCAAAGTTTGAATGTAACCAAAAAGAACCTTCTCAAAGTACCATGTAGCTGTCTGAGCTTCACAGCATTTGATCTGGTTCCTCGATTCCCATGATGTTATCAGGACTGCAAGATCTTCCAGAGTTTCTTTCCTGACCTTCTGTCTTATTCTTGATGTACCTGGCATATTCTGCTGCACAGCTGCCTCTGTTCCGATTCTCTACAGCAAGCTGACACTTACAGAGTAAAGAAAACATTGAAATGAGATAGACCTGACAGCTTCAGAAAGAACAACCAAAGAGCATGATTGGAGAGGTTCTTGCCATCTACATCAGGCAAGCATTTGGGGAGTAAAGGCAAGGGGCAGACAGAAGCTGTCAGCTTATACACATAGACATTTGAGATTAGTAACTCATTTGCTTGCTATTTTCAGTTTAAAAGCTCTTGATGTCAAATTTTGACAGTATTTTTGAAAGTATTTTACAAACTGCTTCTGTATTTCAGCCTTTTTACTCTCTTCACTAGAGTGAATGGAAATATCTGATCCTTACAAAGTAAACAACTACACCAGATGAAGTCATCCACCTAAGATATGCAGAGTGACTTCCCTCTAAGACAAGGTTAGCAAAACTCTTTCATGATTGGTTGGAAGGACTTTTCACTTTAGTATCTCTTTTGACGAGGATCAAGGCTGCTGTCTGGTATTAAGTCTAACCACTGACAACTGGCATAGCATCAACTGGATATGTTATCTCTAGTATCTGGAAAAAACCTCATTTTTACTTGTTAATATTCCAGGATTCATGAATTAGATTCTATTTAATTATAAATGTATCTAATGTCTTAATTAAAGCACAACTATCTATTTCAATACTTATAATAACATCTTAATAATAACTAGAAGACTGTTATAATTACTGGGTTTACTATTATTTTTTCTTTGGCTATACTCTGCACATTCTTCTTAAATATTTCTATAGATTGCTTTACCGATTAGTATTTCAGAGGCCCCGATTTAGCTCAGAGCTTTGTTGTGGTAGATACACTACGAACATATGTCAAAGTGCAATTCTTTTCTCAAGGAGAATTGTGTATAGACATAGGTAAATAAGGGAGGAAAGTGTAATGATCAATTACACAGATATTATCTGCATTTTTTCAGATCATTGAATTTTTCACTTTATAAAGAAAACATCAACTTTTTACTCTGTTATTCTAGACAATATTTATTAAATGGTTTTTTTTGTGGTTATGTTTTTCAACAGTGGATCATCGCTTTTCAGAGTAACAGCAGAGCTTTTGCTTTCTCATGGCATTTATCTAGTTACAGCTTTTAAGTTAAACTTAATTCTGAGAATAATGGTGTTTGGTACACTGAGTTGGTCATACAAATAGCAGATTGAGAAGTGTAGCCTATTGTAAACCAAGAATTTACACCTTTTTCGCAATTGTTTGGGAACAGATCTGGTTTTCATTTTATTGCAGGAAAATGGAAGTGCTAAAAAGGTTAGAAAGTACACTTTCTGCTAACATTTTTCCATGGGAAGAAATTTTGGGCCAGGTATATGTGCCATCTATCTCATAATTTCTCTGAGGCAAGAAATGATCAGTAATGGATGTTAAAAAAAGAAGATGGGGAAATAGTTGTGAAAAATTACACTGAAGAGGTCCTACATATAATAAGACAGCTGATACAATACTAGAAAAAAAAAAAGAAACACATGGAAAAAGTCTGGGCAGAAGTGAAGTAAGTGAATGGAATAAAATTCCATAGAAATTGATGTAAGAAGAATTCTCTCTGGTCATTAAATTGATGGTGTTACACAACTCTATACTTAGAAAAATATCGAGAAACAAGAGGAATGAACTCTGAAAGGATGATGTCATAAGAGCATTGATGGTGTCACTCTAAATCTTACAGAAAATAAACATTTGGTCTAAGTCCTGAGTGAAAACAGATTTAGAACTGTGAGAAGGAAACTACTCCCTGTTTGAACCTAGTGACTTAGAAATATAACTCTAAATAAACCATAGTTTACTTGAAGATCTTGTTTAGCCATCCCTAAAACAGCTCATGTGTTAACTTCCTATATCAAGAAGACAGAAAACAACATGAAAGTGGCATAAAGTTAGTTTCACATTCAATCTTGCCTTTTGGGTGTTTACCATTACAGTACTGTGTTAGGAATTACGGTACAAATTGTAATCATTAGGTGCTAAAACACTTCAAGTTATGGTATATCATCACATTCTTTCACTTGTGTTCTCAAGAAAGGATAATTTTTGTCCTCATTCTTTGCTACACTAGGAAATAAGCCCCAGCAAAGAACTACACCAGCCATTGGGTAAATACCGTAACTGAATTTGCATTTTAAGTGTTTGAGCGAAATCTGTGGAAGCTCTATCTATTCCAACTCATTGCTAGTTAAATAGTAACTGTATAATATTTCACCATGGCTCACAGATTTGCTTGGTATGCTTTTTAGTCATATTTTAGTAACTGACTGTTCCATTGATTTTCTTGCCTTCTGCTTTCCTCTTAAGTGGCTTGTTTCTGAAAATACAAAATCAAACTTTTTGTCCTTACACCATAAAATTAGTAGTCATATCAACAATATTTCCTGCCTCTTTTGTGCTTTTTATCTAAGTTCTAGTCAGTTATATCTGTAGTCTATATTCAGCAGCAGATACACAACATCTTTGAAAACCCAAGCCATAAAGTACCTGATTCATATCTCTTTTCTAAAAACTGTCAACATGACTGTTAATGACTCTTTCCTCACACTTTTTTCTCGAGATTTTTCATGCCTTTTAGACACAGACCTAAACAGCTAAAGTCTGGCATTAATTTACGCCATCCTCTGTGGGAAGTCAGTCTCATTTTGTACCTAGTGCCTGCCTGAGAAACACAGTTGAAGTATCGAAATAAAACACGGAAGTTATTTTACCCCCATTTGGCCCATTTTGAAATTAGAAGCAGTAGAAATATTTTTAAAAGAGAGACTTTTCTTGTGAAATATACCATATAATTTTGCATTTTCAAAGACCATATAAACCCTGGATAAGCCTTTTGAATAAACATGACAATTTTGATATGGAAAAACATAAATGGAGTATTAATAGTGCATTTGGAAATCAAAGCAAGCAACACAATAAACTTCTTAAATGAGCACTTTCAAAAGGCTCAGGTGTTGTTTAAACCATAGATTAAAAATGGGACAATACGGAACCAGAAAATCACAGTATGTAAGGTTTGTGTGAAGCCATTTCTAGTAACAGTGAAGGGGCTGTAATGGCAGCTCCTGTAAGAAGTTGCTTGAAACTTTCTCCATCTCTAAGTCAGACCCATCTCTGGGGCTGAGCCAGGTGGACACCTCTGGGATCACTTTTTTAAGAAGTCAGAAAACGTGAGTTGATCTTTGTGGGAGGTGGTAGAAGGAGCTGGATGAAAGAGAAGTGACCATGCACACCCCAAGGTCAGTGAAGGAAGAGAGGAGGAGGTGTGCTGGAGCAGACAGCCCTCTGCATCCCATGGTGAGACAACAGCTGTTCTCCTACAACCCATGGAGGGTAATGATGGAGCTGAGATCTGCTGGTAGTTCGTGGAGGACTCCACAGCAGAGGAGGTGGCTGTGCCTGGAGAGACTGTGACTCTCTGGGGAGGCGGCATTGGAGCAGAATGTGCCTGGACTTCTGCTGCTGCGGAGTCCCACACTGGAGGGTTTTGTGAGGAGCTGCAGTCCTTGGTATGGACGCATGCCAGAGAGATTTGTTAAGGACTGTATCCTGTGGGAGCGACCCTGAGTTGAATCAGGGGAGAATGTGAGGAGTCCTTCTCTGAGGAGAATGAAGCAGCAGATACCATCTGTGAGGGATTGACCACATTCCCCATTCCCTGCCCCCTGTGTTGCTGAGTGGGGAGGAAGTAGATGGGAAGCAGGCAACTGAGCCCGGGAAGAAGTAGGAGTGGGAAAAAGGTTGTCTTAAAGTGTAGGTTTCTCATAATCTTGCTCTGGTTTTTTTTTTTTTTTTTTTTCTGTGATATTGGTTTCTGTTCTGATTCTAGTAAATCGTAGATTAAACTGTTCCTGTTTCTTCTCTAAGTTGAGTAGTTGAGTCCTTTTGCCTTGAACCATAATGGACAGTGAGACCTCCTGCCCTTGTCTCATTCCACAATGTCCTTGGTTATCTTTTTTCCTCCTACCTCACTGGGGCCTCCACCATCCTATGACAAGTTGGGGTGTTGGAGGTGGTGGAGGTGAGCGAGCAGCTGTATAGGGCTTCATTGCTGGTTGGGCTTAAACCATGACAACAGAGATGATACCTTAATAGTTTCATGCATGTAGAATATGTAATATAGTTGCATATAGTAATATGTATATGTATATATGTATAGTAATATGCAATGTGATGTTCTCCAGAGATATAAGGAGATGAAGTCCAATTGTTCCAGGAGAATCATCTCATTTTAGATCTCTCCAGGTCCTGCTTCCAACTAGTATCTTTGATTCATACTTTTTTGCTTTTTGTCTTTGTTTTAAAGGCCATCTGTGAAATATGTTATTAAAACTCATACAAAAGCTGCTGAAATCACTGGGATGTCTTTAAATCAGATCTTTATTTTCTGATTTAAAAAATCAGATATTGGATCATTAACATACTACAGGACACTGAGGAACAGGCAATTCAATATGCAGTACTCTAGTTTTGCAAGTCAGATTTGACATGTTGGTAAATAGGACTACAATACTGAATACAAAAGCTGATAGAAAAAAATTGCAGTCCTGTCACAATTAAGCCAAGACTACAGTATATTTTTACATACATATGGAAAAGCTACTGAGTTACTGTCAGAAATTACTCCAGCCCAACAATATAGAAAAAGTTACTGTATTAAGGAACACGATTGGCACTCATTTTATAAAGTTAAATACTGTGCCTTTACTCTAGCTTTGCTGCCACTGATTGATTTCAAATAAAGCAACAATCCAAAAATAACATTATTTCATTTTCTTTCCAAGCAATTTGTTCCTCACTGCTCAAACTTCTACACTCAACTTTGCCAGATCTTTCCACAGCTTTCTGAATTTCTGAAGAGTTTCTTAATTCTCAGCTAATCTTTCCTACATGTCTGCCAGGTGTTGCAGCCTTTCTTTATCTTTCTTTACACTGAAGCAGTGCAACCAGGAACCGTCACACTCACCAATAAATTCACTCATAATATGTGAAAAAAAAGACACCAGAACGTCTTGCATAGGAAGATTCCTGATCCTTTCCTTTTCATTTTTAATGAAAACTGCTAATTTTTTTTCCCTAGGAAAAATTACTGACACAAGCTCCAAAAAACATGATGAGCAACATGTCATTTATCTCTCAAAACCCACAGACCTCTCAAAAGGTTTGCAATAAAGTTTAAATCTACTTATGGCTGTGATTAGAAATTAGAGATTAATAAAGATTGACATGAACATTTCACAAAGAATCTGTAATTATAGCTGAACAAATGAACAGGGGAAAAATACAAAGGAATTCTGATGCCACTCAGACATCTCCTCTTTTATAAAATTAATGAAATGTTTCCAATTTCATTTTCTAGAGATAATCAGAAAAGTATTCTGCTGGAAAGAAACAAAATGATGGCAAACATTCAACAGCCACACACTCACCATTCTGGTTGTGTGCATTGTTTTTAAATTTATTTTTAGACAGTTTTATCAAAAGGAGATGTTCTTAAACATTAAAAAGCCAAAATGTATGAATGATAGCTGCTTAGTCAATGAAGTGATTCATTAAGTAAACAGAGGCAGAAGTGACCTTGGGAAGTCTGTGATGTAGATACAGAGGACAACACTAGAAGTATATATAAGACTTTTTTTTCTTGATATATTTTCATATTCTTTGTCCTCCACAAGTCTTCTATAAGACTTTGATTCAGCTAAGCTGGTTTGACCTCACACATTTACCACACAATATCCGGGTAGTAAACCTCAATATGAATAGAAATGATCCTTTACATCACTAACACCCATCTGTCCCTTGACTACAAGGGCAAGATGCCAGTGAGGATTAGCAATAATGAATAACATTTTTCTTTTACACCCACTGATTTCAAAGTGAACTGCAAAAGAACAAAGAAGTAGAAACTAGGTAAAGCTACTCACACCATTTACTCTAAGCCTTACTGTGTCTAAGTGGGTAAATATGGTTACAGCTTGAATACTGCTCTTATGTTTAGGCTCAAGTTCTCAGACTGAGAGACTCCAGCTGACTCCATCCACACTGTCCTTGGAGCAGAAATCATTGTGAATCACTGCATCCTGTGCAGTGCAGACTTGGAGAGACAGATAGCTGTAATTGGTTTAGACCCAACATGATAGCTAATTTGTAGATGACTTAGAAACCGGGGTATTTGCCTGAAGAATTACCTCAAAACAGTCAGTTGAAGATTGTTAACATTGTCTTTCTCTGAACTTTGTTTAGAAAAGGATTTTTTTAAAAAGTAAAAATACCCATCCTGAGTCATATTAAAAGTACATTTAGGTCTGTCCCAGACCAAAAAGAAATGAAAACCCCCATGTCCCTTTAAAACCCCAAACCTAATAAACCAGGGAGTAATGGCTTTTGGATGTATGAATCTTTCACATTTATATGATTCTTTAAAAATCATAAAATAGGAGATACTCTCCTACTCCAAAACCACTGATATAGAAATTATACAAAGACCTTATCTAAAAAATAAAAGAATTCAAACAAAATTTGCCAAATGGTTTAAGATTATTTATGATTTTATAAATCTAGCAACAACTGCTCTAGAAACTGTAAACAGAAACTGCATGATCTTTATTGAAAAGGCTCTTTTATCCTTTAAAAAACTGTTGCATGTACAGGTCAAAATACACTTGATCAGTCTTTGAGAACGTCTGCCTGATGTTCTGTATTAGAGTGAATGACATCTTTATAACAGGTGTTCAAATAGTTTCACACAGGAGACAGAGAAAGAATTACGTGAACTTTAAGAAGCCTCATCATTTACATCTATAGCAGTTTATCTGACATAATCTTTATTTTTATTTAATGAAAATAACTATCATTTAAAATAAACTGACATTCCCACATTCTATTTTGTATGCTCTACATAATAACTACCTTTAAAAATTATTACAACATTAATACATTTAAAAGATTTCCATTTTCAAGTGTTGTTTTATTTTGTTACCTCATTTTTATGTACAGCTATAAAAAAAATTGTGGTTGGAAAATACAACTTGAAATCACTGGAATATTTGAGTAGTGATAAAAATTTACTACTGAGTACTGAATCACCTGTACTGCTTACTGCAGGCCACTGAAATTAATCATGTAAATGGCTTATGGTTAATAAAGTGTTGATATTGTTAAGAGAAAAATTACTGCCAAAAGAAAAATTATTTGTCTTACAAACATAGCTCATGTAATAGTTTACATATTAGGTATGACAAAAATCTATTCAGTGCCAAAAGACTTCCACCTTAATACACTTTCTCCCTCAGGACAATTGTGAACATATTTTCAGCCATTCCTGCATGTCTTTTTCAAAATAACAACACCACTTTTATTATTTTCATAATGTCAGATGGAATTACTTCTTATTTTCATTGTATGTATTTATTAAACCATCCTTTTTTATGGTTGTGAAAATCATCTTTTTGATAACATAGCACAACCTTTAAGCAAAGAAATACAGATAATTCTTTGACTGTATTAAATTTTTTCTCCATTCTTCCTAAAGTTTTTCTTCTTCGTTGTTCACATTTCTTCAGCTCTATTGATGCACTCCCCAAGTCTTCTGTGGCTTGTTTACTCATCCAGACATACTGAATACAATAAATATAGTTATGTATTTCTGTATTTTCTTATAATTCTTCCTTCCATTTCTCTTTCGCACTTTGAAGATAAGGGAAGAACCTTTCTTTTTCTAGGGACATAAGCACACAACCTGTCTACTGTTTATTGTAGACAGAAAGTGTTTCTAACCTATTCTTGTTTTGCTAGTCTTTTCATTGAAATGGAAACTACATAAACAGTGTTCTGTTGATGTAACTGTCAGGGTCCTGAGGGCACTGCCAGACCTCACTGTCCCTGCCTGGTACTCCCTGGGGCCCCCTTCCTGGCCTCCTACTTGTGGCCCAGGACCCCATGTCAGGTCCCTGGACTTTTCTGTCCATGCCCCAGCAATTCCCAAGTAGGACCAGTTTCCAGCTCCCCATAGCTCTGTCCAGCCCTGGGCCTTGCCAAGCCAGCCCACCATTGGGCTCATGTCACAGCCTGGACTAGTCTTATCCCATTACCATGCAAATGCCCATGTCCAGGGCTTTGGCTTCCCACAGTGCTCCTCTGACTATCCTGCTTCCTGTCTGGGATGGTGGGGTGAGACAGGCTGTCAATGCCCTAATGTCACTGAGGGGCTCCCCACACCCCCTACTCTTGGCCTTCAGGAAGTAGCTGGTCCCCACTGAGCTCTGAGGGACTAGAAATCTTCTGTAGCAATGATTTCACCTCACCCTCTTTGTCACAAAGTCCGACATGTCATCATAGGGGAACCATATTCAGGGCTTCCTGTACCAGAGACAAGATCTCTGCCCACGTCAAAAAGGTACCTGGAAACCTTGGCACTGACCCACTGGTAGTTCACATGTATGTATCAAACTTATATGTACATATAACACATATACGTATATATGTAGACACACACACTATTATGTAATAGAGATGTCTATAACAACTATATTAATTTTATCATGTTATCTATTTTTAACCTAATTTATATTTCATTTATTTTGATGTCATATGGATACATACATGCATGTAAAATAAAAAATAAGGAAAGGCAAAAAAATGACAGAAAATGAAGCAAAACAAACACAGAGTATGATATTTGGTCCATAAAAAGGGGAATCCACCAGAGCCTGTCAACATTCAGTTAAGAAATCCTGTAGCATGGCCTGTCAGAAATTCACTGAAATGAAAAACTCTCTGTGTAGGCTTAGCAGTCCAGCCATGCACTCTATACTGCATGATCAATAAGTAATGAATGCTTACAAGCGACACTATCAGCAAAGGAAGTATTTGTACTAATGAAGAAAAAGGAGGACTTAGGGGGAACTTAGGGAAGGAATACTCATACTGTTAATGCATATTAGCTTAAAATTCTTAAAGGCACTGACTCTTGGACTGTTGCTGTGCTGTGAATATTAGCTATAAGAGTCCAAAAACAAGTCAGTACAAGCTAAAGAGGAAACTTTACTGCATATTCATCCTGGATTTCATTCCTCTGCTGTCTCATTAAGAGAGATTTTTACCATTAACAGCTTTTCAAAGTTGGGTTTTTTTTTTGACATAGCACCTTTTTTATGCACTATCTGGCAACTCTATGCTGGCAGAAGGTCTGATTGAGCTTGAGACTATGCATACACACAATAAAAAAGACAGTCCTTGTACAGAAAATGTAAACAATGATCTGAACAAACTGAGCCCAATAAAAGCGCTTCAGCAGTGTAAGTGCCCAGGCAATTATCTCCAAATAAGTCACTGTTACATAGAGAGTAATATAACCTATTTTACCCACCTGTGGTTCTTATATATTTATTCTATCAAAGCAAACTGTCAAAGCTCCTTTACTGCAAAGCTGCAGTGAATAACAGCATTACAGAACTAAGAAGCTGCTCTTAGAACTAAGAAGTTGCTGAGGAGGCACAGAGAAAAGTGTCTCTACTTACCCTCTAACGCATACAAAAAAAGCAAATGGGAATCCTTGAACAGAGGACCTGTATGATTAATGAAACACCTACTGATTTGTATGGACCTCTCGGCTCACAGTTTACTCCCAGGCTTGGAGTTTTACTTCATTCCTCAGCTCCTCCACATTTTTTTTTCCATAGAACCTGGATGTAGGATTTCTACTTGAATGTTCTGCTGCTTTAAGGCTGCATCCCAGTATTTCAGCATCCACAGAAAAATGTTTCATACTCATAGATGTGAAATTACTATCATCTAGAGTAAACTAATTTGTAGAAAACATTGTGAAAGATTCACCAAAAACATTCAGGGACTTTTCAGGTGAAACCTACACATATTTGTAATGGCTTATTTTAATTCAGTCATGGATATTTGCCTTCATTCTTAGCAGAATCTGAGTAGTTTGTTTATTTATTTCTGTTGTTGCGGTTGTTTTTTCTTGAAATTAGCAGATGATGATGTCAAGTCAAAAAGCTAGTATCACATAAGGGATTTTCAAGATGAACACCAAACTTAATCGAGTTCCTGGAAGTTAAGAGTATGTAGTTCTTATACATTCCTATTCAAGGTGGCTTACTATGTTGTACCTACTAAGAAATTATCTTAGTTAACAATCTCTGAAATTTTCTTAACTTGGTCATTTGATATTTGCTTTCCATGTGTGTTTAAAACTGTAAACTCAGAGAAGAACTGACATCAGCCATAAATTCCAGATGAAGATTCTCTGGAAGAAATCTTGTACAGGGTTCTCATGATCAAACTGTGTGAAAGCACTGTCATTTAAGTAATAGGCAGTACATTTCTTTTAGTGGAAAATACTTTAGTTGCCTATTGCCTTGGGAAACAAGCAGAGAAGTCACAACTGAGAATCATACAATAATGTTGTGAAGAAGAAATCTTTTGTGCTTCCCTTTTTCTTTTCTCATGGCTATTAGAGAGTTTTTGGAAAATAATGGACATTGGCCTTAAAAAGAGTTGTGAAATTTTATTATGTCTGCTACATCGGTAAAAATATGAGATACAGTGGTTAACAATCAAGTTCTCCATTATTCTCTCAAAACCATGCTAGAAATATAAGCAGACAAAAAGAAGAAAAAAATCCTTAAAACAAAAAAGGCCTTTTAAAAGATAGATGACAACAAATATAACAGATAATTTCATTTAAAAGAAACTAGTTAAAGTATTAGTGCTTTTTTTGGTACTTTCTAATGTGCAGAAACTGCAATTGGCCACTCACAGGTTTCTCTAAGGACTCTGCAGAAACAGGAGGATCTGAAATCAGAGGATTTCTGAAACTGCTGTATGAACCACATCAATAAAACCATGTTATGGAATATTAAAGGTAAAATTTTACATGCCTCTATACTTTCAGTAAGAAGATATCAGTTTATGTCAATGCAATTTAATGTGTACTGTTACCTGATTTAAAGAATGCAAGATAGACTGTAGTGGGTCTGGGATGGTAGTGATTTTCCACAGCAGCTCCTGCAGTGCTGTGCTTACTGTTGATATCAATATTATGACTACTGCTCACACAGCATCAGGGCTGTCCCTCCAGCATTCCTTCCCCCACCTTCACCAATAGCTGTGGGTGGGCACAATCTTGGGAGGGACCATGGCCAGGACAGCTGACCCAGGCTGACCAAGGAGATATTCCATACCATATGACATCAGCTCAGTAATATAAACTGGGGGAGAGGAGCAGGAAGGGGGGGCAGTATTAATTTTTGGCCCTCCAAAAGTAGCCGCTACGCGTACTGAAGCCCTGCTTCTCGGGAGGTGGCCGGACATCGCTGCTAATGGGAAGTAGAGAGTAACAGCTTTATCTGCTTTTGCTTTGCTTCCTGCATGTGCTGCTTTGCTGCTTCTTTATTAAACTGCTTTTATCTCAACCCACGAGACTCCATCTTATTTTCTCCCCTTCCCTGGCTTGCTGAGGAGGTGGGGGATAGAGCGATGTGGTGGGCACCTGGCATCCAGCCAGGCTCAAACTACCACAGCCCTTTTGGCGCCCAGCGTCGGGCGAGATAATCACAGTTTTACATTAATTGCATTGTAATTACAGTAAGCCAATGAGTGCAAAGTTCCTGTGCTGGCCACGGAGCCTTGCTGCTATGCAGCTTATCTTACACTTTCTAATGTTTGGGAACACGATGCTACTAACACTGACTTTGTGCTGCGCTTTAACCGTAATAGCTTTGCTAAATTGGCTATATGATTTTGTGAAAAGGATGAAAGGGCCTGGGAACATGATGGCCCAAATAATAATAGCAAGTCTCATTCTGTTACTGATGGATTTACTGTGCTGTAGGAGCTATCTTATGGAGGTCATGGGGCAAAGCACCTCTTTCCCCTCATCTAGGACTGATGTAGACAATTTTGTTATACAGACTTCTCAGGTCCTTAGTCACCCTTATATGAGAGTTTGAATATTACTAATTAATATGGCTGGTATATTACATATTTTGTGGAATTTGGACTCATCTGGGTATCAGAGAGGACAAATTTGCGATGGAAACATGTTAAAATGCCCCCTGAAGTGGCCAGTCCCTGGGACTGTGTGGATGAATTTGGGCAAATTCCTAAGACGGTTATCACCTCCTGTAACCTGGGATTTTACACCTGAACAGACAAAAAACCCTGCTTTACTGACACGCTACCTGATAGAAGGGTGTCTTACCTACCCTAATGAGGCCCATCAGGTTCAGGAACTATACTGGGGCCTAGCCTCTGCCTACCGAGCTGCATTCCAGTCCTCTCAGAGAACTATGGCCGAGGTGGAAATTCAAACTGTACCTGAGACTACCATGGTTGAGTCAGGGAATCAAACAACAACCACAGTGGTTGCCCCAGTAGTGAAAAAGAAGCAGTGGATAAGGAGGTCAAGTCCATATCATCGATTAGTAAGGGCAGAAGAGGAGGAAGAGGAAAGGCTAGAAGAAGAAACTGGTCCGTCAGTAAGGAGATCAGGAGAAGGAGTGAAAGAAATCAAAACGGAAATGGAAACTACTCGGTCCCTCACCTCATCAGAACTTCGAGATATGCGAAAAGATTACAGTCACCAGCCAGGTGAGCAGACTGGTGCCTGGCTGCTCCTATGTTGGGATAATGGGGCTGACAGTCAGCAACTGGAAGGCAGAGAAGCCCAACAGCTGGGATCTCTTGCTAGGGACAGGGGAATTGATAGAGGCATTGGAAAGAAGACCTCAATTTGCAGTCTCTGGAAATGGCTCCTCTCAAGTGTAAGGGCAAGATACCCATTCAAGGAAGATCTTGTAAATGACCGAGGAAAGTGGACTAGAGCAAATGAAGGCATCCAATACCTAAGGGAATTAGCTGTGTTGGAAGTCATCTATGGTGATCTAGATAATGCCGAGGCCTCCACAGATCCAGATGATGTCCAGTGTACACGAGCCATGTTGAGAAAAGTGATTCAGAGTGCCCCAGCTACATATTCTAATATCTTGGCAATAGTGTATCATCCAGACATGGACATACCAACAGTGGAGAGAATATCTTCTTGGTTACAAAACTATGAAGAGAGCCGCTGCACCTCCTCACCAGTGTGGGATGATGGTCTGACTGTCAGAACTGCCCCAAGAATTCGGTCATCCACTTCCCTGACCAGGGGCAAAGGAAGTCCCAGACGCAGGAGTACACCGCGAAATGAACTCTGGCTCTTTTTGCGTGGACAAGGAGAGGATATGAAAAAATGGGATGGTGAATCCACTTTTAAGCTGGAAGTGCGTGTACGTGAACTAAGGGGGAAGACAGCTGTTAGAAAAAGACCACTCAAGAGGGCTGTCAGCATAGTAGCTGCCAGAACAAAAGAGGACAATCAGCAATCTCCAAGACATAGAAGAACTGCAACTACTTCCTTCGATGCCAATGAGGAGACTTCAGGTCTAAAATTGCAAGGATCAGATAGCGAATGAAGAACAGAAGATAGATGAAGATAGATGATAGATGTTCTTCTGATGAAGAACAGAAATAGAGGGTCCCTGCCTCCAGCCAGGAGGAGGAAAGGGATGACCGAATCTACTGGACTGTGTGGGTTCGATGGCCTGGCACATCAGACCCACAAAGGTATAAAGCCTTAGTAGACACAGGGGCACAGTGTACATTGATGCCATCAAGGTATAGAGGCACAGATTCTGTCTGGATCTCTGGAGTGACAGGGGGATGTGAAGAATTATCTGTATTAGAGGCTGAAGTGAGCTTAACAGGGGACAAATGGAAAAAACACCCCATTGTGACTGGTCCAGAGGCCCCTTGTATTCTTGGCATAGATTACCTCAGGAGAGGGTACTTCAAAGACCCCAAGGGGTATCGATGGGCTTTTGGTATAGCCACTGTAGATACAGAGAAAATAAAACAACTCTCTAGTTTACCTGGCCTCTCAGAAGACCCTTTTGTTGTGGGATTGCTGCAAGTTCAAGAGCAACAGGTACCAATTGCTACCAGGATGGTGCACCGAAGGCAATATCACACGAACCGAGATTCCCTGGCTCCCATCCATGAGTTGATTCATCAACTGGAGGCTCAAGGAGTAATCAGCAAAACTCATTCCCCATTTAATAGTCCCATATGGCCTGTGAAAAAATCTGATGGAGGGTGGAGGTTAACAGTAGACTATTGTGGCCTGAATGAAGTGACACCACCACTGAGTGCTACTGTACCAGACATGTTAGAGCTCCAGTATGAACTGGAGTCAAAAGCAGCCAAGTGGTATGCTACTATTGACATCGCTAATGCATTCTTCTCAATTCCATTGGCAGCAGAGTGCAGGCCACAGTTCACCTTCACATGGAGAGGTGTCCAGTATACCTGGAATTGATTGCCCCAGGGGTGGAAACATAGTCCTACTATTTGTCATGGTCTAATCCAAACTGTGCTGGAAATGGGTGATGTCCCTGAACATTTACAGTACATTGATGACATAATTGTATGGGGCAACAAGGCAGAAGAAGTGTTTGAGAAAGGGAAAAGAATAATACAGATTCTCCTAAAAGCTGGTTTTGCTGTAAAAAGAAACAAAGTAAAGGGACCTGCACAAGAGATCCAGTTCTTGGGCATAAAATGGCAAGATGGGCGTTGGCATGTGCCTATGGATGTTGTGAACAAAATAGCGACTATGTCTCAACCAACTAATAAGAAAGAAACACAAGCTTTCCTGGGCCTTGTGAGATTCTGGAGGATGCATATCCCAGGTTATAGTCAGCTTGTGAGCCCGCTTTTTAGAGTAACCAGAAAGAACTGTTTTGAGTGGGGCCTTGAGCAACAACAAGCTTTTCAACAAATTAAACAGGAACTAGCTCGTGCAGTCGCCCTTGGGCCCATCCTTACAGGATCAGATGTGCAGAATATCCTCTACACTGCTGCTGGAGAGCATGGTCTCACCTGGAGCCTCTGGCAGAAAACATCTGGAGAAACCCGAGGTCGACCATTAGGGTTTTGGAGCCGAGGATATCGAGGATCAGAAGCCCACTACATCCCAACTGAAAAAGAAATACTAGCAGCATATGAGGGACTTCGAGCTGCTTCAGAAATCATTGGCACAGAAGCTCATCTCCTCTTGGCACCACGTCTGCCTGTGTTACACTGGATGTTCAAAGGGAAAACCCCTTCTATACATCATGCAACCAGCGCTACATGGAGTGAGTGGATGGTGTTGATTACACAACGATCTCGGCTGGGGAAATCTAATCGCCCAGGAACCCTGGAAGGGACCATGGACTGGCCAGCAGGCAGAGATTTTGGAGCATTGCCTGAGGAAGTCGCTCGTGCCCAAGAGGCACCACCATATAATGAACTATCAGAAGATGAGAGGCATTATGCTTTGTTTACTGATGGATCCTGCCGCGTGGTAGGAAGTCATTGTAAGTGGAAAGCTGCTGTGTGGAGTCCCACATGACGAGTTGTTGAGGCCACTGAAGGAGAATGAGAGTTGAGTCAGTTTGCTGAAGTGAAAGACATCCAACTAGATCTAAAGATTGCAGAACAAGAGAAGTGGCCAGTACTCTACCTTTATACTGACTCCTGGATGGTGGCTAATGCCCTATGGGGGTGGCTACAGCAATGGAAGAAGATCAACTGGCAGTGCAAGGGTAAACCCATCTGGGCTGCTGCATTATGGCAAGACATTCCCACTCGGGTGGAAAACATGACTCTGAAAGTACGTCATGTAGATGCTCACGTGCCCAAAAGCTGTGCCACTGAAGAACAATGGAACAACCAACAGGTAGACAAAGCTTCCAAAATTGAAGTAGCTCAGGTAGACCTAGACTGGGAGTGTAAAGGTGAGATATTTATAGCTCAATGGGCCCATGAAACATCAGGACATCTGGGAAGAGATGCAACATATAGATGGGCTCGTGATCAAGGGGTGGACTTGACCATGGAAGCCATTACACAGGTCACCCACGAATGTGAAACGTGTGCTGCAATCAAGCCACACGAATCAAGTCTCCCTGGAACAGAGGCCGATGGCTGGGTTTTCAATATGGGGAGGCCTGGCAAATTGACTATGTTGGACCGCTACCACAAACACACCAAGGCAAGCGTTATATACTCACCATGGTGGAAGCAACTACCAGTTGGTTGGAAACATACCCTGTAAACCATGCCACTGCCTGAAATACCATCTTGGGCCTTGAAAGGCAAGTTTTGTGGTGACACGGCACTCCAGAAAGAATTGAATCAGACAATGGAACTCATTTTTGAAATAATCTCATAAACTCCTGGGCAAAGAAACATGGCACTGAGTGGATATACCACATCCCCTATCACCCACAAGCCTCTGGAAAGATTGAGAGATATAACAGATTACTAAAGGCCATGTTGAGAGCACTGGGCAATGGGGCATGGAAGCAGTGGGATAAAAATTTAGCAGAAGCCACTTTGCTGGTTAACAGCAGAGGTTCAACTAACCGTCCTGGTCCTGCCCAAACAAAACCACTACATACTGTGGGAGGAGATAAGGTCCCTGTAGTGCACCCAGGGAAATGGCTGGGGAAGGCAGTGTGGGTTGCACCTCCCATGGGAAAAGGCAAACCCATTCGTGGGATTGTCTTTGCTCAAGGGCCTGGGTGTACTTGGTGGGTGATGAGAAAGGATGGGGAAACTCAATGTGTACCTCAAGGAGACTTAACCTTGGGGGAAAAATAACCTGTTATGCGAGTTATCTGTTGTAGATGAACTTTGCAAGAAAAACCGAACAAGTGGACAAACCAAGACAGTGCTGGTGCCCAACACTGAACATCCTGTTTCCCCTGGCCTGGATATCCATCTTGATGGATGAGACAGAAGTTATGGCCTGCTCCAGTGAACATCTACAGAGGATGAAAGATATAAGAATGTTGTTTGTTTGATGCAAGATGCAAGAGGGAATACAAGAATGATGTTTATCTGTTGAAGAGTGGGGGTACTGGTTAATGAGAGTATATAAGAGTGTATATGGGTTGTTAAGATGGTTTGTCTGAGCATGACATAAATGGTATGGAATAAGGGGTGGAGACTGTAGTGGGTCTGGGATGGTAGTGATTTTCCACAGCAGCTCCTGCAGTGCTGTGCTTACTGTTGGTATCAATATTATGACTACTGCTCGCACAGCATCAGGGCTGTCCCTCCAGCATTCCTTCCCCCACCTTCACCAATAGCTGTGGGTGGGCATGATCTTGGGAGGGACTATGGCCAGGACAGCTGACCCAGGCTGACCAAGGAGATATTCCATACCATATGACATCAGCTCAGTAATGTAAACTGGGAGAGAGGAGCAGGAAGGAGAGGCGAGATTCATTTCTGGCCTTCCCAAAGCAACCGCTACGCGTACTGAAGCCCTGCTTCTCGGGAGGTGGCCGGACATCGCTGCTGATGGGAAGTAGAGAGTAACAGCTTTATCTGCTTTTGCTTTGCTTCCCGCGCGCGCGGCTTTGCTACTTCTTTATTAAACTGCTTTTATCTCAACCCACAAGACTCCATCTTATTTTCTCCCCTTCCCTGGCTTGCTGAGGAGGTGGGGGATAGAACGGTGTGGTGGGCACCTGGCATCCAGCCAGACTCAAACTACCACATAGATTTATAGAAGTTGCTTCTGATTTTATTGTTTATGATATCAGGGAAAGAATGTGTATTTTTGCTTATACTAGCCAAAGAGGAAAATTGGCTAGTAAAGGAGTGACTACTTTGTCTACAATGAACTTTGCATAGTGGTTTACTCAAATTAGCTGGGTCATATCTGCCTCAGTTAAACTCTTGGCTTTGTAAAATAAGTCTACAGAGATCTTTAAACTACCTAGTTTATTTCATCATGCTGTATATCTTGAATCAAGTAACATAGATAATACACAAAGATTTATGACTGACTTCCAGG
Source organism: Colius striatus (assembly GCF_028858725.1). Taxonomy (NCBI): domain Eukaryota; kingdom Metazoa; phylum Chordata; class Aves; order Coliiformes; family Coliidae; genus Colius; species Colius striatus. The sequence goes on along the minus strand of NC_084763.1, from coordinate 31,291,667 downwards.
GTAGTGTTTGGCAAGTATTACAAAATTTTTTGAGAAAAAACCCTTCTCACTGTGAATGGCACAAAAAATCCTTAATAATCTTAACTGGTAGATATTGTTTGAAGAGATTACCAATAATAGCTAGTTGTAGTGGTATATTTATTTGTCTTTATGAACATGCAATACCCTCTTCACAATTGAATGCTGCATCTCATTAGTTTGCCTTCTATTTGCTCTTTCTGACAACTACAGATATTGTTTACTAATTGTGACTGTATAAATTTGCAAACATAAAACCTGCTCAGTTTTTTGACAACTATGTGTTTGCAAGCTAGTAAATGGACAGATTTCCAGCTTTGCAGTTCGATTTGTAACAGCTTAAATAATTCTGTGCCATTTGCTTTTGTGAGTTCTACCCTCGATGAAACCTGCATTAAATCAGGGGCTTCTACCCAGAATTACCTGGGAGGGTAGGAGTTGGGGTTTTTTCTTGTAGATAAGGTTGTGACAATGTTCCTGTTGCTTTCATGTGTCCTGATCAACCTCATTGAAGAGACAACAAAAACCTATGACTTTCCTAATGGCTGCTATAGGCCTAGAGAAAAAGTGGAATCTGTTCATTTTATAACATACCATTGGGCATTCTTAAACCTATGTGTATCTGTAAGTCACAGTGGTATGTTTTGCTACATTGATATACTCTCACTGGGACAAAATGTTTATTACCAGCTAACCTTTACTTCATGCAAAAGAGTGAAGAGCAGAAATTCATTACCCATCTCTGTTTTGTTAGTGATAGTGGCCCAAAGTTAAAGGCCTCTTTCATATTCATTTCTTTATCTCAGATATAACACATTTTAATACATTGTAAAAAGAAGTTGATGATCTTTATTTTTGCTTCTTCTGGAGATATTGCCTGATATTATGAGGAGATTATTTTACAATACCATCATACATTCTTTAATTCAACTAAGGATTTATTTTTAAAAGTAAACCTTACTCTTGAACCTGTGTATGTGATTGGACCATTTTTAGCTGCTGTGTAACAAAGTTTTGACAACAAATATGGACTAAGTAGCTAGCAAATTAAGGGGGGGAACTAAAAAACCCAACAAAACTGCAATATAACATTCTTCCTGCAGTTGAACTATTATCTTTGCAGATTAAAAAATGAAGACATTTGAACCTAATCCAACTTGAGCCTAGTTAAGCATTTCAATGTGAATCTATAACAACAATTTCTAAACGGCATTTGGAGTCAAATTCATGACAATATTTTCCAGAAATGTTTTGGTTTTTGTATGATATGCAGGCCTCACTGACAAAAAAGGCCACACACAGAAGAGCAGTGATTAAAAACATTAGAAATGTGGATGTTTCTTATGAGACAATTAAACATTTCACATAAAGAAAGTCACAGCTTGATGAAATACTCAGTTCTTTTGTATCTTTACTCATTCATGCGGCATAAAATTAAGAACAAAAGGGACTTCTTGATTAATGACCTCTGCTAATCATTCCAGTAGAATACACACAGACATTTCTTATTTGATTCTGCTACCAAATTAAGTTTGCGTTAATCATAAATGTCACTTGCACACAAATCACACATAAATATTCAGAGTGATCTATACTTTATCAGTTATAACAGAATGCTTGGCAGCCAGAGTGAGTTTAAACAAGCTATTAATGAATAAGTTATTAAACATTTTAAACGAATGTGATGCATGAAACCCAAATTAGATGAGTTCAAAGAAATTTAACAGTGTCTTGATTACACAGGTACCTGAGCTGGAGGCAGATTTGCCGTGTACGAAAGAAACTGAAAATACATAAGAGCCTAAGATACTATAGAATTTTTTTTCCTTACTTTTCTTTGAATGTCTTTGATTTTTTTTTTAAAACTTCCCTTAGAAAATTCCACAAAAGCAATTTCCAAGAGTCTTTTCCTTACATTTGAATTTCTATTTACTTTCCTCATGTCTTTTCTTTTTTGTGTGGTCCTAAATTGTCGGTTTCGCACTCCTATTTATGAGCATAGAAAATTAATCTAAAACTGTCCAGAGAAAATCTTTTAATGGGGTCAATATTTCTTTTTTTAAATTACACTTTTCAGCATTCACACAAAAGTTGGACAAGTGCAGAGTCCTGCATCTGGGAAAGAACAACCCCATGCACCAGTACAGGCTGGGGGTTGAACTGCTGAAGAGCAGCTCTGCAGAGAGAGACCTGGGAGTCCCGGTTGATAACAAACTAAACATGAGCCAGCAATGTGCCCTTGTGGCCAAGAAGGCCAATGGCATCCTGGGATGCATCAAGAAGAGTGTGGCCAGCAGGTCAAGGGAGGTTCTGCTCCCCCTCTCCTCTGCCCTGGTGAGGCCTCATCTGGAGTCCTGTGTCCAGTTCTGGGCTCCCCAGCTCAAGAGAGACAGGGAAGTGCTGGAGAAAGTCCAGCACAGGGCCACCAAGATGATCAGGGGACTGGAACATCTTTCATATGAGGAAAGGCTGCGGGAACTGGGGCTGTTTAGTCTGGAGAATAGGAGACTGAGGGGAGATCTTATTAACATTTATAAATATCTAAAGGGTGGGTGTCAGGAGGTTGGGACATCCCTCTTTTCTACAGTAGGTAGTAACAAGACAAGGGGTAATGGGATGAAGCTGGAACACAAAAAGTTCCACTTAATCATAAGAAAAAAACATTTCACTGTGAGGGTGACAGGGCAGTGGAACAGGCTGCCCAGAGGGGTTGTGGAGTCTCCTTCCTTGGAGGTCTTCAAGACCCACTTGGACATGTTCCTATGTGACCTGATCTAGGTGAACCTTATTCTGCAGGGTGGTTGGACTAGATGATCTCTAAAGGTCCCTTCCAATCCGTACCGTTCTATGATTCTATGTTAATTTATCAATACACGCTGTAAGCAATTTAGAGAGTGTTTTTTTCAAATTCTGACTCCCACGGAATAATGCTTTCTTCTTTCAATAGTGTATTGTCTACAGATTCCCTATAAGCCTTCACAGAAATCTGGTACTATCTATTGTGAATAGTGGTTACAAAGCGTGCTGTTCTCTCAATTGTCCAAACAGACTCAGAAAAAAAGGGCATACACAAATCAATAGAAATTGTCTCTGGAAGTGTAAAATGAAAACAAAAGGGTATCGTCTAGGACCTCAGCCTCTTAGTGTTTGAGATCAATGCAATAGGGTAGACCCAAAACAGGTCTTCAACTTTGTACGGAATGAATAACCTGGTACTTAATTTGGAGATTAAATACTAATTTCTTTTTAAAACTGAGAGGCTTTGGATACTGAGGGAACTAATATGTACCATTTCTGTGTATAGGTATATAAAGCATGTAAATGTAGAAAGTTATACTGAATATGGGATACTAGGGTCTTACTGACTGAAAGAAAGCTTACAAACAGTGTGGACTGAAGAACGGTGATTGCTTCCATTAAAGCAGAACATCACATAAGGTTAAGACTTTTTTTCAGTTCTCTGTTAATTCCTCTAACATTGATATTAACCTCAGTATACAGTATTTCCTGAGGATTAATCATTGACTGGGCTATAAAGCCCAAAGCATAGTTTGAGGTATCTACAGCTCCCAGACAGTCATTAATCTCCTGGCAGTGCCTCAATGTGTGTTGCTTAATTAACATAAAAATAACTAAGATTGTTAAGAAGTATTCCAGTATCAGAATTGCGTAAAATTTCCTTTCACTTCCTGGTACATTTATGGTTTTGCAAAAATGTAAGATTAGAAGCCATAATCTAGTTTGGATCTCATAAACCACTAAGCACATGCTTCATATTTGTACTGCAACATATTTCCCCTGCCAGGTCAAAGGTTGCAGTGAGGCAAGTAGGTTCTAAAAACATATAGGTTCTTCAGATCTTTGTCTAACCACAAAATGGATTCTGTGACGCAATATCACTGCTCTTATGTTCAGAGCTTAAGTATATGATAAAGATAGTCTTTACATTTCTTACTAACTCTAATGCAACAATAGTCTCACATCTGATAATATTCCATACTTAAGATGTAATCAGCAAATAAACAAGTGCAATATTAGTTGGTTTTCAGCTCTGAAACACAACGAATTAGATTGCTATAGTCCAAGTCCTTGGACAAATCTGATTAGTGACATTTCTTGGTAAAACTCAAGCATAACTGAGAACCAATAGACAAGTTTGTTAATCTCTTCTTACATATTAGTATTGTACATGGTTCATGGTTTATGTGTATGTTTATTATGTATATCGATATTGCAATACATAGGTGTTGTTCCTCCTGTCAACAGAACTTGAAAACTGACTTGATAAGGATATGGGTAATAGAAAGTAATACTAGCAGAGGCATCATAAAAATAATAATTAATTCAAAATTCACATCATTCATCAGATTAACATAATGAAATTAACTTGAAGATTTGAATACATCTTGTCTGTTATTTAGTCTGTAAAATTTTAACTCTCACAAATCTTTCTTCATTAAAAAAAGGAAATTTTAGTAATCATTAAGCTAAATTTTACCTCAAAGATTATTATCACCTAGTTCAGGCCAAAATTAGTACTAAGTACCTATGAAAAACAGAAAAAATGCAAACTTTTACATGAGCAATTCAGGAATCTTTTATCATATTTGTTACTTCACTATAAATAATTCCTCAAAGACTTACTATTATAAAGGTATAACACACAGAAGACATTGTATGTTTCTGCAGTGACCATTCTTATATTTCTGCATAATGTTTTGGTTACAAGTATTTCTCCTGCAGTTGTAGACCAGAGGTTGTAGACCAGAGGTATCAACAATTAGTCACTCTGAACTACCATGACAAACTCTGAAAATTTTTGCATGCAAAAACTTAGTTTCTAGAAGGATACAAATGTAATTCGTAAAAATGCTAACTAGAAAAGTAGGAGGATAGTCTCAAATAATTATGACTACCTAAGAGTCCTGTTTTTTTTTCTCATGGAAACTCAATATTTTACTAGAACTGTACCTGACTAAAATAGTGGTGGAACAAACTCAAAGAAATAGCTTAACCAATAGAATTAAAGATGAGAACCATTAAGAACATTGTATTTCAGCACTGCAGTGTGCAAATAGCTGTATTTGTGCTGATACATCTAAATTATTAGTTTGAAACAATAAAAATATTTATTTTTGATGAAAGCAATATTAATTAGAATTCTGATGTGTGTAGGAAGCTATATTGAGAATTAACAGAGAAATACTGAAAAATGTCCCTAATATTCAGGCTTCGCTGAATACTATGAAGTGCTATTGTATGTGAAGATATATATGTATATGAAACATTTACCTTGAGTTTCAATAGAATGATTATGTTCAAAATTAAAGACTAAGGTGATGGCATTTTGGAGAAATAGAGAACCCTGTAACTTGAAAAACATTTCCATATATACCTGTATCTCAGAATTTTTAGAGCCAAATAATATATATTCCCAAACTGTGGCTGAAACCAAGATCCCTACACTTCCCAGTCAAGGTAGATTTGGATCCAGTGTAGTCTCCAGGAAGCACCAACCCTCCTCTAGATGAAAGTACATAGATTTAGACAGAATAAAGATCATAACAAAAGCAAGCAAGACAATAGATTCATAATCCTGAAATAAATATGACACAGAAGAAACAATGTGCAGCTTTGCTTCACCTCTTAAATTGATGAACTTCATTGTTTTCCAATAGTTTCTGCAACACATTTCATGTCTGTCACACAAATCTTGTGGAGCTAATCTCGATTGAGTTATAACTAATCTTTTCTGGCCCTCAGGCACCTTAGTCTTGGCAGCCTCCTGCTGTTTGTTATCAACGTTCAAACTGTATTAGTTCAGTAGCCCAAGAGAGGAACTTTTTAACATTCAGTTTTGTGCCTTTTTATTTCATCTTCAAAGGTTTTACGTTTTTTTTATGCAGTTGGGCTGTACTGTTAAGTGGTTGATACCTTGTGTCAGATTTATTATTTGGTTCTGGTGTATAATAGAGCATCACTCACCAGCAACAATGTAACTAATATCTGTTAATATTTCCATACTAAACTCTTATACTCAGAATTTAATATCACAGCTGCAAGAATCTCAGGGTTGAAAGCTGACGCTGAAGATAGGGAAGAAAAGGCTGATGGTTTCACTAAAAATACATTATATCCAGTGCTACTCTACAGATTAATATATGTTAGTTTTCTGAATGCTCTTTTTACGTAAGTGCATCTGGGAAGGTTTACATACTAATTGTTTCTAGAGCTTTATAAGTACTACAGACCCTTTTTTTTTCATTGTACAGAATTTCTAATTTATATTTAATGTTGCTACAAGACATTATGCATATATTTTGTTTCCTATGAGGGATGAAAAATGATCATACTGGTGATAAATACATCACTTAGAATACTAACTTTGACAGTATTGTAATTGTCAATTAAATCTTACAATTAGGTATTCTGCTTGTATATAACATACATATACATGCAAAAATGGTGGTCTTCACTAAAAGGTTAGTATTTATGAAAGATATCTGTGCCACAGTGCCTAGTAACATAAATAAACTTTTTAAAAGAGGAAAATACCATGGCATCTCAGAATTCATGTGCATAACAGTTATCACTGACTCTTCGCTGGTGAACTCTTGTGATATTACAAGCAAACTGGTGAGGGGAAACAAAAACAAACCAGTTGGAAATAAAAGGTCTGAATTTTTTCCATTTTTTCCAGCCTGAATTGCTAATTGAGGAAGTGGAGTTTGAGGGAGATGCTGAGAAATGTGTTCCACATTTTTCTTAGCTCTGATTATGTATTTAGATTTGCATTGGCTGTTGCAATTTGCGAGAATAAATACTTTATAATTTAATGTTTTAATTAAAATACTCATGCAAACACTAATCAAATACCAGATTGATAGGTAGCATAGTTTGAACTAAATATAAAGATAGACAAGTAAATGATGCTCCTTGGTATTAATCTTGAAAACTAGAAGATATGGAGATACCTTCTTTCCATCTATGCCTTCTCGTCTTGGTCTATAGAGTATTTTGATTGTAAGTCATTGAAGAAATTAAGTTTCCAGTTTTAAGAACATGAATCAAAATGTATCTCCAAGATACATTCATGCTCACTAATTTCTTCTTCTTTTTTTTTTTAAAATAGTGAAGACCTGACACTAAGTAGACAAGTGAAACAATCATTTAATAACACTGTTTTCAGCCCCAAGAAAAACTTATTAACAAATTTGGTAGCTGTTTGGTGTTTATTTTTAAGGGTGACTGTGTTGGTTTAGCCAGGTGTCCACCAAGTCATAATATCACTCTCTCTTCCAAACTGGACAGGAGAGAGAGAGAGAAACATAATGAGCGGTTGTGGGATAAGGATGGAGAGATCGCTCAGCAATTAGCGTCCCGGGCAAAACAGACTCAACTTGGGAAGACAAAACTTTGATTTATTAAAGGAACAGTTAGAACAGGGAGATGAGAAAAAAAAAATGAATCTTAAAAACATCTCCCATCACCCCTCCCTCTTCCCAGGAATCTTCTTCCTTCCCCCCCAGCAGCACAGGGGATGGGGGTTGCAGTTAGTTCATTACAGATGGACTTTGCTGCTGCTTCTTCTCAGGGGGAGGCCTCATCACACTTCCCACTGCTACAGTGTGGGGGCCCTCACCACAGGAGACAGTCCCTCTGGACTTGTCCAAGGTGGGTCCTTCCCACGGGGGCAGCTCCTCACACCCTGCCCCAACATGGGTCATCCACCAGGAGAACAGTCCTTCAGGTACCGACTGCTCCAGCCTGAGTCCCTCACAGGATCACAAGTCCTGACAGCAAACCTGCTCAGGTGTGGGGTCCTCTCTTCCCACAGATTCCCAGGTCCTGCCAGGAACTTGCTCCAACACAGGCTTCCCCTGGAGTCACAGTCTCCTTCAGGCATCCACCCACTCTGGTGTAGGGTCCTCTATAGGAAGTGGATCTCTCCTTCCCAGTGGCCTCTATGTACTACAGGAGCACAGCTGCCTCACCGTGGGCCTCACCACAGGTCACAGGGGAGTCTTTCTTTCAGAGCCTAAGCACCCATCTCCTTCTCCACTGACTTTAGTGTCTGCAGAGATGTTTTCACATTCTCACTCCTTATTGCTGCTGCCATTTAGTAGTGATTGAGGCGTTACCTCAATCACTAATTGGCCAGGCCTGGGTCAGCTGCAGGGTCTGTCTTAGAATTGACTGGCCCTAACCCTATCAGCTACAGGGGAAGCTTCTGGCAGCTCTTTGTTTAAAGAAGCCACCCCTGTAGCCCTCCTGCTACCAAAAAACATGGCCCAGGCAAAACCACTACAATGACATAAAAGTGAAGTAAAGAGGTGAGTGTTCCTGTGTGACCTGATCCAGGTGGACCTGCTTGAGCAGGGGGTTGGACTAGATGAGCTCTAGAGGTACATTCCAAACCCTACCATTTTATGATTCTGTAATTCTGTCCCTTCTGAATGAATGCTAAAGACTTGAAACTTCAGTTCTTTCCAACTTCACCAGTTTGACTGGACTTAAGTAAAGTTGTCTTTGGTAAGTATAGGCTAATGATCTCATCAATACAATCTCTCCAGGATTATATTTGTTTCATGATGATTACTTCAGTAATTACTTAAAGTAACCTGAGCAACTTTAACAAGCAGAGGAATGGGAAGCTTATATGAAAAAATACTTGGTCTTAATTTTGGGGTTTTTAGAATATCACAAACTACTTTTTTATTTTAGCTGAGACAGTTTAATCCATAGCAGGCTGTTACACTGCAAACTAACTTAAATCTTTGCGAAGCGTCTTTCAGAAAACAAGTCAGTCCAAACACACTTTGCAGTAAAAACTAAAGTACTCCAGAGCCTCAGGTCCATCTTGCATGAAGGAGCTACTTTTGCATCATTTTCACTCAAGAGCAAAATTGTTGACATGTGAAATGTGGAGTTGTGTTTTACTGATTTCAGCTATAAGACAAATTCTAAAGGTGCAGCCTGCTGGATTATGGCAATGTTAGATTCACTTCATGTTTATTATGCATTAGTCCATATAATACAATAAAGTTCAGTAAGCTACATTGCTAAGAGTTTTCCAAAGAGCTAAAGAGAAAAAAATATTGCTAAAAGCACATTATTCTGGAAGATAAATGAAGTATCACCCAATCTTAACTGAGTACAAAGTCAGTGACAATCCAAATGTACCAAATGAATTCTCAAATTTAGAAAGTATCAAAAATCAATTTAAAATAAATAGAACAGAGAATTTTTAAAAACAAAATTTAGAATTTTATTTTTAAGAACTCTAAACATTTATTTAATATAGACTGCTGCAGAGCTAGAGGAGGAAAAAATGTTTCCTTCTGTTGAATGAGTTCTCCTGACATTAAGGCAGAATTGTAGACCAGGTGCTGAAATGAGAACAGAGACCATTACACAGTCACTAGAGTTTCCTAAGCGTATTTTAAAAGGGTGGCTAAGAAAGAAAAAGTTAAGCAGTGCCAAAGCTACAGTCATATTTGTGCAAAACAGTGGAACTGGTGTTCCTGCTAATAATAATGTATTGTGTTCTTAAAAACATAGTGTTTTGGAATCTTCTTCCTTTTTGGAAACTCCCTAATAGCAACTCCACTTCACTGAAACAAACCACTTTTGGTTCCAACTGTGAATACATTGCAAATTCTAATTAATGTTTTCTTTTTCAAGATATTTTCAGTTTCAGGTTTTGCAGTTTTAACTATTTAATTGTACTTCATAAAATATTTCAATCTAATGTCAAAACAATAAATGAGAGAACAGGAAATATTTTATTTAAATACAATGACATGAAACATTTTTAGATTATGTTGTTAAGTTATGGAAACCTGGGAAATCTGCTGCAATTATTTTATTGTATTAGTTTCCTCCAATTATTTTTTGACAAAGAAACTATTTCTCTATTTTCTTCACAAATCCAAAACATAGCCCCATACTAGCCACCAAAAAGAAAATTAACTCAATCCCAGCCAAAACTAGTACATTTTCTAACACCGGGGGACAGGGGAGGCAGGGGTAGAATACAAATACTTTAAAACAAATTAAAAATAGAGTTAGTAACCATTAAAAAGAAAATTAGGTTTTGTTCTGAAAATACCAGAGCAGTAAACTCTGACAGTATTGAATTAATATTTCTACCCATATGTTTGTTTCCAACAACATTCTGGTATGCTGGCATTCACAGACTATTTTGTTTATGATGTGATCACAGACTCTCAGTAAATATGCTTCCTTCAAAGTGACACTGCCTGGATTCATTCCAGATTCAGTGGTTTCAGCAGAAGAGCAGATACTACAGTGTCTCTGAGCAGGGCTGAGCTAAGTGCCAAGTCTTTGCTCAAAGGATTGTGAAGTGTGATTTTATCCAAGTTCTACATGAACTTGGAAGAAACTGGACATGTGATTGACTTAGTAGGCTTCTTGTGACCCACTATGGGATTGTCCTTCATGTTATTTCCTAAAACTTTGAAGTCAATAACATAGGAACAGCTTCAGTCTGTGATTTTTCAGATACATTTTGAAATTAGATTTTTCATTTCAAAATGAAGCCACATAGCATGAAAAGAAGGGTTCACATTTTTATTCTGAGAAATTGAAATGTTTTATTTCTGCAAACAGCAACTTCATGTGGACTGCTTCTTCACATACTCTTGAATGCATTTGTGTTGAAAATTTTTTAAGCTATTGATAAAATATTTGAAACAAGATTGAGTCAAAGGACCACATCTAAAAGGGCACAGTAATGCTAACAGCCTGTGAGGAACTTAACTACATGACAGCTCTGAAAGCAAAGGCAAAGCTGCCAATATTATCTGGGGAGTCAGCCAAGAAGCCAGATGCTACCAAAAAAATAATCCTCTGCTATTTGGCATTTTGGGGTCTCATGAGTGCCATTGAAAGACAAAAAGATCCAGTATACATTATAGAACAATATGCTAGGTCTCAAATGCCTCTGCTGTTAAGAACAATTTCATGCTGAAGGGTACTGGTTTCAAAAAACCCAAGAGGATCATACCTAGTATTATAAGAAAAGGATGTGAAAAATACAAGCAGTTTTCCAATTAATCTATTTTTTATATTAAATTTGGGAATCCAAGAAATTCAACTGGAGCTCAGGATCCTGGGATGGGGAATGAGCTAAGCTAAAAGAAGATTTGGTCTCCAATATTAATTGTTGAGTCGGTTTGCTGCTATATGAATCAGAAAAAAAAGGCAGAGAATTATTTAGCAAAGAATGCTACAAAGAAAAACAAAGAAAAACAATCTAAAAGATTTTATTTACTTTTTTGTTTGCAACTGAGAGATAAAACCAGGAATATATATTTTAAATTAAAGATTCATAAAATTGATCTTAGTATGTGTTATTGATCTGTTTCTTCATTTTTTTTTCCTTTATTTTAATGTTTGCTTGGAATAATACATACGTCCTGCCTAATATTCAACTGCGTTAATAACAGTAGTGCATAAATTTCCTATTCTTCTTCTCTAGATACTTATTTGCTTAAAATTGGTATCAATGTGCTCTTAAAGACCTGATGCATTAAAATTTAGGAGTCATTTTTGTTCAGAAGCATTAACAGAAATTTTTTAAGTCCTTTAAATTTATTGCACTTGCCTGGACAGAGTAAAATAGAGGAATATAACATAGAGACAATTATCTGATATTATTGACAATGTGGTGAAAGAATATTTGAGAGGTATGAACCAGTTTAGACTAAACAAGTGAGTTTCTGAGAGTGCAAGACACATCATCCCACTTTATTTTAAAATAATGTGTTACAACACTGTGCTTCCTAGTGTCATCTTTTCTCAAGAGGGGTAATGGATTTTTTCCATTGGTTTTATGTGAAGATTACTAGCTTATTCATTTGGCTACATTGCTAAGAAGTTAAAGGATAGTTTTAACAGGCTTTTAATAATTGCTGTGTAATATTCACTCTTTAAACACAGGGAAGTTCTTTGCATTTTAGATAGATGTGCAATGACAAGAACTGGAAGCAGGGAGTAAGAGGCCAGATATTGCCTCTTCATCGTTGGTCAGTTACAATTTAACTCTCTTCAGGATATTGGCAACTTTGTCTTCCTCATGTCATCCATGTACCTTGAAAGAAAATGTATGATTTTATGTTATTTTCCTGGACTTCACAATTCTGCCATAATACAAAATCTAGCTCCAATCATACATTTAGTTTAACTTACCAATATTTTTAAACCAGTAGTGACACTGCTAAAATCTCTTCTTTAGATCAATGAGAAAAGCAGATTGTGACTGCAAACCCGTATTGCAAGCCTGCAGGTAAGGAAATCTGTAAGTCGGTAATGTACTGTATTGGAAATCGATAAGTCGGTAATGTGCTGTGTTGGGTTTGTCTGGTGAAGTTATTTCGTAGAGGGTGAGGGGCTGCAGTCGTGGCCCCTGTGAGAAGTTGCCCAAAGCCTCCCCGGCTCCAAGTGGGACCTGCCTCTGGCCAAGGCTGGGTGAATGAGGCACCTCGGTGACAAGTTTATAGGAGGAGAAAATCTGTAGTGGAAAGTGGAAATGGGATGAGAAGAAGTTGGAAGGAATAGAAACAACCATGTAGACAGCAAGGTCAATGAAGAAAGAGGAGAGGAATAGTGCTGGAGTAGAGATCCCGCTGCATCCTGTGGTGAGACAGCAGCTGTCCCCCTGAAACACATGGAGAGTAACAGTGGATCTGAGATCTGCCTACAGCCTGTGGAAGACCCAACACTGGGGCAGGTCACTGCACCTGCAGAAGACTGTGACTGTATGGAAAGAGTCCACTCGAGCAATTTTCTTCTGAAGGTCTGCAGTCCATGGAAGGGATCCATGCTGGAGCAGGTCATGAAAAAAATGCAGCCCATGGGAAGGCCTCATGTGACAGAAGTTCATGGAGGACTTTTGCCAGTGGAAGGGACCTCATGTTGGAGCAGCAAAAGAATGTGAGGTGTCCTCTCCAACTGAGGATGAAGGCGCAGCAGAGATGATCTATGAACTGACCATAGCTTCCATTCTCTGCCTCCCCATGCTGCTAAGGGGAAGGAGGTAGAGAAATCAGGAAAAGGAAGAGCCCAAGAAGAAGGAAGGGATGGAGGTAAGGTTGCTTTTAGGATCCCCTTATATTTGTTACCATTCTTCTCTGGTTTTGATTGGTGGCTGATTAAACTGATTTTATTTCCTTCCTCAAGTCAAGTCTGTCAAGTTACGTCAAGACTCTGGAATTTCACGCAAAATTATTTTTGCTTCATATTTTTCTCTTTTAAAGCACAGAGGTTCCATGAATTTAAAAACTAGCTTAGCATAATTTACCTTGAGTTTGTGATTCCCAAGAAAATTAAAGCTCAGAATATTTACTGTACCCATAATGATCTGGCTGATAGTAATAGGGAATGAACAGGTAAGGTGTGGAAAACACTCTTTGCCACTTTATGAATTTGTGTATACATATACTGCAATTCATGTTACCAAACACTTAGGAAACTGTAGGAATAAAAATGTCTGCACAGCCATTCCAAATGTCAAGAAGCCAAGGTAATCTAAATATTACCTTCCCAAATATAATATAAGCTATACTACCCTTCTTAATGCTCTAACCTTCTTAAGACTAATTCCTATTGCTGCATAAAATTATAGGGACTGAAGGAGGAATATCTAATATATGACACATTTTCTCAACCTTCCTCCTGCTGGGAAACAGCACTAAGTCTAGCTTTCTTGTGGCTTCTTGATTTTATCTTGTGAATAGGAGGGGAATGCTTCATCATTCTTGATGGACAATAAGGTGTTTCTAATAGAATTGTATTTCAAACAGTGAGCAGCCATCTGGCTTATAGAGATTTATAGATATACATATTTAATTCATATTTGGAAGAGGAAACAGAAAAAAATCCCAAAACAGCAGTACAAATAAAGAATTTGCCAATCCTGGAATGGGCATGGGATAAGTCCTTAACATTGCTAAACTCTGCTTTAAAGAAACACTGAGCCTTCCAGTTAGTTGAAATGAATAGAATTGAGGCAAAGCTAGTAAAGAGAGAAAAATTTAGCAGTGTTGGATTATATTTAAGCAAGTGGAGAAATGGATATTTATCTAAGAGTGTAGAATCTAAGCAGATAGTTAGTGTTTAAGAGTTTGGTTTAAATGTCTTTGAAGAAGCATTGCTTTCCTGAAATGGCTGTATATATTTAGAAAACCATGGCATTATAATGTTCTCTGAGACAGAAGGAAACAGCCAGGCCTATTTCAAGATTTGGAGTGTTAGAAGTGTCTATTACCAACATGAGAAAACAGTCTCTTCATGCTTTTCACTGTTCAAAACATATTCAAATGTAAAAATCCAATAATTTAATTGCAATAACAAATTCACTGATGTGTATTTATCTTTCTTTTACACACAGGGATTTACAAAAAATCACCTTATGGAAAAGTAGCTTTATGTGCTAAAATCCAAACTCAATGGAGCAATACACATAAAAATTATTAAAATCAAATGGTTTCTTTAAACTTTAAATTCAGACTCAGAGCACCAGCTAATCCAAAAGGAAATTAATTTAAATGCTCCTCTGGGAAATTGTAAAGTTATTGCACTCGTGAAGAAAGTTAAATTATGAACCCAATTAAGAACAATGAAATTTCTTGGAAAATACATATATTCACAATATATACATATGCATATGTGCACATATACAAGCATTAAACACTCAAATTGCTTAATTACTGTAAAGGACTATACTTCTAGAAAATGATGTAAGCACATTCTCTAGCATACTCTTTTTTCTTGACTAATCTAAATTCAATGATAAATATTTTTATTTATTGACATTTTTTCATTGTACAAAATATGTATGTCAAACCTTTAACAGAGCAATCATATTATCAATATATAATTCTGATTTATGTCTTCTAAGCCAAAGTTCAAGGGTTAGGAAAAACCATCCTGCCTCTGACAACTTTTGTAAGTCCCACATTCAATCAAAGGCACTTTGGTAATATATATGACACAATGATTAGCTCACAGTTTCTTAAAAAAAATTTGAGACCAACTCAAAGCTCTTTCACAGCTGATCCTTCACCTGAGATCTTATTTGATTTTTCTTAGCAGAATCAGGTGGTATAAAGAACAATATCCCTCCCCCTCCAGCTCTCTCATTTCCTTAGTCTATCATAGGTGTAACAGCATTAGTTTTATGAAGATGTTATTATTCAGTATGAGTGGGCACCTCTCAAAATGGAAGCTTTACTGTAGCAATACAGAGTAAAATGCATATATTTTCTCTCTCTAAAATCTGTCTGTTTAATCACTGAATTTAATTATGTTGCCCTAACAAGAAAGTATGCATTCATTTTCCTAAATTTTTTTTTAACATTTCATATACTCTTTGTTATATAAAAATACTGTGCTAAAAATCTTACTGATGGGTAAAGGAAGTGAGTGAGTTTAAACACCAATTACTAGCCTCTTTAAGGGAATTTGTTAAATAACAATACTTGTAAAGTCCTGCAAAGTACATCTAATGCATCCAATAAATTCAGTTCTGTACAGTGAGTTATCAAGTAATTACTGCTTTGTCATGGTTTAGGCCCATCAGGGAACAAAAGACCACGATTAGCCTCAAGTACCAATGACCTGAGGATTGCCAAAGGGCAGGGCTTAATTGCCACTGAAGGTCCAGGACAAAACAGACCAGGCTACTTGGCTTGGGGAAGAAAACAGAAAATAATTTAATACAACACCAACTAAAACATTACCATAAAACCGCAAACATAACAAACATAACACACCACAGAGTGGTACAATGATGAAGAGTCTGTCCCGCCTTTTAAGACCACCTTCTCCCTGCCCCTCCCCTCTTCCCAGGCTCAGATCCCTGATCCCCGTGTTTTTTCCTCCTCCCCTGCTGAACGGCTCAGAGGCACAGGGAGTGGGGGTTTCAGTCAATCTGCTCCTGATGGCGTCTGCCATTTGTCCCTCCTCAGGGGAGGTGGGCTCTGCACCAGTCCTCCCTGCATTTCTGCAGGGTACCTCACACACACGGCAGCCCTGCACAGGCTGCTCTGACGTGCATTTATCCCAAAGGCTGCAGTTCCTTTCCTCCTTTCATGTGGGTCTGCTCTGCGGCGTGCAGGCTCTCCAGCACGGCCTGTGCAATGGCTGCCTCCTCACACAGTCTCCTGTCTATCTGGGCACACTCACCTGACGCTGCTGGTGGCTCTCAGTCCTGCCATTGCCCTGCATGGGTTGCAGGGGTACAGCCTGCATTCTCGCCACGGGTTGCAGAGGGATCTCTGGTCTGGTGCTCCTCCCTCCTTCCTCCCTCCTTCCTCCTTCTTCCTTCTCTGACTGTGGGGTCCATGTAGTTGCCTTTATCTTGTACAGCTCTTGTACCTTCCCCCAAGCACTTCAAATTCCTGTCCCTAAATAGCAATGGCAGAGGCGCCAGATTGGCCCAGCCAGGCCGCAGGTGGGTCTGAACCCAGGAGCCAGGGGAGAGTCCAAAAACTCTTTACCAGGTTTTCACTGCAACCTGCTCCCATTACCAAGCAAAAACAGCTCCTTGCTAAACCATGACATGATTAAAACAGAAATTCTGCTTCTTATTAGTCATCTAGATGCTTCAGTGGCATAAGCCTATTTGATTGCTTAAGTAATCTCAAATAACCATAACCACAAATTTTATAGTTTCCTGTTACCAAAAAAAAATGCCACATTGTTTTCAAGGCGAAACAAGATGACTTTTCCCAAACCAATGCAGTAGAAGGTACAAAAAATCATGTATGTGAAATCATTGGTTCACTAATGTCGCTGTTCTCAGAAGAGATAATTACTTCATTCAGTTCATAAATTCTCTTGCTTGCTTGTATTTGTAGCTCTCCCACAGAACCTCACTCCACTGATCTAATGTTAGAGGTTGGTTCAGCTCTGTTATCTCTGAATGAAATAGAATACGTTGGCAGCAGTCAAAGATGGATCCGATATTGTTATGACTGGCTTTTACATAGAGATCAATCAAGATTCAACAGAATTTCGGTAATTTATTTTCTCCCTGATAATGCTTTAATAGTCTCTCACTCTCTCAGAGGCCTTGTCAGATTTCACATCATGTCATGAATGAAAGGTCTTATGTTTTTCTACCTATATTTATTTATTTATTCTCAAGAGATAGAATGTATTAATTGTGAGCAAGCTATGGATAAAATTTGGAAGAATCAGACTTTTATTATTGTTTCTATTATGCCTGTATTTAAGAACCTCCAATCGTACCATCTGCTCTAGCAACAGAACTCTTACTTTGTGATCAGTCAACTATATATATATATAAAAATATCAGAGTGATTAATACTAATTAATATCTTGAACTCTTTCTTCTTTGGCTTACTACTACTAATAATAATACATAGAGCAGCTACTCAAGCTTTTGGAGACCACTGTTATTTCCTTCTATATTGTTGCTCTATTTTCCATAGCAATAAAAGAACGTTTTGTATTAGAAAGAGACTTATTTTATTTCATTAAGCCTTGATTTTTGCAAACATTTCAGAAGCTTGACAAACCTCATTTGCTTTTTTGTGATCAAACTTTCATCAAAATAATTTTTATTACTTATTTTTTAATCAATTGAACTGTTTAGAGTTTATACTGACTTCCATATATGAAAACCCCTTCTTAATATACAACAAAGAAACTCCTCAATAATCTCCTGTTATGCTGGCGTTCAATTTCAGTAATCTTCATATTTTTACTGTGTTAGAACACATACGAATCAAATTTTGTACGTTTGAGATCAGTCCACACTGAAAACTCCTTTCATTTTCACCATCTTCATGTTACAAAAAATTGCTGAGCATTTAGCTCATAATGGTCATAGTATTCCCCTTTTTGATCTTCTTCTTAATTCTTGATTTTTTTTTTTTTTGACAGAGGGAAAAGTAAAAAATATTTAGGAACATCTATAGAAAAATACTTGAAGTAAAAATGGTTATTTTTCATGTCTCTCATCTACATTTGGAGGTCTTTCTTAATGATAACACACATTCAAAATCAGCAAAATCTGTTCAACCAAGCTCTACAGCATAGTGAAGACTCATTTTTTGTCATAGTAAACAGTAATGTAATACTTTGTTAGTTTATGGTAGCTTGCAGGTTTCTTTACATTATTGCATCTTCTGATTTGCTTTCTCCCTCTAAGTTACTCAGTTTCTCTCACTATAACCTTTACAAAAGTTCATATTTGTGGAATCTTGGCTGTCAGGGATTCTATCGTCTCTGTATCACTTTCCATAATTTCATTTGTATTAATTCAATATTGTTGGTTTTACTTTTGTTCATTTTCCATTTGGTAAATGGCAGTATTCACTCAAACTACAGGGCTCATCATTCAAAGCATATCTTTTGAGAAGGGCTTTATCAAAGTCAAGTATCTAGTCCAATATTTCATAAGTGTAAGCATTTGTGTTTTTTCTTGTTTTTTCTCTTTGCTACTCTATGACACAGAATAGACTGCTATATGGAAGTAAAGAAGAAACATTCTTTCAACAGATGTTATTTCAACAAGCTTGCAATGAACCAGTTTTGGAGAATGAGATGTGGAAATCTTATTGCATTTCTGAGAAAAGTGTTCCTTGCATTGCTTAAAAAAGGAGTCTTCATTAGTTTGAAAAAAAGACAAGTGTTCACCTTGCTGAATTATTTCCAATAGAGTATTTTTACATTTTTGCTTATTAAGTTGAAATATTTTGTTGTTAATACTAGTTTGAATCCAATATTTATCTAGAAGAAAAAAATCAAATAGGATAAAAAACTTCTACAAAAGCTGGATGAAACTAAAATATTAAATTTTATTCAAACCATTGTTCAGATTTTTTTTACATAAAATATCTTGATTGTTTTCCCCAATTAGAGGAAACAACATTGCTGGGGTTTGTAATTTTTCAATTGTTATGAAACTAACCCCCAAATTATTTGAACAGTTCTGCAATCTTTATCTTCTTTGCCTAAATTTTGGTGTTTACTATCTGGAATGAAACTTAAAGTTCTAACATAGAGACCTTACAGTATTTTGTCTTACATGATGATCCTTCACTTACTGGGTATTCATGTGAGATTCCATCACAGCTCACTTTTTAAATTAAATTATATATACTAGCATAGAGACTCAAGATTTTCCAGTGTTCTATATTATTTATCCTTGTTCCTCTGTTTTTAATATATATTCTACATTACCTTTCCCTAATAAAAAATACCATTACTTTATAAATTTGAAAAACAAATCCAAAAAACATTTTGCAAAAAATTCCCACAGACTTTTTGATAAACCAAAAGTTTGGGAACCTCATGGAATTTCTCTCCTGAAAAAGGTAAAGGAGGTTCTGTTTAACTCTTCTGAGAAGGACTATGACATGCAGCTAAGGAGTAAGAGTAGCTCCATTAGTGGCAGATCCTTTTAAAAATTATACAGTATGTAACTGAATGTACTCCAGGTTTCCTTTATACACCACCATTTTTAGAGTAATACATCATCTTAGGAGTATCTTGTGATGATGTATTACTCAAATACATCAACAGTCTGAACAGTGTTTCAAATGATTTATAAGCCTAGTAAATCATTAGAGTGAGTCACACTGATGATGTATTATTCAAAAATAGTGTCATATGGGTAAGAAGGTTTCAAAAACATAGTTAACAGAATAACAGAACAAAGCAGAAAGCACAAACAATTTCATACCATGCAGAAGGCAGCTGCCTTGAACTTGCAGAAGAGTGTTCATTCCAAATGAGCTCCAGCAATGATATAGGAATGAGGATCTGTACAGGTAGTACTTCTAAATAAGAAAAACACACGTGGACTCCCAAGTGGGATCCTGGGGCTTACCCTAACCCTTAGTTAGGTACCAAGATATGGACTTACACATTTTAAATGCCCACTTACAACAAAGAGGGAATGTTTTTGTGTGTATGCACAGTTGTGGGTGGGCAAGAGTGTGTGAAGAGAATAATAATGAGCTGGTTTCTGTTGATTTAGACCAAAATTATGGGTCATTCTTTTAAACTGAAGCAAAATTACCACAGTAAAAATTTTGTCACACATGAACAGCCCAAAGCCTTCCTTACAGTACATAGCACAATATATGAGTTTTTTTCTGTAATACTTGAATGTACAAAGTATAAATGTTAACACCATTGTAATTTGACTAAAAATTACTTTTTTCTACTTTTATTAGAATGTTAAAATATTAATTGAATTTGCAGTAATTTATTAGATCAGCATATATAACGTATGGTCCTTTTTGCCTATATGATTTTGAGTGTAACAAGGTACATTTGGGCACACTGACTTAAAAAAAGAGGCTTTGTATATAGCTATTGATACAGATGTACAGATAGCAACAGGCATTTACACAGCCAATGCCAGAAAATGTGTTTCAAGGGAACTAAAGACATATTTCTAAACATTAAAAAGTACAGTAAATTGATCTTCTGAGAGATCTATTTAGTTTCTCTTTTTTTATCTCTCTATTATCTATTATCTTTCAGTGGGATCTCGACCGGCTTGAGAGCTGGGCAGAGAGGAACCTCATGAGGTTCAACAAGGACAAGTACAGAGTCCTGCATCTGGGAAGGAACAACCCCATGCACCAGTACAGACTGGGGATCGAACTGCTGAAGAGCAGCTCTGCAGAGAGACCTGGGAGTCCTGGTTGATAATAAGCTAAACGTGAGCCAACAATGTGCCCTCGTGGCCAAGAAGGCCAATGGTATCCTGGGATGCATCAAGAAGAGTGTGGCCAGCAGGTCAAGGGAGGTTCTTCTCCCCCTCTACTCTGCCATGGTGAGGCCTCATCTGGAGTGCTGTGTCCAGTTCTGGGCTCCTCAGCTCAAGAGGGACAGGGAACTGCTGGAGAGAGTCCAGCACAGGGCCACCAAGATGTTCAAGGATATAGAACGTCTTTCATACAAGGAAAGACTGCGGGACCTGGGGCTGTTTAGTCTAGAGAAGAGGAGATTGAGGGGTGATCTTATTAACATTTATAAATACCTAAAGCGTGAGTGTCAGGAGGTTGATTTTATGATTTTATGATTATCTTTTTTAGTCTTTTTTTTAAAATTAGTAACATTGTAGATCTTTGTTTCAACAAAATTGTATGTAAAAGAGGCCAAATACATCTTCAACATCAGAATCCTTGAGCTTGTGATGCATACTACATAAATATGCACTTCTAGGAAATCTTGAAAAAAAACACAGGAGTCTTACCAAATATATTTGGAATGTCAAAGGCATGGTTGCAATATGAGGTTTTGTAGGTGGGTTTTCAGACTGGAATGCAGGTGTCTTCCAAGGTAATATAAATTTTCCATTCAAAGCTTAAATGTGCTAGATATCTGATTTCTCCAAGTCAGATATTTAGCATTTGTTGACATTCAAGATTTCTTTTAGGAAAAAAGAGTTTTCATGGGACCTCTTTTCTGAAACTGCTCTAGTTTCTTGTGATATTTGTCTCCCCTTAGCTCATTATTAGAAGACAGTATTAAGCTGGGAGGAACAAGTATCATGTTTGAGGACAGCAGTGGATTTAGAATATTACATAAAATAAAATGAACCTGAGCAAAAACAAGTGAGAAATTATGTTAGGTCAGAATAACCAACAATAAAATATAACCTTGTACTGTACTGCAGGATCCAGGGATTATAAGAAATCACAGGCTGAACTTGAGTCAAACTATCTCAGTGCTATGAAAGGGTAGACATTACACTGTGGTATCTAAAGGTGTTTGTAACTCTTTAAAAGCACAGTTTTCTGATTTGGGTGTAGAAGGCCAAGTTCCTAAACCCTTAGATTGAAAGCATGAGCTAAATAATATTTGCTACCACATGGTATATTTTCTGATGAATACGTCACACTTACTGCAAATATAATCCAGAGTTGATCTATATATAAACAATGTAGTAAGTACTGTGTATCTCAGTAGTTGTCAAGTATAAGCTGTATCCGTGGTCTTCTAAAATCTGCCATCATCTATTCTATAAGTGACCAGAAAGAATCCTTTAATTGTAAGGTTTCAGCTGAAATTTTGGCAGTAAGTCTCTTAATCAGTGGAAGAGAAACAAAAGAATTAGTGAAAAAACAGCAATATTCGGAATCTCAGAAAGCATTGTGTAAAAGAAAGATGTTAAGAGAGTTTTGTCTAGAGAGGACAATACTGATGTGAGACAGAAATGTTTAAGTGAAAGTTTTTTGCAAAGAAGTTGTCTACTACTCATAGAATAAGACTTAATGGGCTTAAGTGTTATCAAGGGAGATTTAAGTTATACATTTAAAAAAAAAAAAACCTTAATGAGAAGGACAGATAAGCAGTAAAATAGATTGCCTAGGGAGATGTTAGAATCTCTATCATTAGCCAAAAAATTATTGGGAATAATTTAAACATAGTTGATCCTACCCTGTGACAACTTAACAGATGAAATGCTTACCAGGCCTCGTATCATATTTTCTATGAGGCTGTGCTTCTCTCTACACCTCACAGTATGTACATTGCACATTTTGTCTGCCATACCATCATCCCTGGCATTCCATCCTGCTCTCCGCCTTATTTATCCTTTTTATTGCAACACTTATTATAAAATTTAGATACATTGGTAAAAAGTATAAAGTAATGAAAGAAAGAAAAGGATGGAAAATAGTACAGCCTCTAGAGCAGGAAAAAATTAAAGTACCTCCAAAGGTTATGTCTACAAACCTTTAGCTTTATTTCAGCAGAGATTAAAAATGCAATTATGTTATCAATTCCCACAATCTGTAAAGTGTAAAAAAAGAGACATTTGTAACATACGGATGTTTTTCTTCTTGTCCACAAATGAAATATACCAAAATGCATAAGGAACTGCCCATGGTTGGAGCACTGATTTGCTATTGCTCTCTGTTAGCAGTTGCTGCGCAAAGTTATTTTTCTGCACTTTTAAAAAGGCCCATTCTACCTAAAGCCTCAGTCAAGAGCTTTACTGAACCTCATAATTTCCTGAATTTATCACATTTTCAGTGTATTTCCTATTCTGCTGATGAAACCAGTGATATGTCATTGCTAATACATGAAACTGAAGAATTCTCAAACGAAATGCAGAACCACTTTTAAATATAGAGTTTTAAAAAAAATATTATTTTTGTCAACAGAAATAATACATATATGTCTTATGTTAGAATAGAAGATCAGAGGAATCATCATCTTTTTCTGCTCACTGACAGTCCTTCTCTCCTTCATAAAAATGAAGTCTTCAAAAACATTTTTAACAAAAAATTCTGAAAGACATGATGAAATTGCTTATTAATTCAAACTGACTATAGAAAACAGAAGATACACTGTACAATAAGAAAATACACATCTAGTAAGTGAAATAAAATCTAGTATATATTAAAATTGTTTTTATAACATTGACCTAACTGTATTTCCTTCAAATCTTACTCTTCTCTAGAGACTCCTCTTTTAAAAGCATTTTTTGTGAACTTCTGGCTTTGTTAACAAATGTTTGAACAGAAGACTTTTTTTCACAAGATACAAAGCATTTTGTAGAAGTTTTTGTGTTTTGCACTGGTGCCATGGTTTAAACCCTACTGGCAAGAAACCACACAGCTGCTCTCTCATTCCTCCCCACCTTGACAGAATTAGGAGGAAAAGGTAAAACTTTGTGGATTGAGATAAGGACAATTTAATAGAACAGCACAAAGAATGAACAAACAGCAATAACGACAGCAAAGGAATACAGAGAACAAGCGATGCTTAGTGTCACTACTTACAACCTTACAGTCAATCCCAACTGAGCAGTCACAGGTCTCACTCACAGGTCACCACACTCTGGCAGCTCCCCACTAAATACTGAGTTAACCCTATTCCGACCAAACCCAGGACAACCAGCTAATGATTCTTCCTCTCAAAAGTTCGCATATAGATATAAAGATCTGAGAGGTGATTTTGATCTTTAGAAGATGCTTTGCAACTTTACAGGAGTTTCTGATTCAGAATGATTCTGATAGAATTTGCCTAACCAGAGAGGAAAAAGGGAAGGAAAACATCTCATTTGAACATTGGCTAGAAACTATGGTGAGCTAAGAGTAAGGATTATTAAGATTCATAGAATCGTAGAATGATAGGGGTTGGAAGGGATGTTTAGAGGTCATCTAGTCCAACCCCCATGCAGAAGCAGGTTCATCTAGATCAGGTCACATAGGAACGCATTCAGGCAGATCTTGAAGACCTCCAAGGAAGGGGACTCCAAAACCTCCCTGTGCCAGGCCTCCCTTACTCTCACAGTAAAATACTTTTTTCTTTTTGTGTTCCAGCTTCATACAATCAAAAAAAGGGATGCCCTAACTTCTGGACATCCACTATTTTGATATTTGTAAATATTAATAAGATCCCCTCCCATTCTCCTATTCTCTAGATTAGCTGCCTCAGTTCCTGAAGCTTTTCCTCATAAGGAAGATGTTCCAATCCCCTGATCATCTTGGTGGCCCTGTGCTGGACTCTATCCAGCACTTCCCTATCTCTCTTGAGCTGAGGAGCCCAGAACTGGACACAGGACTCCAGATGAGGCCTCACCAGGGCAGATTAGAGGGGGAGAAGAACCTCCCTTGACCTGCTGGCCACACTCTTCTTGATGCATCCCCGGATGCCGTGGGCCTTCTTGGCCACAAGGGCACATTGCTGGCTCATGTTTGGTGATCAACCAGGACTCCCAGGTCTCTCTCTGCAGAGCTGCTCTTCAGCAGTTCAATCCCCAGTCTGTACTGGTGCATGGGATTGTTCCTTCCCAGATGCAGGACTCTACACTTGTCCTTGTTGAACCTCATGAGGTTCCTCTTTGCCCAACTCTCAAGCCAGTTGAGATCCCACTGAATGGCAGCACAGCCTCCCGGGGAATCAGCCAGTCCTCCAAGTTTGGTGTCATCAGCCAACTTGCTGAGGGTACACTCTGTCCCTCATCCAGGTCATTGATAGAGATGTGGATTATAAACATGAACTGTAATGAAGTAGGAAATCCATTTGAATTATTTAATAATTTATAGTATGTATTCATACGACATTTTGAAAAGATTCTTCTTCTAAATTAAGGATGTTTTAACATACCTTGTAACTTTGCCACATTTTCTGTCAGATTATTACTTGACTTTTGGGTTTTTTTTCTATAACTTTAGTATGATTTTTATTATATTATGACAAAATGTAAGTTCTAGTCATGAGTAACTTCTTCTAGCAGAGATCTACCGAATTTGTCTATAGAGTGCCATGAATATCCTTGATATTGAAGGAAGTATTAATATTCTTAATAATAAATAGCTAAACAAACTCAACTCTTTTTCTAAAGGATACTGTAGATGGTTGGGTAGAAAAATGAATGGATGGGTAAAGGCCTATAGCTCAAAGAACAAAAATAAGTGAACAGGTTCATGAATCAGAATCTAACATCAAATACCAACACTGAAAAGGTAAATATTGCAGGAGAGGTTCATAGATTGTGTTTTGAGGAAGCTAGAAATACTTCCAGTCTTGAACTGACTGTCTGTACTCCTTTTTTATTACATGGAGTTGCAAGGGACACTGCTACCCCACACAGCATATAATTGAATAAGTTTCTATTCCCTTACACTGAACACATAAACTACATCTATTGATAGACAGTTTTATGTAGAATTAAAGCGTGAGTTTATCCCTCCTCTTATCCCACCTTTATTTCAGTTTTCTAGGTATGACTTAAAGAATCAGTAGCTGCACACCTTTCTTGAAAAAGATTAGGCTCCAATGACCCATTCCACTTTGAAATGTAATCACTATGGTAGGGAGCATGAAGGTTTTTTGCAGAAAAGAATTATTCTCTCTGATCTACTTTAGTAGATCAGCTATATAATTTCCATGGTCTTAATAAATAAAAATTATACCATGGTCAAGAGAGAGATATCGTCTTAATTCCTAGCCATTCCAAGGACCTGACATGTTGGTTTCCAGTTTTTTATATTTTTTTATACTAGATGTCATAATAGTTTTGACAATATGGGAGATAGAGAGGAGAGAAAGATGTCATCACTGTTATCTCCATAATTGTTGCTTTGGGGTTGGTGGAGAGGGAAGAACAGTTTGTACGTATATGTTTCTAATATTTTTAACCTATATGTATTTGGGATATGTAATCATATCAAAGTTTAAAAGCCCATCATTATGTTCTTTATTTGAAATAAACTTAACTCAACAAAGGAACCGTGTTTCTCTGACAGAAAGGTTACTCTCAGGTTATCTGACAGTTTCTGAAAATGCATTCCTTCTCATACCTCACTGAATATGGTTTCTTTCTCTGACATGCCTCCTTCACTCAAGCATAGATTCCTTTTTAGTAATGTGCCACAAAAGGCTCATTACTACTGAAGAATGAGAGTTTTCATTTTACTGTCCCATACTATGGCACACTTTTCCCATTCACATCTGCTCATGTATATATCCTGATAAATTAATATTTCTGGCAGAGAAAAAGGAAAGGGAAAGGGAAAGGGAAAGGGAAAGGGAAAGGGAAAGGGAAAGGGAAAGGGAAAGGGAAAGGGGAGGTAAAGGGAAAGGGGAGGGGAAGGGGAGGGGAGGGGAGGGGAGGGGAGGGGAGGGAAGGGAAGGGAAGGGAAGGGAAGGGAAGGGAAGGGAAGGGAAGGGAAGGGAAGGGAAGGGAAGGGAAGGGAAGGGAAGGGAAGGGAAGGGAAGGAAAGGAAAGGAAAGGAAAGGAAAGGAAAGGAAAGGAAAGGAAAGGAAAGGAAAGGAAAGGAAAGGAAAGGAAAGGAAAGGAAAGGAAAGGAAAGGAAAGGAAAGGAAAGGAAAGGAAAGGAAAGGAAAGGAAAGGAGGCAAGGCTCAGTTTTTGGGCCACTCCTGTTTAATAACTTAATTAATGATTTAGATGAAGTGATAGAGTGCATCCCTAGTAAGTTTTCAGATAACATCAAGCTGGGTGGAAGTATTGATCTCCTTGAGGGTAGGGAAGCTTTACAGAGAGATCTAGATAGTCTGGATGGCTGGGCCAAGGCCAATGCCATGAGTTTCAATAAGGCCAAGTGCAGAGTCCTGCACTTGGGACACAACAATCCCCAGCAGTGCTACAGGCTTGGGGAGGAGTGGCTGGAAAGCTGCCAGGCAGAGAGGGATCTGGGACTGTTGATTGACAGAGGCTGAACATGAGCAGCAGTGTGCCCAGGTGGCCAAGAAGGCCAAGGGCATCCTGGCCTGTGTCAGGAACAGTGTTGTCAGCAGGAGGAGGGAGGCGATCATTCCCCTGTACTCAGCTTTGGTGAAGCTGCACCATGAATACTGTGTCCAGGTTTGGGCACCTCTCTACAAGAAGGACACTGAGATGCTGGAGAGGATCCAGATGCAGGCTACCAAACTAGTAAAGGATTTGGAACACATCTCATATGAGGAATGGCTGAGGGATCTGGGGCTGTTTAGCCTGGAGAAAAGAAGGCTCAGGGGAGACCTTATCACTCTATACAACTACTTGAAGTTGTAGTGAGGTGGGATTCTGTCTGTTCTCCCTGGTAACAGGCAATAGAACAAGAGGAAACTGCCTCAAGTTGTGCCAGGGGAGGTTAGGGCTAGATATGAGGAGGAATGTCTTTACTGAGGTGTTTGGCATTGGAACAGTCTGCTCAGGGAGATGATGGAGTCACCATTCCTGGAAGTGTTTAAGAGATGTGTGAATGTTGCACTTAGGAAAATAGTCTAGTGGTTGACAGGGCTAAGATAAAGGCTGGACTTGATGATCTTAAAGTAGTCTTCCTGTTGAAACGATTCTATGATTCTATGAAAAGAAAAGGGCAAAGCTGTGAGATACTAAGCACTATAATTCCACTACAAAACCTAAGTAGATCATCTATTCCAGAAAGAAATATTCTGTCATACACATAGATTTTAACTTTTTTCTGGTTAGTTTATTTAGGTGGTGAGATTTTCTTCCCTTATATAGTAATTTCTTCATTCATAATGCTAACCCATTAAACACATCCCAAAAGCTTCTTGATTATTCTTCCAGTAGTTTGATATAATTAGTCTAATGAAAAGGAGACTGAGGGGGGATCTCATTAATATTTACAGGTACATAAATGGTGGATGACAGGAGGTTGGGGCATCACTTTTTTGTATTGTATCTAGCAACAGGATAAGTGGTAATGGGATGAAGCTGGAACACAAAAAGTTCCATTTAAATGTAAAAATTTGTTTTACTGTGAGAGTGAGGGAGCCCTGGAACAGGCTGCCCAGGGAGGGTGTGGAGTCTCCTTCTCTGGAGGTTTTCAAAGCCCACTTGAACATTTTCCTGTGTAACCTGATCTAGGCGGACCTGCTTTAGCAGGGAAGCTGGACTAGATCACCTCTAAAAGTCCCTTCCAACCCCTACCATTCTATGATTCTATGAATTGCTAAAGTAAAGCTGAATCTGAGAGGTGGAAATTCAGGCTGTCAGCTTTTGACTGAGATGTGTTAAATTAACCCTTCGGGCCTCTGATATGAAACAATAAAAATATACTGGTACCCAATTGCATTCTAAAAATAACAGATTAAGATTAGCAACTAGTGATTTAAAAATCAGACTGAAGAGTAATATACCTATGCATTGAATTTAAGATCAGAAAAGCATTACAGATTCACTTTGTGTAAAATCTAATGACATATTGTGTCTGCAAATTAATGAATGTTTAACCAAGGTACAATGACTCTCTTATGTAAGTCAAAATGACAGTCAGATTTCTACTAAATGAGTTCATTAGGATCAGTGAATGAATAGCAAATGAATTTGAAATTGAGAATCTCTTACATTAAAAGTAATCCACAGGGAAATGTCCAAGTAAAGTTTTGTACAGATTTTACTTGCAATGCAAGTAAGGACAAGCTGGCTAAGCAGATAACAATGCATTGTTAATTCCTTGAGAGGCAGTGGTAGGTATAACAAAAGAAAGAGCCTTTAGAATTAATTGATATCTAAACAACAGAATAGGATAGGCTTTCTTTACCAAAAGTGAAAAGGGGAAGAAAGGGAGCAGCTGATCCATTTTCATTACAAGATACAAAGATGTATCAAATCATGTGAGCCTTGGTTTTAGTGAAGATTGAATATAAGTAAAAGATCTGTGACCTGACTCTCAAAGATCAGAATTTAACTTTGGGAATCCAGCAAGATTATGTGTTAAGGAGCTTTGTAGATGGGTTTGTTCAGACAAACTGACTGACAGAGATGGAGCCAAAAAAATCATTTCAGTACTGCTACCAGCATTAAAAAGCAGAACTCTCATTTTAAATGAGGCTATAGCAAACCATTTAGACCAAGCATTCAGATCTGTCAATCTGTGATATTGAATTTCCTGAATATGCAAAGTAACAAGCATTTGTGATAGCTGCACTTATGAAAAGACACAACAGACTGCACTCAAACTAAATACTTGATAAAGGAAAAACTCATTAATTTTTATATGAGCTTACAGAATGAAATATGATGGAAAAGCTAGAAAATAAGCCATTAATACCTTCATTCCTGTTGTT
Organism: Colius striatus; assembly: GCF_028858725.1. Taxonomy (NCBI): domain Eukaryota; kingdom Metazoa; phylum Chordata; class Aves; order Coliiformes; family Coliidae; genus Colius; species Colius striatus. The sequence continues at coordinate 31,262,083 of NC_084763.1, read as the reverse complement.
GTATTAACTTTATGTGATTCAGATTAAATTTTCCATCAGTGAAAAGTGCTGATATCTCAGTACTGACCAATGCAATTCAGCACCAAGTGGAAACAAAGGTGATGAAAGTCTCTACACTCAGAAAATACTGATTATTCAGAAGTGAAATATTGTGATATAGCATGTTAGTATTAGCATTTTCAAATTTTAAATTTAGGTTTAAAAAAATGTTTAAAGACAATATGAACATGACATACTATTAAAGCATGCTGTTTCTCAAAATGAGAGCATGATTTTCTAGTTTAAAGATATATTTCTTTTGTATCAATTAAAAATTGTTTGAAATCTCATTTTGAGTTATATTTACTTTTAATTTTTTCATAGAGAGAATTTAAAAAAGAAGAAGTAGTAGCCACTTCATCATAAATTTTAAAAGCTCCCCAATAAAACTACAGGGACTGTTGGTTTCAGATTCTGGCAGAATTATGGCACCACTGCTTTGTTTATTATAAATGTTCTTTTACTCTTTGGCCAAAGTTTATTCAAGATTTCATTGTACTCAATTGCTATTGCACCTGCATCATCCTTTGGAGTACACTTTTATGGATTGGAGAGCAAAGTTTAAAAAAAGAATAATCAATATTTCAGCAAATACTTAAAGAAGAATTATTCCATAGGTACAGGTCAAATAGGAAGAGTGAAAGAGCTACACATAGAGTTGAAAGAAAATCTTACATAAAGGTGGCCACAATGATTAGCTAGGTGGTATCAAATGGTAAAATTGGAACTACTATCAGATGCTTTTTACACACAAGGTGATTGCTCATTGTACTCATTGGAGGGTGCAGGAAAAAGTACTTTGAGACACTTTAGCTCTTGAAAATCTCCAGCTGAAAAGAAAGGCAATTTTGTGATTCATTATATGAAATGCAAATTCCAACAGAGTTCCTGGACATTACATTGGATCCTGCCCTTCATCTGTTAGGAAGTCCGCAGAAAATAATCACTGAAAATCACATGATCTTTCAAATTTGGTATATTGGACCACACTTCATCTATATGGAAAATCAGAGCTGTTAAGATTCCAAATATACCGTTTGTATTAGATCTTTAAGGACTAGGGCATTTTTGCTTTGAAATTATGGATTCCTCTCTGCATTTCAAATCTCCAGAAATGCTTTCGTTCAGAACACAGTTAAAAGAAATTAAGTAGAGATGTGTACATCTGAGGCCAAAACCAAAATATTTTTCTGAAGTAGCTGAATGAAGCTTGTAGAACTTCATATATTTTGATTGTATTTATTTCAAGAGCTGAAACTTGAAGTATGATTTTGACAAAAACTTCTAAATTATCTAATATCAGTTAAATATATCTGAATATTTATTTATCTTAACACAAGTAAGAACACGTAAAACGCAGAGTGCTTGGAATATTAGCTTCTGGAAACTGTAAAAAGATATTGCAGATTCAACCCAGAAAAAAGTCTTGGTAGACTTTGGTAGTCATTATATGAATATACAGACTGAAATACTTAGGGATAGAGAGTTATTAAAGTCTAGATAATTTAAAGACAATTGCATGGTTCATCATTTGTAGTTCCATCAAGCACATTCCACAAAAATCTGGTAGAATTTTTTAACTATAAACTTGTGAGACTTATTCTGACATAATTTCCATGTATTTGGAAACAATTGACCCCTCATAGAGCTTTAAAAAAAAAAAAAAAATCCTGCCACCACAAATTTCAACACATGTGACCAAAACTTGACAAGAATATAAGCAACTTAATAGGAGATTTTGTAATGAGAAGTGTCAATTTTAATTAAATGTGTTGTTTTAAACTCCACCTAAAACTAACTGTATCCCACTCTGTTGTTCAGCTGCTGTTCTTTTCTCATATTTGGAATGACTCATCTAGACATAATCATAGACCAACCCTCTTGAAGCAGAGGGTTGATGTATGAGAGTGGATATCTCTGTATGTCCCCAAACTGAAGACCTAATTTTAACAAGTATTGAATACTTGTTCAGCAGTCTCTATTGGTTTTATAAATTCTCATTCGATCCTTAGGTCTGATCTGAAATGTATACAACATTTAACACCTTAGGATCATGAAGAAGAAAAAAACACTTTTCTGAGCTTTCCTTGAGGGCATGAAACAGCACCCTACACATTATGTGAGACAGGAGCTGCTGTGTATTACCTAGTTCAACTAATCAAAAACCAAGAGTCAAAAGTTTCAGCTAGTTATCTAAACCTTACATTTAATACAAGTGCAGGACTCTTTGATTGTCTTTGTTGAACTTTTTGAGGCTTCTGTTCCCTCATTTCTCCCACACTCTTCCAGAATGCCAGCCATACTCTCCATAGTATTGGCCTCCCCTCAAGTCTGGTATCACCTACAAATTTGCCAAGAGTGAATTCTATCTTGTGGTCCAGGTTGTTAATATAGATGTTAAACAGTATCGGCCTCAGTAGCAACTCCTGAGGAAAGACACTGTCAACTAGTAACCACCTGGACTTAATTCTGTTAAATGTTGAGAGATGTTCAAGAAGAAAAATTACTTAAAAATCCATCTTCCATAAGTTGCTGAGAAGAAATTCTACATCCCAACCTTCATGAACATGTGCACTGATGGTCTGGTTTTATAGCCATTGTTTCATTTTACCTCAGAATTAAGGCTTGAAATAAAGTCTCTAGAGGTGTATGGCAAGGGTACTAGCCCATATTTCTTCCTTCATCCATACCTCCTAAGTCTACACGGATATTTTTAAACATAGTAACAACATTCACTACCCTGAAACAATATCTTTTATGAATATATAAGGTGTAAGCTATATCTGATCCAGTGAAACAGATCAAAAACCTCTCTTATTAATAGATTCCTGTAAATATCCTCTGGTTTATTACCTGGAAAGGCTGATGGGCTGGAGAATATGACTTCTCAGAATAAGCCTGGCCTGTGGCATGTATTTGCCACTTGCCAACATGTTCATGCCTATATCTATTTAGATGTTACCTGATGCACGGGATTTTTTCTTAGAATTGTAGACTTACAGAATTGTCTAAGTTAGTCAAGATCTTTTAGATTACCAAGGCCAAATATTAACCTAATACTGCCATACCCACCACTAAACCATGTCCCTGAGCACCACAGGTACATATCTTCTAAATATCTTGAAGGATGGTGACTCTACCACCTCCCTGGGCTGCCTATTCCAATCCTTGACAGCTCTTTCATTGAAAAAAGTTTTCCTGAAATCCAGTCTAAACCTCCTCTGGTGCAACTTGAGAGCATTTCATTGTGTCCTGTCACTTGTTACTTGGGAGAGAGGACTGTCACTGATCTTCCTATAGTCTCTTTTTCAGTAGCTGTAGAGAGTGATAAGATGTTCCTTCAGCCTCTTCTCCAGACTAAACATCCCCAGTTTCCTCAGCCGTTCCTCATAAGTCTTATGCTATAGATCCTTCACCAGCTCCATTGCCCTTCTTTGGACACACTCCAGCACCTCAATGTCCCTATTGTAGTGAGGGGCCCAAAACAGAATACAGTATTCAAGATACAGCCTTACCAGTATCAAGTACAGAGGGATAATCTGTTCAGTAGTCCTTCTGGCCATACTATTCCTGATACAGGCCAGGATGCCAATGGCTTTTTTGGCCACCTGGGTATACTGCTGGCTCATGTCCAGATGGCTGTCAATTAACAACCGCAGGCCCTTTTCTGAAAGACAGCTCTCCAGCCATGCATCTCCAAGCCTGTAGGGTTGCATGTGGTTGTTGTGGCCCAAGTGCAGGATCCTGCACTTGGCCTTGTCAAACTTCATACAACTTGCCTCAGCCCTTTGATCCAGACTGTTACAATCCCTCTATAGAGCCTTCCTGCCCTCAAGCAGATCAATATTCTTGCATAGCTTAGTTTCATCTACAAATTTATTGAGGATGCATTTGATCCCCTTATCCAGGTCATTTGTAAAGAGATTTAACTCCATTCACCATCACCCTTTGGGCTTGGCCATCCAGCCATTTTTTTTATGCAGTGAGGCATATGCTCATACAAGCCATGGGCAGTCAGTTTTTCCAGGAGGATGCTGTAGGAAACGGTGTCAAAGACTTTACTAAACTCCAGGTAGACAACATCCACAGCCTTTATCTTATCCACTAAGCAGGTCACCTTGTCATAGAAGTTGGTTGGGTTAGTCAAGCAGGACTTGCCCTTCGTAAAGCCATGCTGGGTATGATCATTTGGTTGTTCCATATGTGCTGCATGATGGCATTCAAGATGATCTGTTCCATAATATTCCTCAGCAACAAAGTCAGACTGAGAGGCCTGTAGTTCTCTGGATCCTCCTTTTGATTCTTCTTGTAGATGAGTGTCACATTTGTTACCTCCCAGTCAACTGGGACTTTCTTCTACAATCATTACAAACCACACCTAAGGTTATATTCAGCTCTCTTTTGCAAAGGGTTAAGGAACTGGGAAGGTTCTATGTCACTAATTTATTATTATATTTACCATTTTTCTCCATTTCTTTTTCAAGGGTGAATCTAGAACTGTAATTTGTGATAAAAAATTTCAGTGGAATGTACTAAAATACTTTCAAATAAATTTTGACAGTTTTAATTAGATGCTTCTGTGCTTATCATTTGGTTTTCCATCATTCCTTATGGGAAAAATTATGTTGATTTACTCTGTATACATTTGTCTGGAAACTTTAGTCGTGCTTTACTGTCTCACCTTTGAGGAAAGCATAAATTATCTGCATAGTAACCTGCATAGAAATTATGCTGATAATTTGGTTGTTTAAGAGGACTCAGAACAGCCCTTACTACTTTGTCATTTAAAACACATAACTGAAGTATAATATGTTTTGAATTCGTAAGAATTTTTGTGACATCATCACAAATTTTAATGATGTGATTATACATCATATACTAGAGTTATAATTATATTCTAATTATACAAAAAGAAGTATTTATACTAAACCAGGCAATTAGATGTAATTATACTAATGATGTAAACATGCAAGAATTAACTGAAATTGATTTGAAAAGGAACTAGGGAAATGTATACAAATAAAACACATTTGACATCTGGAAAAAAACCAAATCTCTCTGTTAAATGTTAAGTCTTCATTATGTATTAGGAACATCATGCAAGGAAATGACCCAAGGTCTTTTTTATTTTTAGAGTTCATACTAAATGCCACTATTCTCTGGCCCTTAAGTGAGGGGTTTTTTTTTCCCTTTTCCCCAGATCTTTTCAGCCACATGGAGAGGGAGTCCCTTAAGGATGCTCTCCATAAGAAGGTTCTGTGCCTATCTATGTGGGTAGTTATTATGTAGTACAACTAAATGATACTCATGTTTTTCATTTTTTCCCAGATTTTTTACATGTAAATATCTGGAAAGTAATTTCTTATTTTCTTTGTCAATATTTGCTTTCTAGGCTGACCACTTTCTTTTTCTCAGATTCCTATATTATGTCCTTCCTTTCTTGTTTACCATAGGGCACTAGCTAAATAAAAATTCTGTTTTCAGAGAATCATAGAACGGTAGGGGTTGGAAGGGACCTTTAGAGATCATCTAGTCCAACCCCCCTGCAGAAGCAGGTTCACCTAGAAGAGGTCACATAGGAACATGTCAAGGCGGGTCTTGAAGACCTCCAAGTAAGGAGACTCCACACCCTCCCTGGGCAGCCTGTGCCAGGGCTCCATCACCCTCACAGTGAAATAGTTTTTTCTTATGTTTAAGTGGAACTTTTTGTGTTCCAGCTTCATCCCATTACCCCTTGACCTGTTGCTAGCTACAATAGAAAATAGAAAACCCTAGTCTTGACTACCCCACCCATGCAGTTACCTCACGATCTGAAGTAAAACTTCCAAGATTTTTTTCTACTTTATTTAATTTTTATTTATTTGAAAAATCACAAATGTTTTCAGCACAGTTTCATTTGTGTGAACTATAGATTAAATCAAATGTGCTAATGTTAGATATTTATTAGGAAAGAAAAGGAATGCTTTCCTAATAATCATAAAAAGAGTCCATAAAATTGTTCAGTATTTCACAACTACAGGTAAATTGTTCATTTAGTGCACAGATTTTCTGTCATTCTAAAAGAAATTATTTTAGGGTATCTATGTGAGTGTACATCTGAAAATACTGTGTGTATATAGATATATGTTTGTCTGTCTGTACATATATATGTACCCATAAATTTCATATACATGTACGTGACCACACAGTTCCTACTGAGCAAGTATCCGTCCATTTTCACTCTGAATTATGAAAGGTGCTGATACCATCCCTGAATTTTCAAAGATGTTTTTGGTTCATCAGAATGGATGGATTGTTCAGAAATATTGCTTGAAGAGCATAATTTTTATAATCCTTTTGTACTTCTGTTCAGGTCTGGGCACAATGAAATGCTCTATAATATTATTGAAAATTACAGAAGAAAATAACAATGTTTTTCTAATTTTACTTTATTCTAGCCACTCAAAAAGTATCATGATACAATCATCAATTAAAAATCACTTGTAAACCTCAGCATGAAACTTTATCAGGCATTATTCTAGAAACGCATGTTGACATTTATCTTTGAAAATTGTTAACAAAACAAGAAATGATCTCTCAGCACAGTTTTCAGATGTTGACCAGAGCTGACATAAAATGGAAAATTTATGTTACTAATCAAACAAGCCTGAGAAACAACAAATGCGCTATGGTGGATGACTGATGTCTCTTCTGAACTTTTGTATTTCTTTTGTAAGCCTGTACTGCATGATACTGCCTTACAGTTTACAGCTGTAATACCACCTTTATTCTGGCTAGATGCTTCAGTAAATCTCATGGAAGAGTAGGAAGATTGCTTTCAGGTCAATGCTTTTGTCCAATACTTTAAGTACAGGACTTCATTAAATGGTAATTGGTATGTACATCGTGTAATAAGACCTGTTGCAAAAAGCAGCAGAACTTGGGCTCAACAAGAGTTGTTAAACATTAGAGAACTAGTTTCTTAAGGTAACTGTCTACTCATTGTTTATTTGTGAGCCTTTTCCTCTCTATCCACCTCTGATAAAATGTAATACATTTCAATGAAATTTGAAAAGCAAAAACAAATGATAAATTTATTATCTCACAATTTTTTCAACTGGGCTGATGCAAAAATCAAAACTTATCTTCTTATTGAAATAGTCAGTAAAACATCTCAAGTAAATATGCAGCTTGGAAGCCACGAGTTGATTGGTAGTTATCAATTACTTTCAGAATGAATGGTTTCTATCCTGCCCTTAAAAAAAGAGGAACAAGAAGGCCAAGTAGCAAAAGACTCAAATCTACAGAAAGCCAAGCTACTTCAGTGCCTGTAGTGTTTCAGCACTGCTTGTGATCCTCATTATTGAAATTAGTTATCCATTACTTATCCTTTCCATGGGATTCTCTGGTTTTAACTGTCATATACCCAAACCTATGTCTTCACAGTAAAGTTTCAATTCCAAGGCAACAATTTTTTTGCATGTGGAGGAAAGCTGATGTTGAGTCTACAGTTGAAACATTATGGACAGAGGCAATTTGTTTAATGGTGTAAGTTAAGACACAAAAGTGAATATACATCATGAAAAGTAAATTAAATTCCCAATCCTTTCACAGTTCTTATAAAAGTGATATATTTCAAACAGATACAGAGATTCTTCAATTTTTTAATGTATTTTCTTTGAATAATTTACTTTTTTAAAAAATGTGGTTAGAAAAAGGGTTATTAACCATTCCTGTTTTATCAACTACCACCAACAAAATGATATGTTTGTTAGAAGTTACTCCCTAGGAGAGGAAAAGAGCAAATATTTTCTTAACAGTTTCTTTTATTCAAATCATTTTAATGAAGGAATAATACTTAGCAGCAGACAAATGAAGAGCAATTGTGATAACAGAAACTAAAGACAAAGAAAATTACTGCATAAATGTAAGTGGATTTGAATTTGAAATAACTCTTTTCACTTTAAATCTGAAAATGTTCTACCTCAAAGGTTTTCTTTATCAATGAAATATATAGCCAGATTATTTTTATATTATATATCCTTCTTGTTATTGTCATTCTCTGTCAGGAAAAGCAAAGAATATTTCATGAGAAATCAGAGATGCATGGAAAAGAGAGAAAAATAATGCTGTATCTTGCCATACATGCTTCTTCTTCATGAAGTCGGTAGTGCTGAAAGAAACTGACCAGACTGGGATTCAGGCAACTGAATAGGTTAGACAATCACTTCCCATAAAATCATAAAATGGTAGGGTTTGGAAGGGACCTTTAGAGATTATCTAGTCCAAACTCCCTGCAGAAGCAGGTCCACCTAGATCAGTTCACAAGGACTGGGCTCCTCGGCTCAAGAGGGACAGGGAACTTCTGGAGAGAGTCCAGCGCAGGGCCACCAAGATGATCAGGGGAATGGAACATCTTCCTTATGAGGAAAGGCTGCGGGAACTGGGGCTGTTTAGTCTAGAAAAGAGAAGACTGAGGGAGGATCATATTAATATCTACAAATATCTAAAGGGTGGGTGTCAGGAGGTTGAGACATCCCTTTTTTCTATAGTAGCTAGCAACAGGACAAGGGGTAATGGGATGAAGCTGGAACACAAAAAGTTCCATTTAAATACAAGGAAAATCTATTTCACTGTGAGGGTGACGGAGCCTTGGCACAGGCTGCCCAGAGGGGTTATGGAATCTCCTTCCTTGGAGGAGACCCACCTGGACCTGCTTCTGCAGGGCGGTTGGACTAGATGATCTCTAAAGGTCTCTTCCAGCCCCTACCATTCTATGATTCTATGAAGGCACCCAGGTGCATTTTGAAAAGCTCCAGACAGGGATTCAACATCCTCCCTAGACAGCCTGTGCCAGGCCTTTCTCTAGTTCTCAGGCATCTCACCTGTCCTCCATGAAAGTTCAAAAATGATGGAGACTTGCTTAGCAATCACATCAGCCAGCTCCCTCAGCACTCTAGGATGCATCCCATCAGGACACATTGACATATGAGCCTTAAGCTTGGTCAACAAGTCTTTAACCTCTTCCTCTTCCACCAAGTCCTCTGTCGTCCAGCCATCCTACTATCCTTGCTAGACTGGGCTTCCCGAGGGCCAGCTGTAAAGACTGAAGCAAAGAAAGCATTCAGCCTTCTCTGCGTCCTCGGTCACCAGGGCACCCTCTGTGTTCAGCAGCAGGCCCACATACCCTCTCGTCTTCCTTCTGCTGCTGATGTACCTGAAAATCCCCTTATTTTCTTTAGCTTTCCTTGCCAGATTTAATTGTAGAAGGGCTTTAGCCTTCCTGGTTGCATCCCTGCATGCTCTGGAAAAGTTCCTATACTCTTTCCAAGAAACCAGACCCTGTTTTCACCTCTCACAGATGTCTGCTTTCTCCCCGAGTTGTGCTAGTAGATCTTTGTTCATCCATGGTAGCCTTCTGACTCTTTTCCCTACTTTTCTACATGTGGGGATACACTGATCCTGGTCTTGGAGGAAACGGTGCTTGAAGACTGACCAGCTCTCTTGGGCACTTCTGCCATCTAGGATCCTATCCATGAGATTCGTCCAAGCAGGAGGCCACAGTCAGCTTGCCTGAGATCCAGGGTCACAGTCCTACTTGATATGCTGTTTCTTCCACATAGGATCTTGAATGCTACCATCTCATGGTCACTGTAGCCAAGGTTGCCTCCAACCTTCACATCCTCAACCAGATCCTCCTAATTTGTCAGTACCAGGTCCAGCAGCACACCCCTCCTTGTTGGTTCCTCAATCATCTGTGACAGGAAGTTGTCATCAACAATCTGTAGGAACCTCCAGGACTGTGTGTGCTTGGCTGTGTGGCTTTGCCAGCAAATATCAGGGAGGTTAAAGTCCCCCATGACAACCAGTGATTGTGACTGTGAGGCAGCTCTGAGCTGTTTGTGGAAGGCCTCATCCACTTTCTCCTCTTGATCAGGTGGCCTGTAGCAACTCCTACAACAATATCACCTACCTTACCCTGCCTCTTAACTTTCACCCATATACATTCAATCCACTCCTCATCCTAGCCCAGCCAGAGCTCAATGCACTCTAATTACTCCCTCACATTGAGAGCAACTCTACCTCCTTGACTCATTGGCCTGTCTTTCCTAAACAATACATAGCCCTCCATGGCTGTGTTCCAGTCATGTGAGGTATCCCACTATGTCTCAGGTCGTAGCCATGTATCTGCATCCACATCTCCAGTTTCTCCTGCTTATTGCCCAGGTTGTGTGCATTAGTGTAGAGGTAATGCAGGGGCTTACTTGAACACACAGGCTTCCCTGTATGGATGCAAGAGGATCCACTCTGATTTGATACTCCCTCAGGGTGATCAACCTTGTGCATCTCATCTTAAAGTGGAGCTGAGGAGCACGCATCATTGCATTTCCTGCCCTGCCCTGTTTCCCTGCCAGATGAGATGGCTCCTTTTTTGTCATTTCTCCCCTCATCCTCGAGTCCTTCATTTTTAAGCCCTCTTGATCAAATTGGCCTGCCTATTCCCAAATATTCCAGTGCCCTTGTGAGAGAGTTGTATTCCCATCCTGCCCTATCAAATTACAGTCACCAGAGAAGGATCCATTGTCATAAAGCTGAAACCTTCCTGTAGGCACCAACCTCTTAGCCAAGAATTAATTTGTGCAATTTTTGCATCAGTGACTTCTCATTTTCCTTTGGTGGACAGGATAGAAGAGAATAACCTGTGCCTTCCTACCTTTCACTTGCTCTCCCAGGGTTTTAAAATCCTTCTTGATCTGGAAATATGATGTCTCATTATGTCATTCATACTCATGTGAAAGAGTAGGTGATAGTAACAGAGGTCCCTGACAAGACATGGCACTCAGATCTTGGCTCCCAGCAGGTAGAACACCTTAGTTGACTCCTTATCCAATTGAAAGATGGGTCTCCTTATCCAATTGACAGATGGGTCTCTCAGTGCCTCTCAACAGTGAGTCACCCACAATGAGCATCCATTGCTTCTTTTTGTGGTGACCACTGCCTGATGGTGGTAAAGCAGCTGAGTTTTCCCCTTTTGGACCTTTCTTGTCTACATCCCCTGTTGTTAATGCCTCATATTTATTTTTAATTAGAACACTGGAAGGAGGGTTATGAGGGGACCTCTGTTTTTTTTTGTTATCAGGGTCCAAGGCATTTCAGTTTCAGTGGAGGCTGGTACCTGGCTGTGGAATCTTTTATCAATCTCCAGCTCCGCTCCTCTAATATTGCATAGTCTACTAACGGTTTCCTGCAGCTCTTCCACCTGATGCTGCAGCTCTTGAACTTGGAGGCATCTATCACACATACTAACCTTGGCAGCAGATCTGCCTAAACATGCTAAACATGCCCTGCAATCCGCCTATACTGAAGTATCCTTACTGACCAGCATTCTCTGGGTAGATGCATCAATCTTCACCAGAGTATTCTCCATCTGAACCCTGGCTTTAGCCCTCGGGTGAGTGCTCACCATCTTGTGGGCTTGAGGCAGGAGCACTTCTCAAACTTGTGGGTCTCTGTGTGGGCTGTGAGGTTGTTCCCTGCCTGGTCTCCTTGGTCAGTTGCCTGCGCCAACTGCCACTAAAGCTGATGCATGAGGTCCTGTTTGCCCATCCTGTTCCCTGCTGCAGTTTAGCAACTGCCCAGCAACTTCTTCCCCTTCTCAAATACGTTATTCACTGAGGCATTACCTCCATCACTAATTGCTAGGCCTGGGTCAGGTGTGGAGTCCATCTTAGAATTGATTGGGATTGGCCCTATGTGGTAGTTTGAGTCTGGCTGGATGCCAGGTGCCCACCACACCGCTCTATCACCCACCTCCTCAGGAAGCCAGGGAAGGGGAGGAAATAAGATGAAAGTCTTGTGGGTTGAGATAAAAGCAGTTTAATAAAGAAGCAGCAAAGCTGCACTCGCGAGAAGCAAAGCAAAAGCAGATAAAGCTGTTACTCTCTACTTCCCATCAGCAGCAATGTCCGGCCACCTCCCGAGAAGCAGGGCTGCGGTACGCATAACGGCTATTTTTGGAGGGCCAAAAATTAATATTGCCCCCCCTTCCTGCTCCTCTCCCCCAGTTTATATTGCTGAGCTGACGTCATATGGTATGGAATATCTCCTTGGTCAGCCTGGGTCAGCTGTTCTGGCCATGGTCCCTCCCAAGATTGTGCCCACTCACAGCTATTGGTGAAGGTGGGGGAAGGAATGCTGGAGGGACAGCCCTGATGTTGTGCGAGCAGTAGTCATAATATTGATACCAACAGTAAGCACAGCACTGCAGGAGCTGCTGTGGAAAATCACTAACATCCCAGACCCACTACATCCTATCAGCTACAGGTGAAGCTTCTGGAAGCTCTTTATTTAAAGAACTCACTCCTGTAGGCACCCCCCCCCGCCAAAAAAAAAAAACCCACTACACCCTCACAAGAGCTGCTGACTCCTAGTGGGTGTCCTCGCTTCTCCTCAGCTCCCTGTGCTCCAGGAACCCCTGGATTACCTCAATCAGCCACTCAGCTGCAAAAAACAAGGAAAAATCAATACGTTTGCGTGCGTTCTGTCCTCATGAAAAAAAAATTAAGTGATACACAATGCAAGCGCTCACCACCCACTGACTGATACCTGAGCAACAATCACAGACTCACAGAATCACAGAATCTCAAGGGCTGGAAGTGACCTTGAAAGATCATCTAGTTCAACCTCCCTGCCAGAGCAGAACCACCTAGAGTAGATCACACAAGGACTCATTCAGGTGTATTTTGAATGTATCCAGAGAAGGAGACTCAAGAGTTCATCTGGGCAACCTGTTTCAGGGCTCCATCAACCTCACAGTGAAGAAATTCTTCCTTGTATTTCTCTAGAACCTCTTGTGTTCCAGTTTATACCCATTGCCCCTTGTCCTACCATTGGACATCACTGAGATGCTACTGAGAAGCTACTGAGAAGCTACTCTTTCCAGTAGCTGAGAAGCTACTGAGAAAGCTTCAGAAATCTTCAGAAAGCTTCCAGAAGCTGAGAAGCTACTGAGAAGCTACTCTTTCCAGTAGCTATCTCTCCTTCTTGAACTAAGGGGCCTAGAACTGGATACATTTTTCCACTTGCAGTCTCACAAGGGCAGAGTAGAGGGGGAGGAGAACCTTTCTCAAGCTACTGCCCACAGCCCTTCTAATACATGCCAGGATACCATTGGCCTTCTTGGCCTTGAGGGCACATTGCTGGCTCATGGTCATCCTACTGTCCACCAAGACCCTCAGGTCCCTTTCCCCTACAGTACTCTCTAAGAGTTCATTCTCCAGCTTGTACTGGTACATGGGGTTATTCTTTCCCAGATGCAACACTCTACACTTGCCCTTGTTGAATTTCATTAGATGTCTCTCTGTCCAACTCTCAGCCTGTCCAGGTCTCATTGAATGGCAGCACAGCCTTCTGGTGTGTCAGCCACTGCCCCCAGTTTAGTATCAGCAGCAAACTTGGTGACAGTGCCCTCTGTTCCCTCAGCAAGATCATTAATGAATATATTGAACAGTACTGGTCCCAGTACTGACCTCTGAGGGACTCCACTAGATACAGGCCTCCAACTAGACCCTGCACCAATGATCACCACTCTCTGCCTTCTTCCCTTCAACCAGTTAACAATCCACCCCACTACCTGATAATGCAGATCACACTTTCTCAGTGTGGCTGTGAGGATGCTGTGGGAGATGGTGTCAAATGCTGGTTATATCTTCATAAAAGACTATGAGGTTGGCCAAACATGATATCCCCTTGGTAAAGCCATGTTGACTGCTCCTAATGACCCTCTTGTCCTTTACATATCTGGAGAAAGCACCCAAGATAAATCTTTCCATCACCTTTCCAGGGATGGAGGTGAGGCTGACTGGTCTGCCGTTACCCGACTCCTTCTTCTTGCCCTTTTTGAAGACCAGAGTGATATTTGCTCTCCTCCAGTCCTCAGAAACTTCTGCTGTTCCACAAAACTTACTGAAGATGATGAAGGGTGGTTTAGCAATGACTTCTGCCAGCTCCCTCAGCACCTGCAGGTGCATCGCATCAGGGCCCATGGATTTATGTACATCCAGATTGCTCAACTGATTCTTAACCCAGTCCTCATCATCTAAATAAATCTCCTCCTTTAACCTTTCTTCCTCTGGAGTTTGAGGCTCCTGAGGAAAGTCTCCAGCAGTATAGACAGAGGCAAAGAAGGCATTCAGTAACTCTGCCTTCTCTGTATCTTCTGTCACCAGGGCAATCGTCTCTGTTAACAGTGGGCCTATGTTGCCTTTAGAGTTAGTTTTATCTGAAATGTATTTGAAGAAGCTCTTTTTGTTGTCCTTGACCTTCTTTTCAAGCTACAACTCCAATGAGGCTTTAGCTTTCGTAGTTGCCTCCCTACACCCTCTGACTAGTCTTATATTCTTCCCAAATGGCCATCCTTCCTTCCTTGATCTATAGACACTCTTCTTCCACTTGAGTTTGCCCAACAGTTCCATTTTTAACCATGTGGCTCTCCTGGCTCCCTTGCTTGATTTCTTACCCACTGGGATGCTCTGATACTGTGCTTGGAAAAAGTGATCCTCAAATATAGACCAATAATCTTGGGCCCCTTTACCTTCTAGTACCCTGTCCCACGAGACATCCTCTAGCAGTTGCTTGAAAAGGCTGAAGTTGGCCCTGCTAAAGTTCAGGGTTGTGATCCTGCTTGGTTGATCCTGCTTGGTATTCTGTTCCTACCACATAGGATACTGAGCTCCACCATCTCATGGTTGCTGCAGCCAAGGGTGCCTTCAACCTTCACCACTTCAACCAGACCCTGTTTGCTCGTGAGTACAATATCCAATAGTGCTCTTTTCCTAGTTGGCACATCCCACCATTTGCATCAAGAAGTTACCATCAGTGCACTGAAGGAACCTCCTGGACTGTAAGTGTCTAGCTGTGTACGTCTTCCAGCAGATGTCTGGGTAGTTGAAATCCCCCATGAGAACCAGGGACTGTGATTTTGAGGCTGTTCCCAGCTGCCTGTAGAAAGCCTCGTCAGCATTCCCCATCAGCTCCTCAGAGTTTATATACTGAGCATGACATTCAATGGTACGGAATAACCTTTTGGCTAGTTTAGGTCAGATTTCCTGGCTGTGCTCCCTCCCAGTCTCCTGTGTACATTGTCACTGCCAGAACATGGGAAACTGAAAAGCTGTGCACCTAGTGTGCACCGCACTTAGAAACAACTAAAACATAAGTATGTTATTAACATTGTTCTCACACTAAATCCAAAACACAGCACAGCTACCAGGGGAGAAAACTGTCACAGCTGAAATCATGATAATGTCACAGCCTTGTTAAGACAGGTACAAAACTGATACCCAACAGCTCTGCATTAACTTCTTTTTCTAACATGTTCCCTTTCTTTTCTAGACTTTTCAGAGTCAATGCTAAAAAAAAAATTAATCAGAGAAAGAATGAGCAGAAAGTTTTACAGAAGATAGGTCTAATGTATGGTGACATATCCTCATTCTTTACCACTTCCAATGTTGACAATTTTTTAACCATTAAGCATTTCAGTAATATGGTGTTGCCAGGAATTAAAGAAAATGGCAACAGCATCTGCATTTTAACAAAAGTTGCACAGGATCAGAGGGTGATTCAATAACTGACTAATTAGAATGGTTTTCTAGGAGGTTAGACGGCTTGGTCTTCTGTTTTTAATGACTGAACAGACCAAAGATAGCTCCAATAAATACCAACTTTCTGTCTACTGTAGTTTCATGACTTCTGTCAAAATCTCATTAGTGCAAATGTCTAAGATTGTGAAAAAGCCTGAGCTGAAGTCATATGCACCCCAGAAGCATTCTATGAACAACTGATTAAAGGAAGAGAAAAAAGCAAAACCTCTTTTTCAGAAATACACTTTCTAAAGAGTGACATGCAGAGAGCATCTATAGACATGATTCACAAACAGAGACAGAAGTTCAGCTTTTAACTAAATGCTGGTAATGCTTTTGTGGAGAGCGATTAAAGCTTAACCTTTCCTCAGCATTTTTATCAGGTACCGTATGAGTATCCTTTCTGTATTTCTAATGTATGATGTTCTCAGTCTGAAGTGGTTAACTTTCTAGACATGAAGGGACCTCAAAGTCTAACTTTGGGTCCTGCAGGGTGCTAAGAAAGTTGAAGAGTTGCAACACAGCATTTTTCTCACTTACTTTTATGAGTTAAGAACAGCAGTTTAACTGTGATTACCGTTTTTTTTTTTCCTCTAGAAAAATAGTAGTTATGGGGCAACCCTCTCTTTCAACATCTGTTCAGCATATTACTAATATATTCGATTTTTTCTGCATGTTCAGCATGTTAGAGCTCATTTGAATCACAGAATGGTAGGGGTTGGAAGGGACCTTGTCATGATTTAGGCCCATCAGGGAACAAAAGACCACAATTGGCCTCAAGCAACAAAGATCTGAGGATTGTCAAAGGGCTGGGAAAACTTAATTGCTGCTGAAGGTCCCGGACAAAACAGACCAGGCTACTCGACTTGAGGAAGAAAACAAAATAATTTAATGCAACAACAACTAAAACATAACCATAAAACCCCAAAACATAACAAACATAAACCAATACAGAAGGTACAATGATGAAGAGTCTGACCAGCCCTTTAAGAACACTTTCTCCCTATCCCTCCCCTCTTCCCGGGCTCAGAGCCCTGATCCCAGTGTTTTTACCTTCTCCCCCGCTGAATGGCCCAGGGGGGCAAGGAATGGGGATTTCAGTCAGTCTATTCCTGATGGCTTCTGCCATTTTTCTCTCCTCAGGGCAGGTGGCCTCCAAATTAGTCCTCTCTGCAAGTCCATGGGGTACCTCACACACACGGCAGCCCTGCACGGGCTGCTCTGACGTGCATTTATCCCAAAGGCTGCAGCTCCTCTCTGCCTCTCATGTGGGTCTTCTCTGCAGCCCACAGGCTCTCCAGCATGGCCTGCACCATGGCCACCTCCCAACACAGTCTCTTGCCCATCCAGGTGCTTTCACTCAGAGCTGCTGGTGGCTCTCAGTCCTGCCATGGCCCTCCATGGTACAGGGGTACAGCTTGCATTCTCACCACAACTTGCAGAGGGGTCTCTGGTCTGGTGCTCCTCCTTCCTTCCTCCTTCTCTGACTGCAGGGTCCACGTGGGGTCACCTCTGTCTTGTACCACTCTTACACCTCCTGCCAGGACTTCAAATTCCTGTCCTTAAACAGCGACCACAGAGGCGCCAGATTGGCCCAGCCGGGCCACAGGTGGGTGTGAACCCAGGAGCCGGAGGAGAGTCCAAAAACTCTTTACTGGGTCTTCACTGCAACTCACTCCCTCTGTTACCAAGCAAAAACAGCTCCTTGCTGAACTATGACAACCTTTAGAGATTAAGGGGCATTCAGTCTTCAAGACTTCTAGTTACAGCTAGAGATGATCCTAAACCCAAAACTCTTAGTTTTGATCGCTGTGATTTCAACCATGGTTTCTCTTATGTGTAGTTATCCACTGTAGTCTTAGTACTAAAATAAAGTGGCAAATGGAAAGGTCATGACATCATACCATAGTGTATGTGGTTCAAGTTCTAGTGAATGACTGAAACCGCATGCTAAACATCATAATTCTATTGATATATGCAACATCATGCTTGAAGAATAACAGTTTTTAGACAATTTTTAGAGTATTATGAGCATCATTTGATAAGATTTTTAATATTTTTTCAGTTTGATTTTTTGAGACTAGCTGTGTGTTTGTCTAGCCCTTTCTTGCTTCCTCTTATGTTTTAACCAAGCTTCTGCTCAGCTTTGATCAAATCTTAAAAAAAAAAAATTTTGAAAAGTAAGTTCTTACAAGTAGCATGAAAACCAGAAACTGCCATGCAGTCAACTAGTTTTCTTGTAGAAATAACAGGTACATCTTTGCTTGTGCATATTTGTAGGTTATAAAATCTACTCAGAGTTAGCTGGCCAAGCACTATAGACAGATAGCCCATCTAGTTAACATAAGTCATTCAAGATGACATAGTATCTTTTTCCTATATAACTAAGCCAGGTGTCACAAAGAAGTTATCACAGAATACTACGTCAAAATGTCCTGGTTTGAACTAGGATAGAGTTAATTCCCGTGAGGAACCAGGAAAGGGAACAGCTGACCCAGGCTGGCCAGCAGGTATTCGATACCATCCTAACGTCATGCCCAGTATATAGGTGGGGGCTGGCCAGAAGAAGCTCTCTTCTGGGGTCGCGGTTTGTCGGTCACCAGTCCGGAGTGGTTACTTAGGTCAGTCCTGGGTGGTGAGCAACTGTATCACTCACCAGTTTTCTTTGTAATATCCCCTTGTCTTTGCTATTGTTGTTCCTCTTCAATTTTCCCCTAGTAAATTGTTCTTATTTCAACTTACGCGGGCTCTTTTACTTTTTTTTTCCCAATGCCCTCCGCTCTCCGCCAGGAGGGGGAGGAGTCACGGGTTTTTTTCCCTTTGCTCCAGCTGGGCAAAACCATGACACAAAAGCAGACCTGAAATTGGAAGACTTTTGTGTTCATTATTTCTCTTATACATAGAATGGCTTTATTTATTCAGTTTCCCACATAATGCAAATGTGGATTTGGATTCAACAGACTATTTGCAGGCATAGTTCAAATGCAAGTGTATTGTAATATACTAGGTGTAGACAACTAGGTGTAGAATTCAGTACAGGTATTGTCTGGGATAGGGTTAATTTTCTTCATAGTAACTTGTATGGGGTTATGTTTCAGATTTGAGATGAAAACAATGTTGACAACACAGGAACATTTTGGTTACTGCGATGCAGTGCCTACTCAGAGCCAAAGCATTTTCTACTTACCCTGTCCTGCCAGCAAGTGGGCTGGGGGTGCACAAGAAAATGGGAGGGGACACAGGTGAGACAGCTGACTCCAACAGACTCAAGGGATATTTCATACAATATGACATTGCTTTTGGAATTAAAACCTAGGGAAAAAAGGAGGGAGGAGATGTTTAGAGTTCTTCCCAAGTAACTGTTATGATGCAGCCATGCCATGGAGATGGCTAAAAACTTACCTGCCAATGGGAAGCGGTGAATAAATCCCTTATTCTGCTTTGCTTGCACGTGGAGCTTTTGCTTTACCTATTTAATTGCATTTATCTCAACTCATGAGTTTTCACACTTTTACCCTTCCAACTGTCTCCCCATCCTGCTGGGGAGGAATGAGAGGGAAGCTGTGTGAAGCTGAGCTGCCCACCTGAGTTAAACCGTGACAACTTCTCAAGAAGAACATGACTAATTTTATGATGATATGCAATATTTTCATAGCCTTTTTTTTTTAACTACAGAGAATCATAGCATTAGTTATGCAATATTTTTTAGAGTCATCTTTATTTTGGTTGTCTACTTAAGACACTTTTCTTCATTTTTTGTTTTGTTTTTAGACTTTTAAATCTTCATAAATTCAAAACCATATTACGTTTCATCTCATTAGTTAAAATGAAGAAAGTGATCATGATGTACCATCTATACTGTAAGTTGGAAGCATAACCTTAACACTTTTGAGTATAATTTGCATTTTAATAAACTATCTGCGTGCTGCTACAGATTCTACTGAAACTGTTGTTAGGAAAGGACCATTGTCCTTACAGAATTCTTAGAAGTTTATGGTAGCTTGTCTGTGTTGTATCTCTTCTTTTCCATTTTTGTTTTTGGCTTTTTTTAATTGTCTGTAATCATGTTTTACTCTTGACCACATGACCATCTGTATCTAATGATTTTAACTAAATTAAAAGGGAGGATCTCTGAAGTATAAGATGATCTTCCTATTTTGTCATCATTTCAGTAACTCATTCTCCAATTATGCATTTTGCTTCTTGGATTATTTGAAAAAATGTAATATATGTGAAAAATCCTAAACGGAACATAATGAGAACAATTCTTAAGGTTCTAGTGTGAAATCGCTGCTATGGATAAGTGTGCAGCTATGTGAGCCACTGAATATCTAGAAAGTGTCAATCACTCTTGTCCCTCATTACTTTTACAAGTTCTGTATATCTGAAAACATTACAGAAGATGCTAATCTTAACATATATAATTGAAATGTCAGAATATATCAGCTACAATTCCTTCTATGTAACGTGGAAATATCAGCTTCACAGAATACTATCTGAAAATTAAAAATAGTTCTTCTGTGTTTTTCAGGTGATAACTAGATCATTTTATTAGACACAGTGACAAAAAGTACACAGACTGCACACAAGACAGCAGCATTGAGCAGATATGGTGGTATCTAGATACATTGATGTCATGGTTTTGCCCAGCCACCAATGAAGCACCACAACAGTCTCTCTCTTAGTGCCTCCCATCCACTTCCACCCTTATTAGGATGGCAGAGGCTCCAGTGAGATGGGAGGGAAAAAAAGATAACCAAGGATGTTATGGATCAAGACAAGGGCAGGGGGGGCTCACTGCCAATTACAGTAACAGATAAAACAGACTCCAGTACTTGACTTAGAGAGGAAAGTAAAGAAAGTTTATTCTACTACCTACAAGAAACAGAACAGAGCAAAAAAGTAAAAAGAGACAGCAGGGTGACTGTGAAAATTACAACCTGCACTTTAAGGTCTCCCTCTTCAGTCCCTCCTGTCTTCCCAGGCCCAGCTCACTGCTCCTGATATCTCTACCTCCTCCCCTCTCAACGGCTAGGGGGGCAGGGAATGGAGGATGTGGTCAGTCTCTCACAGATGGGCTCTGCCACTTCTCTCTTCTCAGAGGAGGATGACTCCTGGCATTCTTACTCTGCTCTAATATGGGGTCCCTCCCATGAGACACAGACCTTAACGAACTTCTCTGGTGTGGGTTCTTCCCAGCAACTGCAGCTTCTGCCGATACAGGGTCCCTCACACAGGATGCAGTCCTTAGTGAATATCTCTGGCGTGGATTCCTCACCACGGTTGCAGTTTCTGCAGATAGAGGGTCACTCCCTCAGGACACGGCCTCTTCTGGACATAATTTTAATGAGCTTCTTTGGCACAGGTTCTTCTCCACAGTTACAGCTTCTGGGAATATTGGGTCCATCACATGGGACATGGCATCCTCTGGCCATAGTCACTGTCTCTGGCACGGGGTCTTTAATGTGTCTCTGCCCCTGATATGGGGTCCTTAATGAAGTGCAAACAAATCTCTACTTCACCACTCCTCTCCACAGGATGCAGGGGACTCGCTGCTCTAGCACACCTCCTCCTCTCTTTCTTCACTGACCTTGGAGTCTGCATGGTTGCTTCTCTATCAGCCAAGTCCTTGCACCACCACCAGCTGGAAAAGAAGGAAGAGACTTCCAGCTTCTTCTAAAAAAGTGATTGTGGAGGCATCTAATTGGCTCAGCCCTAGAAGTGGGTCTGGCTCAGAGCTTGGGAGAGTTTTGAACAAGTTCTGCCATTGTGGGGTGAAAGGAAGAGTCCTGAGAAGAGGGAGGGGTGGTGGGAGGTGTTTGAAGATTCATATTTATTTCTCATCTCCCTGCTCTTATTGTTTCTTTAATAAATCAAACTGTTTTTCTCCCTGAGTTGAGTCTGGCTTGCCCATGATGCTGATTACTGAGTTATCTCCCTGACCTTATCTCAACACACAAACCTCTTGTTTTATTTCTCTCTTCCCTGTCCAGTTTAGCATAGGGAGTGATATTATGACTTGATGGGCACCTGACACCCAGCCAGGGCTAAACCACAACAACAACTAGGCTTGACAGAGGTAAGCCAGGGGGTAGGATGCAGGTGTCTGAGGGACGGTCTGCTCCTGACATCCTTGGGTCTGCTGCCTCGATGGAGGCTGGAGTTAAGAGTTCTTTGTGGCATCAGGGAAACAAGGGTTATTTTGCTAGAGTACATGGATACATCTGAAAACGGTCATGAGGAAACTAGGACTTCCTCCTCCAAAAAAGTAGCTGGATCGCCAACTCACCTGAAGTGCATCTAGAACAATGCAAGCAGCATGGGCAGCAAACAGGAAGAGCTAGAAGCCATTGTGCACCAAGGGAAGTTTGACGTCATCACTATTACAGAAACACGATGGGATGAGTCACATAACTAGAGTGCTGCACTGGGTGGTTACAGACTCTTCAGAAGGGAAAGGCAGGGCAGGAAAAGTGGAGGAGTAGCTCTCTATGTTAGGGAGTGTCTCAGCTGTTTTGAGGTCAACGATGGTGAGGATAGGGTGGAGGGTAAGAGTCAGGGAGAAGGACAACAAGGGGGATATCATGGTAGGAGTCTGTTACAGACCTCTCAGCCAGAATGAGAAGGTAGACGAGAGGTTCTTTAGGCATCTGGGAAAACTCTCAGGACCACTGGCCCTTGTTCTCATGGGGGACTTCAACCTACTGAATGTCTGCTGGGAATATAATACAATAGAGAGGAGACAATCCAGGAGGTTTCTGGAGTGTGTGGAAGATAACTGCCTCACTCAGCTGGTGAGAAAGCCAACAAGGGAAGGTATCTATCTGGACCTGGTGTTCATAAACAAAGAAGGTCTGGTGGGGGACATGATGGTTGGAGGTCACCTAGGGCATAGTGATCACAAAGTAATCAAGTCCTCAATCCTCAGAGAAGTGAGGAATCAGCAGAACTGCCACCTTAGATTTCCAAAGGGCAGATTTTGAATTGTCTAGGAAGCTGGTAATCAGTGTCTCTTGGGAGACAGTCGTCAAGGGCAAAGGAGTCCAGGAAGCTGGATATTCTTCAGGAAAGAAATAATAAAGTTACAGGATCAAGCTGTTACCATGTGCAAGAAGGTAAGCTGATAGGGCTCTTCAGTAATGAATGATATTCATTCAGAAGAAAATGGGTTCAAATTGTGCCAGGGGAGGTTTAGATTGGACATTAGGCTTAACTTTTTCACCGAGAAGGTTATTAAGTAGTGGAATGGGCTGCCCAGGGAGTTGGTGGAATTACCATCCCTAGATATATTCAAAAGAAGCATAGATGAAGTGCTGAGGGATATGGCTTAGTTTAGTGATGGGCTTGGCAGAGTGAGGTTAGTGACCGGACTTGATGATCTTAAAGGTCTTTTCCAACTGTAATGATTGTACAATTCTACAAAATGTTAATGTACCAGAACCATAGATATAAATTTTATAATATCAAGAGCTCTAGAGCCTTAATTTCTCCTAGAAATACTTAGCAATTTAAGTAATGATGTGATATCACAATTGCAGCTCCAGAAGATCAGTGGCACCATTAGCTTACTCTTCTCTGAATGCATAAAGCTAACCTGGACCTCATATCAAAAGGAAGAACATATTCTTTTAACTTTGTCTAATATTTTATGTGCATTTAGATTTCTTCTCAACCTCTTTGGTCAGCCAGTAGGGTCAACAAGACAGTGCTGTGAATTAGCAATTAAAATCATTGTACTTTTCATGAGTTTGTGTTAACTTTTAGGTATCCTGAATGTTAACTGTGATACCAATGTTTGCCTATGCTGATCAGGCAATTAATGAACTCAAGAGAAATTTAGAGGATGTGGAAGATTTGGACCAGGACTTTAAACTTATTAACATTTAATTTTTTGCTTCTTCATTATCTCTTTCTGCTCCACTTCATCACAATTTGAAAGGTTCCCAGTTATATAAGTCTCATGGAAGTTGCAATGTAATTTGATTTCAGCTAAATAGTGGAGCTAATAGTGGGGCTATACAACATGTCTCTCCCTCTGAAATAACAATATACTTACATTTCAAACTCAAGACATGATAAAGCAGCACATCCTGCTGAGAATCTGAATTCCTGTAATTTGATTTCAAAATTGTACATTCATTTTATTTGCAAGTGTGCAGAAGAGAGACCACTGTAGTCAATTATGGTCAGATGTGTAGGAATTTGTTTTGACTGGAGAGATAAATAGTGTGATGATTTCTATATGCATGAGAGACCACCAGATGTGGTGGAAAAAAAAACCCACACAGAAAATAAAAAGATTTAGTGGTAAAAATGAGAACTTGTATTTAGGAAACACAAGTACAATTTTCAGCTCTTTGAAATCCTGATTTGAGCATTTTTCCATCTGCTATACAATGGGATAGGGAAACTCTCACTGTTCAAAAACCAAAATTCTGTTAAGTAATAACAAAGGTAGCTTTGGCTGTCAGCAAACAAGCAAATATTTTTTTCTTTTTTCAAAAATCTTACACCTATTATCAGGGAAAACAATTTCATTCAACTTGTCAATCAAAGCATTTATGACTTTAAACTAGTAGGCAAACTTAAATGGCCTTATGTTTATTTTCACAAATTTGGATATCTAAGGTAGTTTTTGTTATTTTACTGATGTCTGAAATGTGTTATTACAAAAACAACACCACCACAGTGAAAAAGAAATTTCCAACCGAGATAAATGGATAGAGTTTTACTAAATCTTTTGTTACTACACTGATTTACCAGCTGTTAACCTGGCTTTTTGTATAGACAATATAAAAGCATGGCAAAAGAATTTGTATGAGAAGGTAAAGTATTTTAACTAATGACTAGCTTCTCGCTAGCTTGCTTCACTACTTTGGCACACAGATTCCCAGCAGAGTCAGGGCCCTATCTTTCTGAACAAAATTATCTTGCAGGCAGACAATTCAGCATTTCTCAACACTAATTGACTGGTACTATAATCAGTCAAATTATATCATGAATTGTATTAATGCTAATTACAGTGAAGAAAGATGATCTGGTGCCAATAGTACAAGACTGAGTGTTAAAGAGATTCAAATATTTTTCCATCTTTGCCACGGTTTTTCTGTGTACCCTTGACAAAGTTATATGAGCTCAGTTTACCATACATTCTGCTTGGTAAAATTCTTTATCAAAGTTTTCCTCTCTCATGTTGCTGCTTCAGAGGAGTAGTATGAGATTGATTTGTCAGCAGCATTTGTAAACCATTCATGTACCACAGAACTAATAGGACTACCTGGCTTTATAGGGACATTGTACCTCTGCACCACTATGTGTGAAAAATAAGGGCCACCTATCAGTTAATCTGTCTCCAAAATAGGCCTATGACTGAGAATATTTCAGTGATGTTTTTGATTTTTTCCCTAGAAAGATAAAAAGTAAATTACTTTAACTTAGAAACATTTTTTTTATTTAGAAAGGAGAGGAGCAAGTGCACAGCAGACGAAAGTGCTCTGTATTTGTGTGACTGATAGGTAGGTATCTGTTATACAGCAAACTATCAAATATTGTCAACTTGCCATCTCTTTGCACCAACTATTTACATTCTATAGTTTTTCAAGCTCACTACATCTCACTTTTATGTAAGTACTAGGATACAAAATTGAAGGTTTCATGAGTTCTTCCCCACTCAGTCTCTGCCCTGGTTATGGCTGGGATGAAGTTAATTTTCTTCCTAGTTAGCTGGTGTAGTGCTGTGTTCTGCATTTAGGGTAAAGTTGATAACACACTGATGTTTTAGTTGTAGCTAAGTGGTGTTTATGCCAAGTTTACGCTTTTCAGCTTCTCATCACACCCCATCAATGAACAGGCTGAGGGGCACAAGAAGCTAGGAGGAGACACAGCCAGGCCAAAATTTTATATGAATATTTAATATTTAATAATAAAATTTAATATTTATATTTAATATGACACAAATATTAAACCATCATATTAAACCATCTTTATCTCAAGTCACAAATTTTCCTTTGTGTTTTTCTAATTCCCTCATCTCTCTGGCTGCAGCGAGTGACCAAGCAGTTGTGTGATGTTTAGCTGCCTGCTATGTTAAACAGTGTCAGTCACATCTAGTAAGTGGCATAATGTTACCCTTTTTATTACACCACCACTTGATTTGGTTAATCAGTTTTTCCCTTTTGTTTAAAGTGGGGAAAGAAATATGGGTGAAAGCTCTGCATTATAGTAGTAATTAAATTTTAGTGGCCTTTGTTGTTGAATTCCCCAGCAGCTGAAGAGATTATTTGTGTTGCTACCGAATATCAATTAGAATTTTGGACTGTAAAGACTGCATAGCAAAAGTTTTACCTTCTCCATAAGGGTCCATATACATCAGGTTTAGCTTCATTAAAAGATGTTTGGTGAATATAAGAAGAATTAATAGTAGCCCCTAGAAATGAGGCGAAAATCTCAAAGGACCAACACCTGAAAATGTCAGGAACAAATTGAAATTCCTGGCTTCAGATACCTTGATTATCTTGGATCTTGTAGTTTTTGTTTTTATTGAACATTGAATGGCTATAGATAATATTAGAAGCAACAAATCAAGCTTTACAAAATTAAGCTTTACAAAGATCATTTACTATGTGTCAAAAATCAAGGGAAATTTAAGTTCTTCACTACAAAGTCATTCTTGAGACCTAGGTGAGTTATGTCATGTAAAAGAGGATATCCTTCCCAATATTACATATAATATCTCATACCAAAGGGAATTGTCATATGGACACTGAAAAAAAAAAATTTTTTTTGTAAGATATTCTTCTTCCCTGAGTCACACAACTTCACACTCTTTAAGAAACATGTAGCTATTCAATTCCTTGAAACATTTAAACATTTAGAGATATATGAGATATATTAATGTAATATATTATTGTATTGTATTGCATTGTATTGTATTGTATTGTATTGTATTATATTATATTAATATATTTATATATTACATTAATATATTAATGTGTTGAAAAATAATGACATTAATTTAAAGCTATTCTTCATGATCAAGACAAATTTCACATTTCAGTTCTTACAGTATACGTACAGTTATTTTAAAACTGTTTCTTCTTCACCTAACAGATTTACTTGGTCCAATAACAGTAAGTTTGAATTTAAATAATTAAATTCTTATTTTGCTAGAGATTAGAATACTTTTCAGATGTTCTCCAAATCAAGACGTTTTAGAATAATGAGACCACATTTGAAAGATATAGATGACTAAACATAATAAGACCTAATAAAACAGGCAACCAACAAAAGCAACAGCAATATTTTAGTTATTAATAACTATCTAAAATAGGTACAGTCTTTTTTGCTGAGTATTTCTATGCCTGGCTTCCATTTCAAAGCAAATATGTTTCAAAAGCATGAGAGAAAGACACCTTTACTCTTTTCTGAATCATTAACAAAAAAGTTCAAGGTCTTAAATGTTCAAAGCTTCTGCTTCTGGAGATCATAACAAAATACCTTCTGAATTCTTGTAAATTTCTTCTGAAATGGTAACTTAACATGAACTATTCTGTAAAGAGTGGGACATTGGTAAGTTTTAGGAATTCAAATAAAAAATGAAAAGACATGTCCATATGAAAAGTACCTGAGCCCATTATGATAAATAAAAACCCTAGACAGTTATTCTATTGTTTGTTGAACTCTCTCTCCTACAAGTATATCTATTTCTAAGTCAAATGGCAATGTAATGCAATAGTAACCACTGTTAACCACTTCCTGTCTTGGAACAAAACATTTGCAAAAGGAAGAGAATACATGTTTTTTTCCTTCAAATTAGAAATACAAAATCTCATGTATTTCCTATGGCATATGAAATTCTGAATTCACTGACTTTGTGTCAACAAATCAATAGTCTGTCCTGTGATTGGATAGATAAAAATAGGGTCAGATTCAAATGTGTATTCTAAATTTAATTAAAATAAAATAAATTAAATTAAAAATTCTTTAAAGTTTCTTGGCATCTCTTACAAATTACTGTCTCCAAATACTACTGACCATTAGGTATTGTGAAAAACACAAAATTATCTCATTTTATATGTAATTTTATAAGATTTTCAGTACTTTTGAATGGCATATCTTGATAAGTTGTTGTACTTTTATATGTCTTTCTCTCTCGTGTATTTTTGGGAATAATCATCCACAATGGATGATCTACCTGGACCTTAGTAAAGCCTTTGTCAAGGTTTCCCACAGTATTCTCCTGTATGGCTGCCCATGGCTTGGACAGGAGCACTCTTCACTGGATAAAAAATTGTCTAGATGGCCAAGCCCACAGAGAGGTGCTATATGGAGTTAAATCCAGTTGGCAGCTGACAACCAGTGATATTCCCCAGGACTCAGTATTGAGGCCAGCTCTGTTTCATATCTTTATTGATAATCTGGATAAGGGGATTGAGTGTGCACTCAATAAATTTGTGGATGATGCTAAGCTGTGCGAGAGTGTTGATCTGCTTGAAGACAGGAAGGCTCAAACAGAAGGATTTGAACAGGTTGGAGTGATGGGCCAAGGCTACTTGTATGAGGTTTGAGAAGGCTAAATGCTGATTCCTGCACTTGGGCCACAACAATCTAACACAACCCTACTGGCTTACACCAGAGTGCCTGGAAAGCTGTCCTACAGAAAAGGACCTGGGGGTGTTAATTAAGAGCTGGCTGAACATGAGCCAGCTATGTGCTCAGATGGCCAAGAAGGCCTATGGTATCCTGGCTTGTATCAGAAATAGTGTGGCCAGCACGACCAAGGAAGTGATTGGCCCTCTGCACTCAGCAGTGGTGAGGCTGCACCTTTAGTGCAGGAGGACAATTTTGGACCCCTCACTACAACAAGGACATTGAGGTGCTGAAGTGTCCAAAGAATGACAATGAAGCTGGTGAAGGGTCAAGAGAACAAGTCTTATGAGGAGGGCCTGAGGGAATTGAGGTTGTTTAGGCTAGAAAAGAGGAGGCTGAAGGGACACCTTATCACTCTCTACAACTACCTGAAAGGGGGTTGTGGGGAGCTGATTGTCAATCTCTTCTCCTGAGAAACAAGAGGCAGAACAAGAGGAAATAGCCTCAAGGTGTGCCTAGTGAGGTTTTGATTGGATATTAGGAAAATTATTTTCTCCGAAAGGATTGTCAAGAGTTGGAACAGACAGCCCAGGGAACTAGTGGAGTCATCATCCCTGGAGATATTTAGAAGATATACAGATGTGGTGCTGAGGGACATGGTTTAGTGGTGGATGTGGCAGTGCTAGGTTAATGGGTGGAACTGGTAATCTTAAATTTCTTTTCCAGTATAAATGATTGTATGATTCCATGAAAATCTTAACAAAAAAAAAGGGAACCACTTAATATAGGAAGCCTTTTTTTAAAATAGGATGTGAGGGAGAAAGGTTTATATATCATATTAAAATGTGTGTATGCTACATTAAATCCAAATAGAAATAGTATAACTTCTTGGCTTTAATATAGACTCTGCTCTTATCAGGGGGCTTGAACTAGAGGTCTATTCCAGTCTCAGCTGTTTGATTTTATGAAATGAGAACTTCAAGTTCAAGTTTCATTATCACAAAGCTTTTCACAAGAGAAATTTCCCCTTACTAGCAACATTTCTCAAGCTTTTACTTTTTCTATGCTTTTTTTAATTAATGGTGGCCTCAAGGTTGTTGTAACGGTACAAGCAATATTCATTCAAAGATGTAGAGAGGGACACACAGAGACAGAGGGACACACAGAGACAGAGGGACACACAGAGACAGAGGGACACACAGAGAGACAACATAGTGCAACCAACAGAATTGACGCAAAACCACCTTGGTTTGCTAGCTACTTCCTTATATGCTGCTTCTGCCCATGTGATCTCCCAGGGCCCAATTGATTAACTTGCAGCACCTGTTTCTGATAACTGGAAGTAGCTTGCCAGCTGCATTGACTTGTCCCTACCATCTTTATTCAAGCTGGCTGGTACAAGTCATATTTGTACCTACATAAGGTCAAAGGCTTTCACTTACACTGACAGCAATATGTATACTGTTTATGTTTTATGTTCAGTTTCTTTCTTCTGTATCTCCAACCAAGCCTTCAAATAATTAACATATATGTCTATGTTTTAAACATTGGTTCTAGCTGAGGTCTACAGTGTTCTGAAACATTTAGATATGGAAACATGAAAAATTGTACAGGTTGGAGAACTTTACAGGAATACACAGGAGGACTAACAATATTTTAGAACAGCTCATCTTCAAGTTAGCTGGAATGTGATATAATATTTTAGCAGAAAGTACATTCTAAATTATAATTTACTTTCTATCAACATTTTAAAGAGGTATTTTCTGACTGTTATGGGAGCTGAGCTAGATATATCCATTCCTATCATTAGAGATGTATGCATTCTCTTTTAATTTTAACAGAACATTTATATATTGATGGATTTATCAACATGTAAAGCAACAAATAATGGCAGTAAGTAGAAACAGTGCTTGAGAGGGAGTATATAACCTCTTAAAAAGTTGAAAAGAAGAGCAGCAGCAGAGATCACAAACTGGCAAACAGCAGCAACCAAGAAATAAAAACTCATGTTTGTCCATATTCAAGATGAGAACTAGCAACTAGCAAGAGGTATGTCAAGCTTCAAAGAGATGGTGTAAACACCATCCAAAATTCTAAGAAAATAAATATGATTCTGAACACCACCAGCATACAAATAACAAAACCACAGACTTTTTAGTTTGGGATCTAAGTGGGCTTAGTACAGCTGCCGGTTCAGTGTAGCACCGAGCTGTATTACAATACAAAGCCATCATTGTTTCTAGGCATATACTTCACTTCACTGTATTGAAAACTATTTATGAAAAAAAAAGAGCCCTGGATTTCTTTTTTTTCTTGCTTTTTTTTTTCTGTTCTGTAAATTAATGTAGTTAATTTAGTTACATGGCAATATGGAGTCATCTAAGATTACAGTCAAAGAGCAATTCTGATTCCAGTATGTCAAAGAGCAAACATAGTCCAATAAACAATTGTAATAAAAAATGAGGGAAACATTACAGTTCCAGAATAAATAGTCTGGACTAGAGGAGACTGGTGCTACCCATAGATGTGTATATCAAAACAAAGCCCTGCAGTCAGTGACCTTATGACACTTATGAAGGACTTGTTTGTTAAAGGATCAATAGAACATTCCACTAATGATCAGATATAATTTACCAAACCATATCAAAAGTGAATTACAAATTTCTGTGTTCAGCCCTTGTCAGTGTTTCTCCTCACAGGTAGACTTGAGATCTATTCAAGATCTATCCAAGGATCATAATCACAACCCACTTAATAGGAATAAATTTAGGGTGACCTATCCTCTCACTTTCTTTTCACATTCTCTTTTTTTTGTGAAATCATAACCTATTGAAGTAGAGAGGACAAACTGCCACTCAAAATCTGTGTACTTTGATGGTTTTGGAGCCAGAAAGTTCTCCAGTTCCCAGACTCCAGTCAGAGAGCTGAGTTTAAGTCCTTTGACTATGAACTGAAATGCTTTGGGAACTCCTGATATCCTAGTATCTTCTAAAACATCCTCTGAAGTTGCCAGATATAATGTATAACGGTGGGAACAGAAGAGCAACTAAAACAGTACAATTAGAGACAGAAATAAAAAATAATAATATATTTAAAGATAAAGGAAGATAAGATAATGATCTATTTAAAGATAAAGGAACAAAAATATTCACAACAATGCCTATATGCATCATATTTTTTGTTGTAAAATAATGAAAGAAGAGTTTCTATACTGCAGTGAAATGCTATGAAAATTATCTATCAGTGTGCAGATAGATAGAATTAATGCTTCAAAAAGCCTCTCAGTATATAATGGCCTCAATGGTGGAGATGGTGGAGATTTAAATGAAAGATCTCTCTATACTATATGGCAGTATGCAGTATAGACATAATCTCAGTCTGTTTATGCACTCAGATTGTACAGTGTTCATCAGCTCTGGTGTCCCTCTTGTTACTGGTGCTTCAGAGTCCGTTTTCCTTTATATAGTGATGTCCATTTACTGAAATATCTGTGTTATCTTATTATTAAATGCATTAACATTACAAATAAATGCAGTGCTCAAGGTGAGGCATGAAAATGTTGTTAAGAGAAATCTTTCATTAAAAACCTGCTTATGCTTTGCACTTTTGTCACCTGCCTCCTTTTCAGGATAATTTTGAGAAGTTACATCCTGCCTCCTGTTATAGAGGTAGTTCTCTTCCGCTCCTTCTATATTTCTTCCCTTTGATAGTGATTACATTCTCTTCCAATTACCTCAGTACCAACTTAAAAAGACATCACTATTTTATCTCCTTTGGAATAGACTACACTGAAAATCATAAAAAAAGAAATCTACACTGACAAGAAGACCGGGTGCTTCTGTCAAACTTTTTCTGTGAAACATTTCCAGTTTTGGCAGAGCAAAAAGCTAGCCATTTAAACATACCTATTTTTTCCTATTTATTTTTAGAACGACTGAAGATAAGGAATTATCTTATAAAATTTATCTCCTTATTCAGAAAGACAGCATGTGAAGAGAAAGAGGTGATATGGTGAAGAAGCCTGGACACTAAACACAGGTGTATCTTATCTATCTTTTTTATTTGAATGGCTTTTATTAACTCTAGTGTAGGCACAAAAATGTGTAAGCAAGTCAGTATTTCCTCCACTAAGGATTATAAAAGGAGAAAATTGAATGAGGAGTTGTTACAGAATTTCAGTCAGATTCAATCCACTACGTTTGTCTTGCTTCTTGTAATGGTCATAGGACATAACGCTCACCATTTTTCCTTGTTATCCTTTCATATCTTTAAAAATTCTATACATATTACTGTCCTCTGAGTTTAACTGCTAATTCAGCACTATCTTTCCCCAGGATGATCAGGTTTACTGCAATTACCATCTTACTTTCCTTTGACTACAACACAGAATTTGGTCTCTGAACAGTTACATGCTTGTCTTCCACAGAATTTTATTTTATTTCATTTGATTTATTCTTCCTTCTTCAGATCTATTTAGAGAGTGAAAAACAGTGCACTTCACTGCAGGGAGATCCAAGACCACCCAATATATCCATCACTGCTTTCTTGAGATTTTTCTTCATCACGCCCTCCCAACCCGTTTCCCCCAACCTGAGGAAACAATTCCATGTTAACACAGTCTAATGTAAGACCTTAGCTGAAATTGTAAACTTCCTTGGCACAAGTGTGCTAATCATGTAGGTCAACTGGATGGTATCTCTTTCTGTATAGCTGCCCTAAAATTCCCTAAGATATTTTCTTCTCTGTTTCTGTGTTGTAAACAAGGCAGTCATAAGTTTCCTAATATACATCCTTTCTCTCATGCAGAATCTTCTCTGATATATAAATTCCAAGTGTGTGTTTGATTTTCTGTGTGTGTATGTATGAATTTGGACATAATTTATAACTTTTTTTAAAAATAAGCATAAAGGAGGAAGTTAATATGATCATGTGCATAGATGTATGAAAGTGGATACAAGCAAACTGATGCGTATGGTACTTGGCATTCTGAAGACAGAGTTTCTGACACACAAACAATATATTTAATTAATCTAGATCCACTCCAACCAGATGCAAAAAATTCAGAATCTTAAGCTACTTTAATACATTTGATTTCTCTTAGTTTGCAACATATATGATTTTTTTTTCCTTCTACAAATAAACTTCTTTCTATTAGGAATGGGGATAAAATTTTCTCACTGAATAACAGCTACATATTAAAAGCTTTTAGTAACCATACCATATTCTAGATGTGAACTGACAAAATGAAGCTTTCATTCATAAGATTGATTATTTTTCCATCATATTGTGGCAAAATGTGACCTGTCATTTCAGTGTTCAGAATAGGAAAGTAAGGCAAAAAAAGCCCAAAACAATCATAATCACTTTTACTCAACGCTATTCTTGCAGGAGAAATAAAGATTTATTTATTACATTTTGGTTTTTGCACTCTCACTGATAGACTTTCAGGAAGGTTATTCACTTCTGTCTTGATATTATCCGCTGATTTTAAGCACATTAGTCCTTCCAGCTGCCTGAATTTGTTCTAATAAATGGATTCTAATATTTTTTTACTTTGCTAATTTATATTTGGTTCACTCAGTGCCATCATTATTTTAAATCAAATGGACAGAGAAGGATGAAGGTTTTCAAGTGATACAATAAAATAACTGAAATACATCATACACTACCACCCAAGCTGACCTTTTTAAAAATACTACTGTTTTGTTCCTCTTGACCCACATCATATGTTAGAAACAGAATACACAGGATTCCAAACTGCCATGGCAATATAGACAGTAACATGTAGAGATAAAACCATGTTTAAGATTTCCATGGTCACTCCTGTTTCTATTTCCTAACCCATGCTGGCAAAATACTTTCAACTTAGTAACTTGAGTGCTGTTAACTCAATATATAGAGTTTCAGTATCAGAGAATGTAAGGAGTTTGAAGCAACCTCTAAAGATCATCTAGTATAACTCTTCTGCACAAGCAGGTTCCCCTAGATCAGTTCACACAGGAATATGTCCAGCTGGGTCTTGAAAACCTCCAGAGAAGCCCCTGTACCAGGACTCCTTCACTCTTACATTAAAATACTTTTTCCTTAAGTATAACTTTTTGTATTCCAGTTTTTGTCCTATCACTGGACAGTACAGAAAAAAGTGTTGCCCCATCCTCTTGACAGGCACCTTTTAAGTACTTAAGTATTAACGAGATGGCTCCTTAGTCTCCTCTTCTCCAGGCTGAACAATCCCAGGTCCTCATAAGGAAGATGCTCCAGTCCCCTGATCATCATGGTGACCCTGCACTGGACTCTCTTCAGAAGTTCTCTGTCCCTCTTGAGCTGGGGAACCCAGAACTGGACACAGGACTCCAGATGAGGCTTCATCAGGGCAGAGAAGAGAGGAGGAAGAGAACCTTCCTCAATCTGCTGGCTACACTCTTCTTGATGCATCCCAGGATGCCATTGGCCTTCTTGGCCATTGCTGGCTCATGTTTGGTGATCAACCAGGACTCCCAGGTCTCTCTCTGCAGAGCTGCTCTTCAGCAGTTCAATCCCCAGTCTGTACTGGTTCATGGGGCTGTTCCTTCCCAGATGCAGGACTCTGCACTTGCCCTTGCTGAACCTCATGAAGTTCCTCTCTGCCCAGCTCTCAAGCCACTGAATGGCAGCACAGCCTTCTGGGGAATCAGCCAGTCCTCCCAGTTTGGTGTTATCAGCAAACTTGCTGAAGGTACACTCTGTCCATTTTTGTTATACAATTTTTCCTAAAAAACGCAACAGTATCTTCTCTGTGAAAGGGGCAAGGTGTTTGATAAGACCTATCATATTTCTGTTGCATACTTTTTTTTTTCATTCTGATTCTTCTGGGATGTAAAATATTTCTAAAATATTCAGTTATTTCATAAAAGAGAGAGTACTATCAATCATCTCATTCTGGTGTCTGGTAATGAATTTTGTATGCGTAAAAATCAGAGGTATATTTTCTCTGTTTTACTGAGGCTAATAAACATATGTAGAACTATCTTAGTGGCAATATAGAAGAATTTTCTCCTTTTTATTTAATTTGTGATGCTAGTTAATGCATAATGATTGAATTTTAAACTTCTGAATGCTAGTGCTTCTTTTGGAAAACTACATAGTCAAGAATAGATTTCACCTCAGTTTCTGGGTATTTTTATTGTCAAGAAGATTAAAGTTTTGTGATGTGCTTCATGACTCTCTAAAAATTCGTATTTTCCTTGTTCTTTCATGTATCCAAATTCTTCTATATATTTCAAGTATACACATCTATACACAGTCATGCTTACATGTAACTACAGAAACAGATACACATTTAACCTAAAGCAATTAACACTAAGAAGAGATATTACTGCTTCTTATACATGTATAAAAAAATCTAAACACAAGTAAATTATATTTTTCCAAGTGAAAAAAAAAATATTGGTTAAAAAAAATGGATATCACTTTCCCTTAATAAATTTTAAATGGTACCATAGAAAACTGTGAAAATTTTGCCAGCAATGGGGAACTGTACCTTCAAGACTAGTGCAAGAGCTGCTGGCAGTAGTCTAATTACAGTGTTGAGTAACTAGAATTCAGATGCAGAATGAAGTATATTTCAATCAAACTGTAATACAATTCAGTAGTTGTGAAGCAGATAACATCGGTTACTCCAAATATCTTGTTTGCAGAGGTAAACAGATAAAGACTTGTTTACAGCAGCTCGGGGATGGGGGAAAGGGGCCTAGACTGTTATCCTTATTTCCACAGATAGCTTAAATTCATAACTGTACTTATCAACTTAATTTATTTCAGACTCAGGTTTTTTACAAATCTATTATAATGATGTTTGACAATGAGCTACAGGTAATGGGCACGAGTTTGACGCTTTTGCAACAAAATGCACCTCAAGCATTTCACTGTTAGCTCCTTTCCCTCTTGTCCTAAAGATTGGTTAAGATGATATCAAAATAAGCAACTATGGAAATAATCTAGACCAAATCTAGATTTATATCTGTTAAATTACAGAACAGTACTTATAAAACATCTATAAAGATATTTTACTGAAAGAGAATAGAAGTGACTGAAAGTAAGATAAAAGATGTCATAGTGGAAGGCTTGAAGCTACAGGAGGCAAATGATGAAGAAATTTAAGCATGGATAAAGTCTGAGCTACTGCCACATTGACACTGCCATCTTGACTAAACAGTACTGTATCATGTAATAGATGACTACTGAAATAGAGACAATCTCCGTGCTTTTGCCCCAAGTGACAACTCCTTTGTGAGTAAGATTCCTGATACTAGTAAAATTTTCCTGGTCATACTAAGCTGCATGTATTCAGTTTGGTCCATTCCTCGGGGCTAAGCATGACCTTTTGGGGACTTGGATGGGAGACTAGCAGGGAATTTTATGTATCAAAGGCATGAGCCAGGGATTCAGGACTGAAGCCCAGATGACAAAAAGGAAACACAAGCAAATAAGGGAGCTGCATTTTATCTGTCATGTTACTGAAGGAGAAAATTGAGGAGCTGTCCCACCATGTACAATGCATCAGAATTTCACCTGAGGTGTTTTCTCTATGTCTGAGTGTAGGGGTGAATCTAGCTATCTTTTGATCGTACTCAAAGCCCCATCTAACTGTCTTTGTTATCAAAGTAGGAGTGGAGCCACAGGAAAAACCTTTTAACAGTGCATAGGCAGCCCACTGGTTTTTCAAGAATTTTTGCAAAGCTCAGCCTCCTTTGTAAAATGTCATGGGAGATAATATGCACTAATTTTATCAACACAATGTGGATTGTCTAGCCTCAAAATGTGTAATGAAAATTGTGTGAGCAGTAATCCATACTGCAGTCATTTTTGTAATTTTTTGTCATGGTTTAGGCCTAGCCAGCAATGAAGCACCACAACAGTTTCTTGTTCACTGCCCCCCATCCACCTGCACCCTCATTAGGATGACAGAGGCCCCAGTGAGATGGGAGGGGAAAAAAGATAACCAAGGTTGTTGTGGATTGAGACAAGGACAAGGAGGGCTCACTGCCTGTTATGGTTCTCATCAAAGCAGTCTCCAGTACTTGACTTAGAGAGGAAAGTAAGGAAAGTTTATTCTACTACCTAGAAGAAACAGAACAGAACAAAAAGCAAAAAACAGAGCAGGATGATGAGAAAAATACAACCTGAACTTTAGGATCACCCTCCTCAATCCCTCCTTTCTTCCTAGGCCCAGCTCACTGCTCTAAATATCTCTACCTCAGCGGCATAGGGGGGTAGGGAATTGAGGATGTGGTCAGTCTCTCAGAGATGGTCTCTGCCACTTCTCTCTTCTTGGAGGAGGAGGACTCCTCACATTCTTGCCCTGCTCTGATATGAGGTCCTTCCCATGGGACACAGTCCTTAACGAACTTGCCCAACGTGGATTCCAACAGCTAAAACTTCTGCAAACATGGGGTCATTCCCACAGGACATAGTCCTTAATGAACCTCTCTGGCATGAGTTCTTGCCAACAGCTATGGCTTCTGCTCAAAAATTCCTCCAATGTGGGACTCCTCTGCGACAAGCAGCATTCTGGGCCGCTTCTGCTGCAATTAATTCAGAGTCCTCTGGGAACAGTCACTACCCCTGACACAGGGTGTTTTACGAACTGTGAACAAATCTCAGCTTCACCAGTCCTCTCCACAGAATGTTGGAGAGTCTGTGTTCCAGCACAACTCCTCCTCTCTTCCTTCGCTGACCTTGGTGTCTGTATGGTCACTTCTCTCTCCTCCAACTCCTTGAACCACCAGAAGGAACAGGAAGAAGCCTCCTTTTCTGGCTTCTTCTTAAAAAGTGATCATGGATGTGTCTAATTGGCTCAGCCCCTGAAGTGGGTCTGCCTCAGAGCTGGGGAGAGTTTCGAGCAACTTCTTACAAGAGCCACCGTTACAGCTGTTTCCCCATTACCAGAAATGGCTCCACACAAAAACATGACATTTTAAAAATTGTATCATTAAATGCCAGACTCCTAGTGTTTGTGTTTTTGTAACTTGTTGTCTTAGGCCAATTCCCTCAACTTGCTTTATTTTGTTTACAAATCTCTAAGGTAAACTGTTGACTTCAGTTTTTGATTGGAGGTGTTTTGGGAGTCATTGTTAATATAGAAATCATTGGAAAGCCTAATTATGGGCCATTACCCATTTTTAGCACATACATTTTCTGATTTTTGATCACAGAGGGTTTGTAAAAAGAGAATGAAAGATCTTTGAATAGGTTCCTTGGTGGTTCATTGTAAACTTCAATTATTTGTTCCCAGAAACTCTTTTTTTTAATAGAGAAGTGAAATGTCTTTTAAATAGAGCATGATTCAGAAACCCCTACTAGAAAGGTATTAAACATTCTTTCATTAATAACAGTAATCTGGAATCACAGAGTGCACTGTCACTTTAAAATGTAGATCTAAAGATGTAATTTTTTTCCTCACAGTCCATCATTAAGCTGAAGTCATTTTATAGCTACAATGTTGTAGCCACCAATTCTTCCTGAGAGGGAGGAAGACAGCATGCTGTTAATGCACAGCTGTCACTCACAAGCCTGCCTGCAAAGCAATTGGATAAAACCATTAGTCTGTAATACTTGAAATTTTTCCTCCCTGTAGTTTTTGACAGATTTGCTTTTTGAGGCTTCCAAAATATGGTAACCCATTACAACCAGTTCCTGGTATAACCATAGCATGAAAAAAAAAAAACCAGACAATTCTCTTTCTGTGGCAGTAAAGCAATTTTGTTTTTCATCTAAACTTTTCCTCTATCACACAGCAAGACTGGTGGATTCTCTCTCATACTTAATGACTTTTGACAGCTACTGATCTCCGAGGGAAGAGCTTGATAACAGTTTTCCTCTCTCCAAAAATGCTAGTTTTCTCAGACTGGCAAAAGTTCACAGAGAAGCCAGCAGGCTCCTTCTACTTTGCAATCATATTTTGTAAAGTACAATCATCCAATGTACTTGAAAAAGCTTAACTTCCCCTGTCAGAATACAGTCCTAGTTCTGAGTGTCAGAGGGGTTTTAGTCCCTTTTCAAAAGAGGATGATTGTACTTTCCACCAGCAGCAGCAGGGTATAAGGGAGAGCAAGATGAGAGGAGGCCTGTCAGCTGATACGTTGACATTTTGCTATACATGTCTGCAACAAAGTTATTCTGATTTGAAAGCCAGTCTACATCATTGGTAAATTCCTCCCATAAAGAGCTAAGGTTTGTTAAAAGGAGCACAATTCTGCTATCACACATGCACACATACACAGAAATTAACTCCTGTAAATACCATATGAAAATCCTTATGCCTTACCCCATTTTCTTTCTACCACATGTTCATCTCAATTTCTAGCTTCAGTGGAGATAGAATGAGGACAGAGAGAAAATAAGAACAGAAAGTGGGGGTGGGGGCTTTAGTTTAAAATGCAGACAAATTGGCCTTTTCTGCTTGATGGCCTGTAACATTTCCATGTAGTGTACTTTGCATGGCAGAACAGTTACAAGTAATAGAATTTCTCACAGTTGAGGTTAATTACTTTTCAGCTACAGCAAAATAAATTTCCTGTCAAATCCAGTGACCAGTTGTGTCCAGTTCTGGGCTCCTCAGCTCAAAAGGGACAGGGAAGTGCTGGAGAAAGTCCAGCGCAGGGCCACCAAGATGGTCAGGGGAATGGAACATCTTTCATATGAGGAGAGACTGCTGGAACTGGGGCTGTTTAGTCTGGAGAAGAGGAGACTGAGGGGAGATTTTATTAACATTTATAAATATCTAAAGAGTGGCTGTCAGGAGGCTGGGACATCCCTTTTTTCTATTGTAGCTAGCAACAGGACAAGGGGTAATGGGATGAAGCTGGAACACAAAAAATTCCACTTAAATATGAGAAAAAACTATTTTACTGTGAGAGTGACAGAGCACTGGAACAGGCTGCCCAGAGGGGTTATGGAGTCTCTTTCCTTGGAGGTCTTCAAGACCCACCTGGACATGTTCCTATGTGACCTGATCTAGGTGAACCTGCTTCTGCAGGGGGGTTAGACTAGATGATCTCTAAAGGCCCCTTCCAACACCTATCATTCTATGATTCTATGACAGGAATATGCCACTGTCACAATTTTTACCTGCAGTTTAAATTCACTGTTAATATTTGTCACTAGGTTGCATTCATGGAGCTGATCTCCAAACAGTAGGCTTTCCCAAAGGAATAGGATGGATTGCCAGTAATATAGTGCATAGTAAAGTGTACCTTAAAATACAGGGCAGAAGAGTGAGATGGCATAACCAGTCTAATCTTATGCAAAGTAAACCTATGTAATGTACTTCCTCCTTTCTCTTTTCAGATATATTTTTTTTCCTGAGATTTAAAAGTCAATATTTGGAGCCTGATCATTTCATTATAAAAGCTGAACTCAGTGAATAAGGCACCCTATGTGTAGTGAATGATAGAACTCGTTTCTCTTAATTGTCTTCCTATTCTTCAAATTGGTTCTCACATTCTTGGTCTTCACGGGAATCTCTATTGTTACAGAGACAATAATACCATTTATCAACTGTTGGTGTGATGTGCATTGTCCAACTCTAATCTTTAGCTGTTATAAAGGTCTGTGTGCAGTCACATTAGTAATCCTTAGGGACAAAAAATTATGCCTACAACTTTCCAATCTCCAGTCAAACTGATTAGATTAGAAAAGAAACTCCTTGACTAGTTTAGGTTCCCTAGTCTTAGTAGTATTTTCCAACATTTCAGTAATTTTCTGAGGAAATTAACATGCTCCTAAATTTGCCTGGTTGTGCACCTAAGCCTAACAAAGTGCAGATTTTATTTCACTGCTCATGAAATATAAGGAAAACACAGTGTCTCTACTTTTACAAAAATTAAAACCAGAAGACAGAACATGAAATACCAGGAGTTTCATCATACAGGCTTTTTCCCAATACCAGTAGCCTCAGACGTTTCTCCTTACCTGTGCTCCTTCTCTTCAGGAGGCAGCCTGTGACAGCAGAGAGCTGTGAAGGAGAAAAGCCAGATGAATATCTAAGGTACACGGGAGCTGTGGAGAGCTGAAGGATTTTGAAAACTACATGGATAGAAAAGAGATAGCGGGAGCAGGTGAGTGGAGAACAGCACAGGAGTGTACCTTGATGAACAGATAGAATGTTTGATCCTTTCTATAATCATGCTGGACCACAATGGGCCCCTCATTTACTTATAAGTTCCAATTAACCCATAGAAATATCAAGAGAAATTGCACGCCTGAGTTTTTTGTGAACAAAATATCTCGGCAACATTTAGAATTTATTTTTTTTTAAAAAGCAAACAACAGATTGAAGCTTTCATAAATGACAATGTCGAGATTTCTTAGGTTTCAGATTAGTTGTCTGAGCTATTCACCACCAAATCATTCATGATGCCATCCAGAGGGACCTTGACAAGTTTGAGAATTGGGCCTGTGTGAACCCCATAAGGTTCAACATGGCAAAGTGTGGGATCTTGCATCTGGGTTAGGGCAACCCGCAATATCAACACAGACTGGGGGATGAAGGGGTTGAGAGTAGCCTTGTTGAGAAGGACTTGAGGATACTGGTGGATGAAAAGCTGGACATGAGCCACTAATGTGTGCTTGCAGCCCAGAGTTGGCTTAACTGTATCCTGGGCTGCCTCACAAGAAGCACAGCCAGCAGGTCGAAGGAGGCGATTTTGTCCCTCTACATCACTATGGTGAGACCCCACTTCCAGTACTGTGCCCAGCTCTGGAGGCATCACCACAGGAAAGACATGGACTTGTTGGAGAGAGTCCAGAGGAGGCCACAAAAATGGTCAGAAGGATTGAGTATCTCTCCTATGAACATAGGCTGAGAGAGTTGGGGTTGTTCAGCCTGGAGAAGAGAAGGCTTTGGGGAGATCTTATTGTGGCATTTTAATACTTCAAGGGGGCTTATAAGAAAGACTGTGGAAGACTTTTTAATAGAGTCTTTAGCTATAGGACAAGGAGTAGATTCAGACTAGATTTTAGGAAGAATTTTTTTTATGGTGCAGGTGGTGAAACACTGTAACAGGTTGCCCTGAGAGGTGGTAGATGCCCCATCCCTGGAAACATTCAGGGTCGGGATTCTAAGCAACCTAATCTAGTTGAAGATGTCCCTGCTCATTGCAGTGGAATTGGTATAGATTCTTTTCATAGGCCCTTTTCAATCCAAACTATTCTGTTAGTGTGGATTTTAGAAATGGACATGAAAAAGATGAGAGCCTTATTCAGAAACATGTTTCCTGTTGAAAGAAGTAGCTTGAGATAGAGCTGGGCAGTGCCTGCTTGATTTAACACCTGAGTCCCTGATGACATTGAAGACGGAGTTTATAGAAAAATGGAAGAAGTCTGGATGTTTTCTCCACTTTAGGAATAAGGTTGTATACAGGGAGGCATTAGATTTAATCAAATTTATTGTTGTTCAAGGGGCTGGAATGGAATTTTTGTTCTTTCAAACCACAGGAGGCATCAGAATTTTCCAGATCTTTAAAAAGCCTCAAATACTGTCTGGCAATGCAGTTAGAACAATTGGGTCTACTGAAATTGCTTTTCTTTTTCAGAAGATTAGGTTAAATTCTGACTGTTACAGCAGAGACGAACTTTTGGCTTAGGAATGAAGCTAGCCCAGAAGGGTGCTATTCAGTGTAGTTTGAATTTCTGATTCACTTTCTGAGCTATTTGAAATTTCTTGATGTTGCTTGACTCATATTATTCATCTCCATGAAAATCTATATTATTGAAATGTCAACTCCTTTGCAGTAGCATATGAGGGTTTTTTAGGGTGTCTGTAGGTCCATAACTGTATTAAAACAGGAATCTTTCTCTCAGAAAAAGTTCCCATGTTCAACCTTTCACAATGAAACTCCCAGGCAATACAGTGCAGCTCACATCTATACCACCAAAATGTTCACACTAGTGTCATTCAGCATTTTTTATTATCTCCATTATCTTGGTCTTGTCTTGGTTTTCACTTTAGTATCCATTGTCAACTCCTAAAATTAGGAAGGATTCTTAATCTATATTTTGTGCTTCAATTTTCATTTTGATGCCAATCATTTATATGGAAACAAAGTTTGTGTCCGTATGGCTTGGTAGTCCCATTCCTTACTTCCAAAACTTTTATGCAGCCTTAAACAGAAAATTGTAACATCACACAGAAAACAAGCAACATGACCAGATAAGCACTTGAGAAATCAAGTTTTAACCAGTGAAATACACTGAATTTCATGTAAAATAAGACAAAAGATGTGTTAGCTGCCTCCAGATATGTTTGTGATTTTCTTTCTTGCTGTTTTAATTTTCTTTATTAAGCTTCTTCCATGGAAAGTATTCAAAGTAGGAAACTACTACAGAAAGATGTCATCTCAACTTCTTTCGTAGTAAGTTAAATATTGTCATACTTGGAAGATCATGCACAGTTTCCAAAGAGATCTTGCTATTGTTGAAAATAATTGCCTATGGCTAAAGTACTCTATTATGGAATTGGATAAATGCATCATGTGGACACCTAAAGAAAGTGCAATTTGCATATGTTGCTTTCATATGTTGCTATTTTCACAAATTTTTAACTAAGAATACAATACTAAATCCTTTGTTTACCACACTGGGCATCTAAAAATCAACAAATGCATAGTAGTTTGTTTAAGATGAGAGGAAATAACAGAGGCACCTATTTTATAGCTGTAACACTATAAAGAATCACAAGTAAGAAAAAATGGTGTTTGTAGCTTAGTCTCCCAAAGACAGTGGTTTTTTACTTCCTTTTAACATTTTTTTTTCATTCCACACATTTGGTTTTCTCATGATTTATATAACATGCTACAAAATTATTAACAAGAAACACTATCTTCTAATCTTGATTGTCTTAAAAACATTAGCAATGGATGCCATTTATCATTATATTTCTTATTAAAGCTTGGAAGAAAGAGTACACAGCAGTGCATCTTGGAAGTCATGGCTGTGCTATTCTTCTGCTATTTTCATACTGATTGAGGCTAATGTTAAAATAATTACTGGTAAAGGGTCTCCCTGCTGTTTGATTGCCAAGTTCTACCTTTCAAATGGCTTCAGGTTCTTCCCCATTTAAAACTTTATGTGGCTTATTTCAGGCTATTTTATGTGTCTCTTTGCATGTTTTCAAAATCCCCTAACACCTCAAGCTCCCTTTGTCAGGGACTTGTCAAAATCAAAGTATTAATGAAGATGCATTGTGAAAGAGCCTGTGCATTCCAGTGATTTTTTCTTTAATTTAATAAAAAAGAAGATGGGAGATTGAATGTTGTTGAGTGAAAGTAAAGTAGAAGTACTCTGGCTGTGGGCTTTATTCATTATGTAGGTTTACCACAACCATCTTTGTTACTAAGAGCACTCTGGGAACAGCAGTACTCCAGCAAGAAAGGACAGTCAAAATCCTTGCTTGGCAAAACATATATACACTGATTTCTGTTTCTCAGAGTGTTTTCCATTGTAGTTTGAGCTTTTTGTCTTTCCAGTTGATTGTATTGTGATTTTTTATCTTAAAAATAAGGGAGCTTTACAAGTTGCTTTTCTTTGACACTTTCTATATTTGTTGTTAAACATTAACTATGTGGAGAAGCAAAACAAGCTTATAAAAATTAATTAAGCCAAGAGACAATTATAATGTATGAATCATTCA
Source organism: Colius striatus (assembly GCF_028858725.1). Taxonomy (NCBI): domain Eukaryota; kingdom Metazoa; phylum Chordata; class Aves; order Coliiformes; family Coliidae; genus Colius; species Colius striatus. The sequence continues at coordinate 31,217,167 of NC_084763.1, read as the reverse complement.
GTAAAGTCTAAAAAGTTTTTTGTAATTTTAAGCATCATGCAGAGATAACATTAAGATTCATATATGTTTCACATATATGATTCAAATGATGCAAATATAAGTCTTTCATAGCCCCTGCGCTGCCTCTACACCAATGCACGCAGCCTGGGGAATAAGCAGGAGGAACTGGAGATGTGGGTGTGGATGTGGGGCTACAACCTCATTGCGGTCACAGAGACGTGGTGGGACAGCTGCCATGACTGCAGCACAGTTATGGAGGGTTATGTATTGTTCAGGAAAGACAGACTGACAAGGCATGGAGGAGGAGTTGCTCTCTATGTGAGAGAGCAATTAATATGTACTGAACTGTGCCTGGGTGGGGATGAGGAGAGAGTAGAGTGCCTATGGGTAAAAATTAATTGGCAGGGCAACACAATTGATATTGTTGTAGGAGTTTGCTACAGGCCACCTGATCACACAGCCAAGCACACACAGTCCAGGAGGTTCCTACAGATTGTTGATGACAACTTCCTGTTGCAGATGATCGAGGAACCAACAAGGAGGGGTGTGCTGCTGGACCTTGTACTGACGAATAGAGAGGGCCTAGTTGGGGATGTGAAGGTTGGAGGTAACCTCGGCTGCAGTGAACATGAGATGGTAGAGTTCAAGATCCTGTGTGGAAGAGGCAGAACACAAAGCAGGACTGTGATCCTGGATTTCAGGCGAGCCAACTTTGGCCTCTTCAAAGATCCACTTGGACGGATCTCATGGGATATGATTCTAGAAGACAGAAGTGTCCATGAGAGCTGGTCAGTCTTCAAGCACCACTTCCTCAAAGCCCAAGATCAGTGTGTCCCAATGCGCAAGAAAGGAGGACAAGAAGGTAGGAGGCCTCTATGGATGAGCAAGGATCTGCTGTGACAACTCAGGCAGAAAGTAGCCATCTATGAGAGGTGGAAACAGGGGCTGGCTTCTTGGGAAGAGTATAGGAACATTGCCAGGGCATGCAAAGGTGCACTTAGGAAGGCTAGAGCCCTTCTAGAATTAGAGTTAGTCAGGGATGTTAAGGACAGTAATAAGGCAATTTTCAAGTACACCAGCAGCAGAAGGATGGTGAGGGGGAATGTGGGCCCGCTGCTAAACGCTGAGGGTGCCCCAATGTCTGAGGATGCAGACAAGGCTGAAATACTGAATGCCTTCTTTGCTTCAGTCTCTACGGCCTAGGCTGACCCTTGGGAAGCCCAGTCCGGCAGGATAACAGGATGGCCAGGACAGCAGAGGACTTGCCCTGGGTGGAAGAGGAAGAGGTTAAAGACTTGATGGCCGAGCTTAAGACTCATAAGTTAATGAGTCCTGTTGGGATGCATCCAAGAGTGCTGAGGGAATTGGCTGATGTGATTGCTAAGCCTCTCTCTATCATTTTTGAACAATCATGGAGCACAGGCAAGGAGCCTGAGGACTGGAGAAAGGCCAATGTCACGCCAGTCTTCAAAAAGGGCAGGAAGGATGACCCAGGAAACTACAGGCCAGTCAGCCTCACCTCCATCCCTGGAAAAGTGATGGAACAACTCATCCTGAATGTTATCACTGAACATATGAAGGAAAAGATGGTTATCAGGGGAATTTAACATGACTTCACCAAGGGGAAATCCTGTTTGACCAACCTGATATCATTCTATGAGTGCATAACCGACTGGCTAGATGAGGGGAAAGCAGTGGATGTCATCTACCTTGACTTCAGCAGGGCTTTTGACACTGTGTCCCATAACATCATCATTAGAAAGCTCAGGCAGTGTGGCTTGGATGCGTGGACAGTGAGGTGGATTGAGAGCTGGCTGAATGACAGAATCCAGAGGGTGGTGACCAATGGCAAAGAATCGAGTTGGAGGCCTGTGGCCAGTGGAGTTCCACAGGGATTGGTTCTAGGGCCAGTCTTGTTCAACATATTTATCAATGACCTGGATGAGGGGACTGAGTTGGGCAGAGAAGAACCTCATGAGGTTCAACAAGGACAAGTGCAGAGTCCTGCATCTGGGAAGGATCATCCCCATGCACCAGTACAGGCTGGGGGCTGAACTGCTGAAGAGCAGCTCTGTAGAGAGACACCTGGGAGTCCTGATTAATAATAAACTAAATATGAGCCAGCAATGTGCCCTCGTGGCCAAGAAGGTCAATGGCAGCCTGGGATGCATCAAGAAGAGTGTGGGCAGCAGGTCAATGGAGGTTCTTCTCCCCCTCTGCTCTGCCCTGGTGAGGCCTCATCTGGAGTCCTGTGTCCAGTTCTGGGCTCCTCAGCTCAAGAGGGACAGGGAAGTGCTGGAGAGAGTCCAGTGCAGGGACACCACGATGATCAGGGGACTGGAACATCTTTCATATGAGGAAAGGCCATGCGAACTGGAGCTGTTTAGTCTGGAGAAGAGAAGATTGAGGGGAGATCTTATTAACATTTATAAATATCTAAAGGATGTGTGTCAGGAGGTTGGCACATTCTTTTTTTCTATAGCAGCTAGTTACAGGACAACGGGTAATTGGATGAAGCTGGAACATAAAAAGTTCCACTTAAATATAAGAAGAAACTCTTTCACTGTGAGGGTGATGGAACAGGCCGCCCAGAGAGGTTGTGGAGTATCCTTCCTTGGAGAACTGCCTGGGCATGTTCCTATGTGACCTGATCTAGGTGAACCTGCTTCTGCAGGGGGGTTGGACTAGATGATCTCTAAAGGTCCCTTCTGACCCCTACCATTCTATGATTCTATAGTCTGTCCAAAACTGTGGCCTGTGTTGGGCATGATCATGCAGTACACCACTTTTTATTGAATATTTTCTTTTTCAGAATGCTGCTACCATGACCAAATTTCTTCTCACAGGAATCCCTGCTAAAACAGGAAATATTTTTAAAACCCATCGCCTTCTCCCAGTCTTTAAATCTGTAGTGAATGGTAAATCTTAGTCACAACTTGTATGTATTTGGTCAAGGTTACCATTTTTTATTTCAATAGAAAAAAAATGGCACTTTGCCATGACTGTGTTATCCTATCACATGCAAATCCTTAGTATTTTGAACTGTAGTTGTGTAGACAGACACACATTCTGCAGCAACTGTTGTTTTTAGGTGAAATACCACCACCTATAGAATGCAATCAGGACCCTTGATATAATGTAAAGTGGAAATATAAAGATGGTTGATTATTTTGTATTAGGTTGAACCATTTCATTCTATCATCTGTCTTTTTTCATCACCTACAGTGTGATATCCTGGAATGGAGTTCCTGACATGTAATAGAAAGCTGTGGTGAAAACATTAATATGTTCCTTGGTCCAAGCAGTCCATGTTGTCTCAGAAGTAAATGGAAAGTCTCCCAACCTTTTTATTTACTTCTGAGACAACAGCCTTGAGAGGAAATATTTTGCCAGTTGTTTTAGTTTTAAATTACAATGCCATGATTGGTTTCATTTCTGAGTTACTCATAGCAACCATCACTTGAAACTACAAGAACAGTCCACGATGCATTTAAACCACTTTTGGGTTAAGGTCCAAGTGCTATAATTTATCTGACACTTTTCTTACCAACAATCTAATGGAATGCCTTTAAAAATTCTGTTATTCTTCTAGTGTTTCTCTCTTTTCAATACATAATTATGTAGGTGCTTGGCACTAAAATATCAGTTTCTATATGTTATAAGAGATTAATCACTGCATTGAGATAATTCATGACACATATACACAATCAGTAACCAGAATAGTATCTTCAGTGCAAATGAATCTTAGGCCAATACAGAGATCAACACCACTGAAATCACTTTGGTCCAATGGAGCAGATTTATTTTGATTCCAATTTCAATATTGTCCATCAAGTAATCCAGATCTCAAATTATTTAGATTATTGTTTATAAAGGAATCTGATTCTTATTTAGGAGCATGTAGAATTAAAGCTTAAGGTTTTTGCCTATATAGATTGGATGATCTATATATGTGAAACAATTTAAGGAATGATGAAATTAGTGTAATGAACTGCCCTAGGAAACAGATGTTTAACTATGTTTGAATCCTGATGGTTTTTCCCCCCTAGAGCTAGCTATCTCTCCTTGAAGTAAAACAGGTAGAGTCTGCTTTTTCAGCTTAGGGTCAGTGACATGGCAAAGCTTCATGGCTTAATTCCCTTCCTTGTGAGACAGGATGGCTTTTTATGTATTGTCAATGGGGATCAGCCTCTAGCCTGCATTATGTCTCAACCTATACCCAGGCACTGACAGCTGGCCACAATGACATCAAGATGTGTTTTAATAGTTAAACAGTACAGATGACTCCACACAGGTGCTCAAGCCTGCTTGTTGACCTTGCTTAGTTTGCTAGCATAGACACAGCCAGCCAAGCCCAACCACCTGTCCTCTCTAAGGCAAAGGAAGATGGTAGGTAGGATGAAAGGAAAGACAGAGAGAAAAACAGGGTGAATTTGGTCCTAAGGTGGATTTAGTGCTTTATTGTCTAGGTAAGAGGAAATATGCTATCATAGACCATGATAATATCCTTGGACTCTTAAGAAACTTTGTCCAGGAACAGAGGAAAAAATTGGATTTCTGTTCACAAAATTTTCCATGATGGAGGATCACAGGGATTATTTCATAAATAAGGGGCAAAAAATAGTTCTAAAAAGAAAACCAATTCTGATATGTCTTCTTAAATAACATATTATCTGATATAAAACAGCATAGCTTTAACATCAGAACATGTGCTAAACACTGCTTTAATTTAATTTCTTGACACTTATGTGGAATTATGTGCATACTCTAACAAACTTGCTCCCCTTTCAAAGTCTTGTGTCTTTCTATATACCATTGAGGATAATCAATTCTGGTGTAATTGTAAATGTCAAGACCAAGTTCTGTCAGGTATAATTTGTACTTTTACCAAAATTTAGATGTGTGTTTTAGTTAAAGTGTCAATTTCAAGTAATGCCTCTGTGACAGGGGCATAGAGGTAATTTCAGTTCTTGCTGAAGAAGAAACAGATTTAACAATACCATAAAAAAGAATTGATCAGCAGAGCTCAACATAATTTCTGCCATCATATCAGCTGCCACAGCCTAGCTGTCCTATACATGCCACTTGATAAAGTCTGCCACTGCAGTTACTGGAATATTTATAGCCACCCTGTTTATGCCTCTTCAGTTTTAGCTGCATCAGCACTTTAATTATAAAACTTATTTTCCAAAGATTTACTACCAAGCAACAAAAAAAATCACCCTCAGCTGCAAGTTTGGATATGAAGTGTTCTCAGGTATGTGTGTGTAATTTGTATTTAGGTTGTGATGGGACAAATTCAGTTCCTACTAAATATTGAAGACAATAGAAAAAGTAAAAATCTGTCATGTATGTATAATTATCAGCATTGTTCAATGTGAATAAAGAGTTTTACATGGAAAAAAAATCTTATGTCTTTGACTCTAATGTTGTAACAAATTTTTTGTAGCAGCAATCTTGATATAGTATTAATGCCACAGATGAGGTGAAAGAATATTAAAAGAGTTAAGTTCATCTACAGTAACTACCAGATATTGCACTATAAATATTTACAACTTTCACTACAAAAAACACATCTCCAGACTTGGTCTTTTTGGGACTGAATACTTTTTTCTTACTTTTAACCATCTGGAGATATTTACAGGAAAAAAAACAACATAATATTGATCTTCTAACTATACTAACAATATTGAAGGACTGATCTTGTCAAGACAGGACAAAATCTTTCATTATCTCATTTTCAGTGTTCCATGAAGCATTACAAAACCTTCTGAAAAACATAAACAGAAATAGACACAAATATAATTGGGTACATACAAACACATGAATAGAAATACCTTTTTTTAAAGTTCTTCCATGTGTTTATAGCAGATATGGTTGCCTTATTCATTAAAATATTTTATTTGGCTAACTTAGTATTTTTCTTCAATATAATCCCATCAAATTTGTGCATTCTTGAGAAATCAAATAGCAGTAAATTATTGAATTATATTTGAAAAATTGTCTGAATTATATTTTCCTTCAATTATTTAATAATTTGTCTACAGGTATATATTTTGACCACCTTCTCCTATATAAACAGAATTACTGTGCATTGAAACACTACCTACACACTACTCATGTGTACAGTTTCACGTATCTGAGTCAATTAAAAGGTTCTCAGAAAGCTTTTATGTGATCTATATTTATTGACATGACTGAAAAGATTTTGTTCCTTTCTCACTCTGCTTTCTTTGTAAGGAAGAAAATGTCTCCAGTAAAAATAATAATTACAAAATCTAAGCTTAAAATACCATTTGAGTCATTGCACAGCTTGCAAAAGACAGGCAGCCAGCCTTTTAGGTTGACACAGATTCCTTCATTCACTGCACTGTTTACCTTCATATTGGTATGGCTTCATAACTGGCTCCAAGCTTCTGCTTTGAGTTGCAGGTCTTTTATCACTTTGCTTCACAATCTTAAAATTATTTACCTGAAGTTACATTTCCATCTGTAGATGATAATTTTTCTGTAACACTGCATGCAAAGAATATCTTCAGTGCACCTGACAGGACACTGGAAAGACAAATGGTCACTTAGAATGGTTAAAATAAAGTGAAAGAGTATTATGCAAAGCAGCTGTTCACAAAGGGTAAAGTAGCTGAATTTAAAACACTAAAGGTTATTGAATCATTATGGTGATTGATTGTTTTTGCCATCTACAATACACTAATCTTCTTGTGTAAATCAGTGAGTATACTATATTTAATCAGCAATACCGAAGAACACTGTCATGGTTTAGCAAGGAGCAGCTTTTGCTTGGTAACACAGGGAGGGGGTTGCAGTGAAGACCAGATATAGAGTGTTTGGACTCTCCCCCAACTCCTGGATTCACACCCACCTCCGGCCTGGGTGGGCCAATCTGGCGCCTCTGCCATCACTAGCTAGGGACAGGAATTTGAAGTGCTGGTAGGAGGTGTAAGAGCGATAAAAGATGGAAGCAACCACATGGACTCCACAGTCACAGAAGGAGGAAAGAAGGACGAGAAACCCCTCCCTGCAAGCCATGGCGAGAATGCAGGCTGTACCCCTGCAACCCATGCAGGGCAATGGCAGGACTGAGAGCCACCAGCAGCTCCGTGTGAGCGCACCCAGACGAGTGAGAGACTGTGTGGGGAGGTGGCCATGGCACAGGCTGTGCTGGAGAGCCTGCAGGCAGAGAAGAGCTGCAGCCTTTGGGATAAATGCAAGTTGGGCAGCCCGTGCAGGGCTGCCGTGCAGGGCTGCCGTGTGTGTGAGGTACCCCACGGACTTGAAGGGAGGATTGGTTTGAAGCCCACCTGCCCTGAGGAGAAACAAATGGCAGAATCTATCAGGAACTGAAATCCCCACTCCCTGCCCCATGGGCCATCCAGGGGGGAGGAGGGAAAAACACTGGGATCAAGGTTCTGGGCCCAGGAAGAGGGGAGGAGGGGGGAGAAGGTGTTCTTAAAGGACTGATCGGACTCTTCATCATTGTACCATTCTGTATTGGTTTATTTTGGTTATGTTTTTGGGTTTTATGGTAATGTTTTAGTTGTTGTGGCATTAAATTATTTTCTGTTTTCTTCCCTAAACTGAGGAGCTTGATCTGCTTTGTCCTGAACCTTAAGCGGCAATTAAGCTCTCCCTGCCCTTTGGCAATCCTCAGGTCTTTGGTACTTGAGGCTAATCGTGGTCTTTTGTCCCTTGATGGGCCAAAATCATGACATTCACCAATCATTACCTCAATCCAAATTAGGTTTTAGAAAATCTCTCTTTAAAAATCCTATGCACAACAGGATAAAATGACAAAAAGACAACTTTTTTTTTGTGCTTTATCTTTGAAAAGAATAATATATAAGTTCTTAAGTACTCCATCCGTAACACAACAGGGGTAGGACAGTCGTGGTTTTACTTAGCCACTAGATCGCATGACAGAACATTTTTTAAATCCTCACTAGTAACTGTTTTAAAGATCAGGCATGAAAATTCAAAACAGGAGCACAGGAAAGAAAATATCGAGTGTGTCCACTTTCAGGGACATTTTCAAGCAGATAATTTGCATACTGAACTCCCATGGCTCTCTATCTGTGAAAAGGTTACACGGATGCACCAGACATGACACTGAGAACTCATTTCAAAGAGATTCTAAGTATTACAAGTGGCACCCTGAACAAGTATGATCTCTTTTTGGTTCACATCTTATGCCTCACAAATGGAATATCCTTTGAAACATGAACTTCTATCAGGATGCTCCAACTTATCAGTGATCTTCAGTAGATTATTTTAGGGTGAGCAGATGTGAAAAATGTGTCAAGAAAAGACTTATGCTTCAGATCAGGAAAAATTATAAGATAATCTGGATGTTGTATACTACCACTAACACCATCCAACTTCCCAGACATTGTACACTGTGGTCTCCTTAGAAAGACACTTTTCCCAGTTCCAGTGAAGCCCTGGCCAGGCACCTCTATTTGTACACACACATAGTGAAACGGCTGGGTAGCCACATAACCCATAAATTCCAAATACATGAAGTGCTAGGGCATAAAGTGGAAATTAGACCCTTTTACTTAAGAGGTGGCTAGTGAGACACTGGTTTAGAGTCATTGCAACCGTGACTCATTAATTCCATGCTTAAAAAAAGAAACTCCAAGTGTCTTGATGCATCATGTGCATTATGAAAACAGCTGTCTATTTGCTTGAAATGTGTTTTCTGATTCCTAGAAAGTCAAGACTGGCTGCTCGAAAACCCAAGCAGTGTCTTTGCACTGTGTGGACAGGCACAGATGCAAAGACCTGCTTTTGAGGGAGTTTGAGAGCTCATATTACAGAGCTTTTACACTGAGGTGCAAAAGAGTCTGAATTCCCTTGGGCCCTAGGAGCTCTTCAGCATAAAACTATATTGCTGCACATGCAGACCATTCTCTCTGCCATCCATTATAGCTGTGTGATTTGTAAACTCTATACAACATTCAGTGTTGAATTTTATTTTTACAAGCTCCATAAAGCTCCAGCATTTTACCTTTTGTGGTGGTTTGACCTTGGCTGTATGCCAGGTGCCCACCATGTTGCTCTATCATCCCCCTCCTCAGCAAGCCAGGGAGGGGAGAAAATAAGATAGAGGTCTTGTGGGTTGAGATAAAAGTAGTTTAATAAGGAAATAGCAAAGCCATGTGCATGAGAAGCAAAGCAAAGCAAATAAAGCTGGTATTCACTACTTCCCATCAGCAGCAATGTCTGGCCACTTCTCAAAAAGCAGGGCTTCAGTATGCTTAATAGTTGCTTTGGAAGGCAAATGTGAATCACAAATGTCTCCCCCTTCCTGCTCCTCTCCCCAAGCTTATATCCCTTGGTCAGCCTGGGTCAGCTGTCCTGGCCATGATCCCTCCCAGGATCCTGCACATCCACAGCAACTGGTGAAGATAAGGGAAGAAATGCGAGAGACAGCCTTAATGCTGCGTGAGCAGTAGCCAAAACACTATCAATACACATTTTTAGCTACCAACAAAAGGCACAGCACTACAAGGGTTGCTGTGGAAAATCACCACCACCCCAGACCCCAACACACCTTCACAAGGAGGAAGGTAGTTCCACATGTAGAATTTTGGATTTAGACACAACTAAGAAATAACTTTGTTATACATTTTATTAAGTGGTTATTAAAATATATTGGTTTAACTGCTTGAATTAAAGATTACTGTTTCCCCTCTGAAGAAAAAGAGGTGATTCCTGAAAACTTAAGAAATCATATCTCTTCATACTATAACTGGCATTTCCACACCTTTCACGTAGAAATGAAATAGTTATTTTATGGTAACTTTCTACTATGTCACACTTATAGCATGAAAAATCTTATTCCTGATGTAATGTAGTTACTGATAATTCAGTTCATGTTATTGAAAATGCTAAATCTGTATTTTTGTCATGTAGCAAAATTGTAATGAAAAATGTGAAATGTTATTTTTTCCTTAAGTATTGTTCTTTAATAATATATTAAATTTAAATTTTATTTAGACATACAATTTATGGTAAGTAAACCCCATCACTTACAATTAAATATACTTTGCAAAATTAAATGCTTTGCAGAAACAGGATGGTAACCTAACCATTATTGACATATACTTCAAGCTTTGCCAAGGAAAATTATGCGATCTTAAGTAATAGATATGTTCTCTCTGAAGAACAGTATATATGACTTGGCTATCTTCCAAGGAAAAATCATATAACACAGTTAACCAATGATACTGACATCTGCCTCTCACAAAAAAGGAAAAAAAATAAAAAGCTAAGGAAATCTTGTAAAGGTCACATTGCTAACTGGCAGGGTAACTCATTAAAACAAGCCTGTTACATACTATATTGCACACAGCAATATGCTGGGAAAAAGGAAGCAAAACAGACTAATTTCCCTTTTTGCCGTGCATACACAGATATGCAGATTTTGGTAAGAACTGAATGTATGTCTTCAGCTGAAGGTGCTTGTATCCAGTTACACTGGCAAAATTATTTTTAATAAAAGCAATGCTAGTTTTCTTTTCTAACATAATGTCTGGCAGAGAAATGCAAAGTTCCATGGCATTTACATCACTTGTTATTTCAAAAATCCTTTTTTTAAATGTTTTGTGGGATGATTAAAACTTTTCTTATTCAGTTTTCTAGTGTATTAAAAATAAATATAGTAAATAAAGCTCTTGGATAATTAAACCCCTAGGTGAAAAGTGGGCAAAGTGAGACACAGACAGACTCTCCACCTTCCACTCTTCTAATTCTTCTTCCTCAGCATCAGAGACCCCATAGCTACCATTCCCTGTGCTGCTTTATGCTAACTTAATTTCTGTGGCATCATCTGTGTTTTACACTGGTACAGCTAAGAACAGCTTCAGGTCAGGCAAGTATAAATAGGGAATATCAGCCACCAGCTTATCTGTGGCAAGCGAGCTGGAGGGAGATGACGAGTTGTAGTAAGGATTTCATCTTGCCCGTACTGAAATGAAATTGATGACTTGGTATGCCCTTCTACTGCACAACTAGGAATGTGTTAAGCCTTGCACAAAGATAATAAATCTGACCATTCCTTTTGACCAATGACTTTTAATCAGAGGAAGAGATCAAACCTCATCATAGTCTCAATCATGTCAAGGTACTTTTCTAGATAGCAACTATGATACAATCTCAGACCTCTCTTCTGCCTGTAACCAACAGACAATATCCAGAGGCATAATGGGATGGCAAATACAGAATACCTTGTAGTATTTATTGCCATTTTTCCCTACTTTTCTTTATCCTATCCTCAATGAACATAGAACCAGTAGAAAGTAAAATATTTTAAAATGAACGCACATTATCCGAATTCCATTGGCTTAACGGTAATGCTAAATAATAATGGCATGAAAATTTTGATGGAAAGGGCTTACATCTTTTAGTCTCCTAATATCTTATAAGTGTCCATGCCGTAAAGCAAGGTAACGCAGACTGCATTTGTGAGAGAAATGAAGATGAGCATGCACTTTCTTCTGGTAACACTGAAAACTTCTTTTAGATTGTTTATATTACTATAGCCATAGAAAGTGGTGTGGCATCCTCTGAAAAGCAAAGAAACAGCTCTGTTCCTGAGAATGACACTGTCTGAAAAGAAATCATTATTACATACAGTAGAAGCTCTTTTACAGAGAAAGACAAGATTTGGCATGCTGAGAGATTTTTTGGAAGAAGGAGGGAAAGATTGGCTTAATAAAGTGCAGAGCATTAAATATTTTATTACTATTTTCTATGAGGCCTTTTCATTTTAACTGCTTCAACTAAGAAAATATTGTTTTTCAGGTACAGGGGTTTTTTTTTTGTGCCGGTTATTTTAATTTTAATGTAGGCTGAGGTTGGCAATTTAGAGTGCCAGCTTGTTTGTTTTTATAATTCTGTATTTTATAAAAGAATAAAACAAAGATATGGGTTTCTAAGCATTAGTTTGCATGACTCATCAGACACAGTGCAATTTGTAGTAGTCTGGGCTGCTTGACACTGTTAATAACTGTGGTGGTTCAAGGGAGGAAAAGAAACATTTTCTCTTGAGAAAACCTCAGACCTATTTATAAGTTTGCATTTTCAACATTTTACCACTACTTGCGGATAGAAAAAATGAATAGAACTAAAACAGCAGAATACAGAAAGAAAAAAAAAAACTTGCTAATTTGGGAAAAGTTAATGACAGGAAAGGTGTCATAGCTCTAGCCTGCTTACAACCTTCTGCAATGAAGTAACCTGAAATAGGATTACAATAAATTTACAGTCATAATTATTTTAAAGATAAAAACAATAGCCAGGAGAACAGTAACATTTTCACTGTTTGAGACTGAGAAAATCAGTTACCATCTATCAGAACTTGCTGAAGTCAATGGTGAGATGAGGAAAAGTTAAGACACTAGTTCCCAGTAATCTGCTGAATGTGTTCCCTAGATGGTGGCAACAAACTCTAAGAAATGTCTATAGTCTCTGACTTTGGGGCATTGACGTATGTTGACATACTTTTTTTTTAGTATGTTGTACAATTCCTAGTGAAAGCTTACATGAACCCCAAATCATGGACTTTCTTTGCTACTGCTCTTCATTTAAAAAAAAAAAAAAAAAAAAAGGATGCAAAGTGAATCTCTCTAAACAAGTCAGCCCAGCTGATCCTAGAGCAATAGTTATAGGAGTTTGGAAATCATTACAAAGGTCACCTATTTCCAAAGAAGCCCTCTCAGCATTTTAATTTTCTGCTTTCTAAAAATGTAAATTGTTGAATTTTCACTATGGATAATTGTACTACACAGCACTTTATTGACTTGAATGGGACCGAGGCAGAAAGATAGACCTGTATTCTGAAAAATATTAAGTCAGTGGACTTCACTAATGCACTGTTTTAGTCTTGCTTATTCTTTTTCAGCTTCTGGGAAGAATCTCAATTAGGTTACATTTTCAGGTATACTCTAAGCAAGTGATTGAGAAGAAAACTATGCACATATGAAAACAACGAAAAACTAAAAGGTTTCCATACTTCAGAATGGAAGAAAAATAGAGAGGCCGGTAAAAAAATAATACTGCTTAAGTGAAGCTACAAATCTAATGTATTCACATAGTATACATTTCAGGAGTGCAATACTCTATGCTGAATAAATGCACTCATGGTGTATGTACTCTGCAACTCCATTTACTGCAAGAAGTATAATTCAAGATTTTTTAGTAGGGACAAATTCTCTATGCACAGAAATGCTCCATTGATTTAAGTGGCATAGGAATTAGTAGAGCAAGATTGATCAACTATCAAAATACATTATAGTAAAATGGAATGGAAAACTAAAAAGTAAATTTTAAATCAAGAAAAATGGTACATTTATTTCTTAAGGAAAAAATGGGTAGAGGTGAATTTATCATTATTCAATTTGGACAAATAACTGTTCCTTGATAACTAGAAACAAGAGTGTGTCTGTTTGGGGATTTAGATGTCCATGTTAATTTGGGGGTTTAGGTTTACTGATTTTTACATGCAAATTTCGACATAGTGGAAGAATTGATCTCTAGTTTTCAAGACATTTCTAGATGACAGCTGGAAAATCCACAGAATTAAAGTAGATTCTCTAGTGTTACTCAGCCATTAGCAATTAGGGAATACATTTGCAGAGCTTCACAAATGCAAGAGAGAGAGAACTATGAATAGATTTTGACTGATCCAGGAAAAGGTTTTTAGCCTACTAGAATTTTGAGGAGAAAAAAGTAATTAAAAAAAATAATAAAAATTAAAGGCTCACTTATTCAATATTCAGAAGGCAAAATATTAACTTCTTCAGCCCTGGTGAGGCCCCATCTGGAGTACTGTGTCCAGTTCTTGGCTCCTCAGCTCAAGAGGGACAAAGAACTTCTGGAGAGAGTCCAGCACAGGGCTAGGGTCCTTCTAGAATTAAATTTAGCCAGGGATGTTAAGGACAGTAATAAGGCAATTTTCAAGCACATCAGCAGCAGAAGGATGGTGAGGGGGAATGTGGGCCCACTGCTAAACGCTGAGGGTGCCCTGGTATCTGAGGATGCAGAGAAGACTGAACTAATGATTGTCGCCTTTGCTTCAGTCTTTACGGCCAAAGTTGGACCTCGGGAAGCCCAGTCCAGCAATGATGGTAGGATGGCCAGGACAGCAGAGGACTTGCCCTGGGTGGAAGAGGAAGAGGTTAAAGACTTGTTGGCTGAGCTTAAGGCTCATAAGTTAATGAGTCCTGATGGGATGCATTCTAGAGTGCTGAGGGAACTGACTGATGTGATTGCTTGATTCTTGAACAATCATGGAGCACAGGCAAGGAGCCTGAGGACTGGAGAAAGGCCAATGTCACGCCAGTCTTCAAAAAGGGCAGGAAGGATGACCCAGGAAACTACAGGCCAGTCAGCCTCACCTCCATCCCTGGAAAAGTGATGGAACAACTCATCCTGAATGTTATCACTGAACATATGAAGGAAAAGATGGTTATCGGGGGAGTTAACGTGGCTTTACCAAGGGGAAATCCTGTTTGACCAACCTGATAGCCTTCTATGAGTGCATAACCGGCTGGCTAGATGAAGGGAGAGCTGCAGCTGTCATGTACCTTGGCTTCAGCAAGGGTCACTTTGACACTGTCTCCCACAACATCCTCATCAGAAAGCTCAGGCAGTGTGGCTTGGGTGAGTGGACAGTGAAGTGGATCGAGAACTGGCTGAATGACAGAGGCCAGAGGGTGGTGATCAATGGCACAGAATCGAGTTGGAGGCCTGTGGCCAGTGGAGTTCCACACGGATCGGTTCTGGGGCCAGTATTGTTCAACATATTCATCAATGACCTGGATGAGAGCACAGAATGTGCCTTCAGCAAGTTGGCTGATGACACCAAACTGGGAGGACTGGTTAATTCCCCAGAAGGCTGTGCTTCCATTCAGCAGGATCTTGACTATCTTGAGAGTTGGGGAGAGATGAACCTCATGAGGTTCAACAGGGACAAGTGCAGAGTCCTGCATTTGGGGAGGAACAACCCCATGCACCAGGACAGGCTGGGGATTGACCTGCTGGAGAGCAGCTCTGCAGAGAGAGACCTGGGAGTCCTGGTAGATAATAAACTAAACATGAGCCAGCAGTGTGCCCTCGTGGCCAAGAAGGCCAATGGCAGCCTGGGATGCATCAAGGAGAGTGTGGCCAGCAGGTCAAGGGAGGTTCTTCTCCCTCTCTACTGTGCCCTGGTGCGGCCTCATCTGGATTCCTGTGTCCAGTTCTGGGCTCCTCAGCTCAAGAGGGACAAAGGACTTCTGGAAAGAGTCCAGTGCAGGGTCACCAAGATGATCAAGGGACTGGAACATTTTTCATATGAGGAAAGACTGGGAACTGGGGTTGTTTAGTCTGGAGAAGAGGAGACTGAGGGGAGATCTTATTAATATTTACAGATATCTAAATGGTGAATATCAGGAGTTTGGGACATCCCTTTTTTCTATGGTATCTAGCAACAGGACAAGGGGTAATGGGATGAAGATGGAACACAAAAAGTTCCAGTTAAACATAAGAAAAAACTATTACACCGTGAGAGTGAGGGAGCCCTGGCACAGGCTGCCCAGGGGAGTTGTGGATTCTCCTTCCTTGGAGGTCTTTAAGACACGCCTGGACATGTTCCTATGTGACCTGATCTAGGTGAACTGGCTTCTGCAGGGGGGTTGGGCTAGGTTATCTCTAAAGGTCCCTTCCAATCCCACCATTCCATGCTTCTATGATTTCTGAAGTCACATTTTCAGAGAACTGTTTTCACATCTGCTTGAACAATCAAGATCTATTTAATGCCATCAGTTAAAAAAATTGTATTTGATACATCTTTCAGTTCCTATGTCATGCAACACATTCTGCCAAATGGATACAGATTTCCAAAAGAAATGCAGAATATGCATGGTTATTCTTTCACATGCTTACCTCCTCCAAGTAAGGATTCACAAATTATTTATTCGTACCAAGTGTACGTTAATTTTTTTTGCCATGCGTTTGTAGACAAGATCAAGTCATAGTATACTAATTTCACCCATGTAATGAGACAAGTCTTAACATAATGATCCACAGTTTCTCTCCCATTGCCTTACTTCTGACAAAGTGGTCCTTTTAATCTACATAGTAGTTCACTAATGAATACTCTAGAGCTTTTGGCTTTGTTTTCTGCCACGCACTAACACTGCAATATACTTTGCATCTCTTTTGCATCAAAGGTCAATAGTATCAGTTTATTTTGATGGGAAGAAAAGTGAAACTATTTTAACTGAAAACTGCTAACTTGGAAGATATTATTCCTTCTGAATACAGCATTTCTCTACATATGAATATGATAGCTATGCTTGTTTGGCAAAGCAAAAATTGTCTCTGAAAACAAGCTGATGATGATGATGATGATTATTGTTATAAATTGTTGTAGTTTTAGGAATTCCAATCCATTTCAGAATGTCCTCTGATGGGAGAAAAGCATGAGCCTGTGCAAGCTATTCTCCAGTGTGACCAACTCTAGTTTTAGAAACTGTAAAAGAAAATAGACTAGATAAAATGTGGTAGGAATATTGTTCTGGTGCCCACCTTTTTTCCCCCTCCCCTTTATTTTTGCAATATCGCAGAGTATTGTGACATGAACATAGATATGTAGCTGATTCTACTATCTGTCCAGGAAACTTCTCAGAGAAGTCTTATTACTATATGTGTCACTTACTTAAAAGAAACTAAGGGGAAATCTTTTAATATAGTAAATCAAGCGCTACTACTAGAATCTCTGAGACTTGCTTGACACAATTTGTGATAGCTGGATTGTTTGATCATAACTTTATGAATGATATCAAAGGTATGGTAGTATGAAGCTGTCAAGATTGAAAGGAGAAGTGTTGTCAGGTAATGAAACAGCATTGCTCACATACAAGACTACACCTTCTCTCCTTCAACAGGTCTTTCTCTTTCTTTCAAATAACTGTAAAGAAAAAAATATAACACTGATACACCACACTTCTATTTGACATAAATGAGAGAAAGTAGTTTTGTGCACAAAATTTAGATGTAAGTTCCTGATGCAAATTCGGATTCAAATTATTGCTAGCTTGTAAGTTTGTGATGGGTTTGTGTGGAGCTTGTTATGCCTGGTAACAGGATGAGGGCTGTTACAGGGAGAGGGTAACAGCTGCAGTTCTGCCCCATAAACAGCTCCCAAAACTGCCTCCAGCTGTGAGTTGGACTCACCTCCACCCCAGCCAGACCAGTCAGTGCTTCTGCCATCACTATTTAAGAATGGAAACATGTAGTGCACAGGAGGAAGTGGAAGGGTGGGACAAGATGAAGGTGACCACATGGACCACTCAGTCCATGAGGGAGGAAGGGAGGGGGAGCACTGGACTGGGGACTTCCCTGCAGCCCACAGTGAGAGAACAGCTGTCCCACTGCAATTCACAGAGGGAAATGTCAAGACTGACTGTCACCAGCATCTCTGGGAAGACCTCTGCCCAAGGGGGCAATTATTGTGGACCCTATGCCACAGGAGACTGCTGCAGCTCTTGGGATGAACACACATCAGAGCATTCTCTGTAGGATTGCCCAGAGTGTGAGGGACACTGTGATGGAGCAGGAGAGGACTGGAGAGGAGTCCTACTCCTCAGAGGTGAGACAAGTGGCAGGAGCCATCAGGAAAGGACTGACTGCACCTGCTGTACAGAGACACCTCCCTACCAGAGGTCTGTGTTCACAAAGAAGACAGAGGAGTCCTGTAGAAGTTATTTGAATAAAGGGGGAGTCCACTGGGGCATTCTCCTGTGCAGTCTCTCAACTTGCTGGAGGGTGCAGCCTCATTTTATCCTAACTTTCCAACCACTTGTGACCCTCTACCTTTCCCCATCAACTGAGGTACTCGGACTTCCTGATCCTCCTACTATGTGTTTGCTCTAATATGTACCCCTCTCTCACATTATACATTGTATGTCTCATTAACTCCAACTTTGTGCTGCCCAGAGCACAGAATTTAATATGTGTAAACCTATTAAGCATGAGTACTTAGCTCAATCTAACTTCAAGAACACACAGAGGTCGAAAAAGTCCAAAACGTTGTTTTCCTCAGCTAGACCCTGTTGGTGATTGGGCCTTCAAACAGCTTTGTTGTATTTTATTGTTTTGCAAATCTCTGATTGATTGATCCTGTTAAGTCACTTTGCTGCATTGTATGGTTTTGCAAAGCATCACGACCTCTTTATTTGTAAAGACATCCCCATATATTTTCACAGAAACACAGAATCTTAAGGGTTAGAAGGGACCTCGAAAGATCATCTAGTCCAACCCCTGGCCAGAGTAGAACCACCTAGAGTAGGTCACACAGGAACTCATCCAGGTGGGTTTTGGATGTCTCCAGAGAAGGAGACTCAACAATCCACCTGGGCAGCCTGTTCTAGTGCTCCATCACCCTCACAGTAAAGAAATTCTTCCTTGTATTTCTTTGGAACCTCTTGTGTTCCAGTTTATACTCATTGCCCCTTGTCCTGTCATTGGACATCACTGAGAAGAGCCTGGCTCCATCCTCCTGACACCCTCCCTTTATGTATTTGTAAACATTAATGAGATCACTGCTCAGTCTCCTCTTCTCCAAGCTAAAGAGCCCCAGCTCCCTCAGCCTTTCATCATAAGGGAGATGCTCCACTCCATTCATCATCTTGGTGGCCCTGCGCTGAACTCTCTCCAGTAGCTCCCTGTCCTTCTTGAATTGAGCGGCCCAGAGCTGGACACAATATTCTAGCTGCGGTCTCAAGTGGGCAGAGTAGAGGGGGAGGAGAACCTTTCTCAAGCTACTGCCCACAGCCCTTCTAATACACCCCAAGATACCATTGGCCTTCTTGGCCTTGAGGGCACATTGCTTGCTCATGGTCATCCTACTGTCCACCAAGATCCCCAGGTTCCTTTCCCCTACACTACTCTCTAAGAGTTCATTCTCCAGCTTGTACTGGTACATGGGGTTATTCTTTCCCAGATGTAAGACTCTACACTTGCCCTTGTTGAATTTCATTAGGTTTCTCTCTGCCCAACTCTCAGCCTGTCCAGGTCTCATTGAATGGCAGCACAGCCTTCTGGTGTGTCAGCCACTCCCCCCAGTTTAGTATCAGCAGCAAACTTGGTGACAGTGCCCTCTGTTCCCTCAGCAAGATCATTAATGAATATATTGAACAGTACTGGTCCCAGCACTGACCCCTGAGGGACTCCACTAGATACAGGCCTCCAACTAGACCCTGCACCAATGATCACCACTCTCTGCCTTCTTCCCTTCAACCAGTTAACAATCCACCCCACTACCTGATAATGCAGCTCACACTTTCTTGGTTTGGCTGTGAGGATGCTGTGGGAGACGGTGTCAAATGCTTTACTGAAATCAAGATAAACTACATCCACTACACTACCACCATCTATCCACCTGGTTATATCTTCATAAAAGATTATGAGGTTGGCCAAACATGATGTCCCCTTGGTAAAGCCATGCTGACTGCTCCTAATGACCCTTTTGTCCTTTACATATCTGGAGACAGCACCCAGGATAAATCTTTCCATCACCTTTCCAGGGATGGAGGTGAGGCTGACTGGTCTGCCATTACCCAGCTCATCCTTCTTGGCCTTTTTGAGGATTGCAGTGACATTTGCTCTCCTCCAGTCCTCAGAAACTTCTGCTGTTCTACATGACTACTGAAGATGATGGAGAGCAGTTTAGCAATGACTTCTGCCAGCTCCCTCAGCACCTGTGGGTGCATCTCATGGTGGCCCATGGATTTAAGTACATCCAGATTGCTCAACTGATCCTTAACCCAGTGATCATCAACCAAACAAAACTTCTTTAACCTGACTTCCTCTGGAGTTTGAGGCTCCTGAGGACAGTTTCCAGCAGTACAGACAGAGGCAAAGAAGGCATTCAGTAACTCTGCCTTCTCTGTATCCTCTGTCACCAGGGTACCCACCTCATTCAACAGTGGGCCTACATTGCCTCTAGAGTTAGTTTTATCTGCAATGTATTTGAAGAAGTCCTTCTTGTTGTCCTTGACCTCTCTTACAAGGTATAACTCAAATAAGGCTTTAGCTTTCCTAGGTGCCTCCCTACATCCTCTGACACAGTCTTACATTCTTCCCAAATGGCCATTCCTTCCTTCCATAAAGAGACAGGCTCTCTTGTTCCACCTGAGTTTTCCCAACAATTTCCTGTTAAACCATGCGGGTCTCCTGGCTCCCTTGCTTGATTTCTCACCTGCTGGGATGCTCTGATCCTGAGCCTGGAAAGACTGATCTTTGAACAGAGACCGTCTTGAGCCTCTTTGTCCTCTAACACCCTGTCCCACGAGATGTCCTCTAGCAATTGCTTGAAAAGGCTGAAGTTGGCTCTGCTAAAGTCCAGGGTTGTGATCCTGCTTGGTATTCTGTAGCTACTGCACAAGATCCTGAATTCCACCATCTCATGGTCGCTGCAGCCAAGGCTGCCCTCAACCTTTACCACTTCAACCAGATTCTGCTTGTTTGTGAGTAAAAGATCCAGTAGTGCTCCTCTCCTAGTTGGCATATCCACCATTTGCATCAAGAAGTTACCATTGATGCACTGAAGGAACCTCCTGGACTGTAAGTGACTAGCCATGTAGATCTTCTAGCAGATGTCTGGGTTGTTGAAATCCCCCATGTGAACCAGGGCCTTTGAATTTGAGGCTGTTCCCAGCTGCCTGTAGAAGGCCTCATCAACTTCCCCAGCCTGATCAGGTAGCCTGTAATAGACACCCACATGCTAGCCTGTCCCTTAATTCTAACCCACTAACTCTCAACTTGCCCCTCATCCTTACCTGGACACAATTCAGTACATTCTAGTTGCTCTTTCACATCTTTCCTAAAACGGTCATAGCCATCCATGACCACATTCCAGTCATGTGAACTGTCCCATTGTGTCTCTGCAGT
Organism: Colius striatus; assembly: GCF_028858725.1. Classification (NCBI taxonomy): domain Eukaryota; kingdom Metazoa; phylum Chordata; class Aves; order Coliiformes; family Coliidae; genus Colius; species Colius striatus. The sequence continues at coordinate 31,196,212 of NC_084763.1, read as the reverse complement.
AGCAACCAGATCATAGTCTCTTGCCCATACACAGACTTCCAGATCCTCCTGTTTATTCCCCATGCTGCATACATTTATGTATAGGCATCTCAAGAAGGAAGCTGATCATGTGGGATTCGCCCCGCACACTGGCTTGACACCCTTAGGCTCAACTATAGTGGGCCTGGTTTTTTTTTCCTCCCTTCAAAATTAAAGTCCTTTCTACGAGCCCTACTATCTTGTTCACAAAGATCCTTCTCCCCCTTTGATACAGGTGAACTCCACCTGTCACCAGACGTGGCATCATGAAAATTTCACCATGGTCAAAAACCCAAAGTCGTGTTGGTGGCACCAGTCTCTGAGCCATCTGTTAATCAGTTGTGCTTTCCTTATTCATTCAGTATTCCTCCCCATTATCTTTCCCCCTATGCCACTCAGCAGGGGAGGAGGTAAAGACTTAAGGGTCAAGGCTTTGAGCCCAGGAAGAAAGATAGGGGAAAGGTGATCTTAAAGGGCTGGTGATATCCTTCATCAGCATCCTACTCTGTATTGCTTTCATTTGGGTATAATTTCTGGGTTTTATGTACTTGGTTGATGGTAGATTAAATTAAGTTTCATTTTCTTCCCCAAGTTAAGTAGTCCTGTCTGTTTTGCACAGGTGTTGAGTGAGCTCTCCCCATCCTTAGGGATTTCAAAGGCTTTATGTACTTTTCCCTTTCCTGCCAAGAGAGGGAGTAATGGGTGAGTGGCTGCACGTGATTCTTCTCTTGTGGCTGGGCTTAAAGCACAACAATTAAAGTAAATTCTGCTGTGCATTACTTTAAAATGTAACAGAGGGATTTAATCTTGTAATTTCCAGTGAAAACAAAACCCAGAATAAACATAGTTATCTATGTAGAAAACATGTATATGTATGTAGAATATATCTAGGTATGCATACACAGAGAGATGTATACATACAGATACGTACATATCTATACATATATATCTTTTACAAATATAGTCTTTAAGAACCATAACTTTATCTTGTACACATATGAGCAATTCATAAAATAACACCTTGGTTTGTTTGGTCCAGTGTATTGCAAAAAGTAACTCATATACACATTTATAATCAGATCAATGTGATTTCCAATCCATTGTGTTAGGTAAAAAGGGCTCAATTAGAAGCTTGTCTAAAAGGCTATGGATCTGACATCAAAACACATCAAGATGAGAATCACTTCCTCCATGTAAGTATTACAGGTGCTGTATGTTTTTAAACATAGTTCACACTATATAGGGAAACGAATATTCAGCCAGATGTTTCTACAAAGAATAGACAAAGACTATATTACTAATTACCATTGCTAATGGCATAAAAGACTCTAGCAGCTGTCTAGCAGCTATTTTTATATCACTTTGCTGGATGACTGTATGATCTATGGTTTGATCCTACACCTTGAATATAAAGCAAACTATTGTTTCTCTTTTCTTACTCAGGGCAAATATTGTGCTTAGTTTTTATCTTGCTTTTTCTCTGCACAAACTTTCTACATACAGACTTTCATTTTGAAGGATATAGGTCTCTGCTACATTTTTACTATAAACTGGAATCCTCATCCACCAGGAAAAGACCTCTTGCAACCATTCCCAGGGGAAAGTGTTGCAGATCATAAGCAGAGTGGCAGTAGTTTTAGAACATGAACAGATTTAATTTACAAATTAATGCACACCCAGGTAGAGACAGTCATAACTTACTACAGGAAACTGTAGCACTTACACTAAAAACAAACATCTGAGATAAAGGGAAACAAAATTTACTCAGACCTGACATGGATAGTATGAACCTGTACTCCAGTGTCAAGTCATTTAGCTATATGAGTTACTGTTCTTTTTTGTTAAATGTCAAATGGTATAAATTTGTTTTCTCTACCACAGCTTGCCTGTGTCCATGTTTATGTACATAAATATTACTGGTATACCATCAAAGAGACATATTAAAAGCATTATAAGCTCACATGGTCGAGACCAGTTTCTTTTCTTCTAAAATAAGAACTAAATCACCAGAGTTTTTATGTCTTTGTTGTTTTCCTCTATAAATAACTGAAAAACTATATTATTTTTTACAGACCTGAGATACAGAGCTAGACGTTCAGTGCAGGTTAGCAGACTAGGGACTAGGTTTTCTAGCAAAGCTGACAGATATCACACAAGAAGTTTTCAGCATTAATATTTTAATTTCAACAGCTTCTTAGGGGGAAAAAATTTATTTGGGATATCACAAGACTAGCCTGTTCCAAGACAAAGTCATTATTGTATTCAAACAACCATTCTATGATTCTATGAAATGTTCACAAATACTTTGTTGTAGCATTCAATCAACTTCTAATCACATCACTTTCCAGACTGTAACATGAATTGAAAAATTAAATGAATTTTTACACTATTCAAAGGAGACATGGCTCATAGGAAAAGCTGCTAGGACTAAAGAATTCACCTACTGCCAAGAAAACATCTAAAAATGATAACCACGTGTACCAGGAAAAGCTCAGTTCATACAGTCAAAAGGGCTTTGCCAAAAATGCTAGCAAGACATCATTACATCTTTAACCACATGAAGATAGGACAACAATTATAAACTTAATGGGCAAGAAAACGGATTTTTTTTTTTTTTACCATTTACATTAACTCTGCAAGTAATTCATATGCTTAAAAATTTTTTTTTTTTTTTTTTTGGAGGGGGGGGGTTGTTATTTTTTTTTTCTAGAGATAGTGGTTCCAGATTTGTTACTGTCAAGAAGAATTTTACTTTTTGCAATATTATTAATACTGTGGTGTGGTAATTACAGTCTTGTGGCCATGTAGAAAATTATCTTTCTATCCAATTTGAAAAGGGAAAAAAGAAATATGTTTTGCTTTGCTCCTCTCACTCTGTCACCCTGTTCCCACTAACCATCTGACAGAGTATGCAGTGGGAGTGCTAATATGAAAAGTACGTATTGTCTGCTTTGCATGTTTGCATTAGGCTAACAATGTTTCCATTTACTTTCCTAGTACAGAAAAGAGGTGATACATTTTTGATTTTTTTTTCCCCAGTTACTGCTAGATATACACTAGTGGGAGCTCAGGGGTTTCATTACAACAATTTTTATTGTATGTTTCCTAGTTGTTTAGTCTAGGAATTTCTAGGAGTATATGTTATCTCATATTCTCCTGCAACTGGACTGTAGGAGTAGATGTTGTTTAACTACACAGGGTTTTTTGATTATGGTAATTCTATGTGCTGGAGGTTGACTGACATGTCAAATGCTTCCTGTCTTCTAGAACTTCATCAGTGTCTTTATTTTACATTATTACATATATTACATTATTTTATTGAGGTTCTGCAAAGGTTAAGAACAAGTATTTTGAGAACATAATTTAATAAAAATAAATAATAGTTCAATAGATTTGTTTTGATTGAAAGAGATTGTGACAATGGATTGTTCATACAAATGTGTTGCTTGGAGATAGATTTTAATTGCAATAGTGTTCCAGAACATATTCTTATATCACTTAATAAAATAATAATAATAAAACACAAATCATGAAATGTAGATATGAGCTTATAAGTTTGTAGTTTTTATCAGCATTTTTTATAGTTAGTTACTGTCATGGTTTTACCAAGACAGCAATGAAGCATGATGACACTGGGCTCAGCTCACTGCTTCCGATATCCCTACTTCTTCCCTGCTCAATGGCTCAGGGTGGGTAGGGAATGGGGAATGTAGTCAGTCTCTCAAAGATGGTCTCTGCCGCCTCTTTCTGCATTCTCCCCCTGCTCCAGTAGAGGGTCCTTCCCACAGGACGCAGTCCTCAACAAACTTCTCTGGTGTGGGTTCTTCCCAGCAGCTATAATTTCTGCTAATACAGGGTCCTTCCCATGGGACACGGCCTCCTCTGGGCATAGTCACTGCATCTGGTGCAAGGTCTTTTACAAAGTGCAAACATCTCTGCTTCACCGGTCGTCTACGCAGGATGCAGGGGAGTCTCTGCTGCAGTACACCTGCTCTCTTCCCTCACTGACGTTGGGGTCTGCATGGTCACTTCTCTCTCTTTCCCAACTCCTTGCACCACCACCAGCTGGAAAAGAAGGAAGAACAGAACAAGAAGGAACAAGAAGAACCCACACAAAATCATGACAGTTACACTGTCCCATTGAGCCTCGTGGCCTCATTTGTCAGTAGACAGGAACTCGGACATGTTAGAGATAGCAGAGTGTACATGGCTGCTTCATCACTCTGAAAAAGGGATGAAGTTATACTTCCGTCTCTGTTTCAGTTCCGTAGAACGGTAATCTTGAGAGGCCTCAAGTATCAACACAAATGGATGTAATTGTGTGCCTTCCTCTGCCAAGAGTAGTGTTGTACTGAAAACCCTCACAGGAGATGTATGGAAATGTTGCTGCTTCTGTCTGTTCTTCATTAAGTATTATTAAATTGCCAAGACAACGTTTAGGCATGATCACTAGCAATGTCTAAAATGGATGTCATACTTAAAGAAGTAGAGGTATAAGGTATAAATGGCAAGATAAGGAAAAGAGAATAGAGTAGCTCTGCTAACTATTTGAAAATGATCAGCAAATAAATATTCTATCTTCAGAAACTCTTTCAAGGCAAAGGGAATTCTGTTTCAGATCAGCGCCTCTGCAACACTCCCCATGCGAGATGCTTCTATCAGCCAGTCCAGGAAGGAAGGAAGGAAGGAAGGAAGGAATCACAATGACTAGTGATTAGAGGAAACAGAAACATTAATGCAGTAATAAGAGTATGTAAAGGTGGGATTGAGGAGGACACAGCAGTTTGTACGTTACAGCATTTGTCCTTTATTAGTTCCTTCTTTTTTCTTTTAGTTGCAGCTGTGTCTGTTTTCCTATTTTTACTCAAGCCATTCAGTCAATCGTAGCAGTCTCAAACAGATGTGCAGAGCAATAATATATCAGTAAAATTTTACATGCATGATTCATTTTAGGTTGGCAATTTTTAGATGAAGAAAAGTCTTGTGTATTTACAGAAAATACGGCACACATCTTTTCAAGACATATAAAAATACATTCTGTTTTGCATGAAAAAGAATTATGCATGGACTTCACAATTTGCCCCTCTCAGTTTGCAACAGCTTCAGTATTTAAGGTCACTTTTATGGAATACTTTTTATTAAGAATATGAGATAAAGACATTATCAGGTTAAAATCTGCTGTTTGTTATTCCTCTGCAATATTATTTTCTCCTGGTACCTATTTGGAACAGAAATTGCTTGTGAAATTGATATATGTCCTTAACAATAGAAGCACTTAGAGCTGGCTGAATAGCAGAAATCCCATTTGTTAGGGCTGAGTTAGATTTCCTGTGACTCCTGTGGTCATGCCCTGAAAGACTTGAAAGTCTGCATATGTACATTGGTGAATAATACACTGGTGAAAATCTTCATGAACCTCAAAGATTTCACTGGCATCATCAGAAAGGCAGAAGGGCCATGATGGGTGAGACCAAGGTCAGTCTATTGCAGTAGACTTTCTTTAACCATATGAATAAGAATTTGTCTGTGGAAGCATGAAAATGAACCAAACGTATATGATATGTTTTGTCTACTGTTGTTTGAACTCTAATTTTGTGTCCGGTATTTTGTGAATTGTTTGATTCTTTTACAAATTTCAAGATCCTGAAGGATTCCACGATCTTGGCTTGTCTCTCCTTGAAATTCCAGCATGCAACTCTTCCTTTCACAAGAAATTTCACAGATCAGCCTATGAACGTAAAAGAACCCCATACATCTGTTTTTCTTGGAACCTGACTTAAACTAGCTTCATTTGATGTTCCCAGGACTCTTAGTGGGAGCCACAATAACCAGACGTGGTTTTTCGTCCCAAATGTGCCACTTAGGTCAAGGGAGGTTCTGCTCCCCTTCTCCCCTGCCCTGGTGAGGCCTTGTCTGGAGTTCTGTGTCCAGTTCTGGGTTCTCCAGCTCAAGAAGGACAGGGAACTTCTGGAGAGTCCAGCACAGAGCCACCAAAATGATCAGGGGACTGGAGCATCTTCCTTATGAGGTAAGGCCATGGGAACTGGGGCTATTTAGTCTAGAGGAGACTGAGGGAGGATCTCATTAATATTTACAAATATCTAAATGGTGGATGTCAGGAGGTTGAGGCATCTCTTTTTTCAATGGTATCTAGCAACAAGACAAGAGGTAATGGGAGGAAGCTGGAACACAAAAAGTTCCATTTAAACATAAGAAAAAGCTATTTTACTGTGAGGGTGAGGGAGCCCTGGTACAGGCTGCTCAGGGAGGGTGTGGAGTCTCCTTCTTGGAGGTCTCCAAGACCCACCTGGACCTGAACGTGTTTCTTTGCAACCTGATCCAGGCAAACCTGCTTCTGCAGGGCGCGTGGACTAGATGGTCTCTAAAGGTCCCTTCCAATATTCTATAAATCTATGTGTGATCCAAAGAGATAATCTTGCAACACTGACCAACAGCAACAAGAGGAATGTTGTGCTAAAAAGGTCTAAGTGCTTCCAAATAATTTACTTAATCTCTTGCAGGTGATCAACACCTAAAATTTTTGAAGAAGAAGAATATAACTTCTTTATTGCTTGTGGAAGAAGGTGACTACACTATGGCATACATATGTAGGGAAGTCTGCAAATATTCCAGGTCAAATTCAGAAAAAAAAGTATGATGAATCCTTACATGGATGTCTTTTCTCAATCTTGAACTTGTGTCCTATTGTTGCTGACTTGTTGAATGAATATTACTAGCTAGTGTAATTTCTTTAAAAACTATCTAGGACTCAAAAATGTCCAGGTTCAAATGTTGATCAAATAATAAGAAAATGCAACCAGTTAAAAACATGTATGGTGTTTTATTGAAAGCATTTTCCTCAAACTGAAAATAATTCTAAGCAAATACTTTTTCAGGAAGATTTCAAACTAACCAGACAATTCAGAGATTTCTGAGGTCTTTAAAGTAATCCTTATATCTCTAAATTATGAATAAAATGTAAAATTATTTGAAAATCAAAGAAGAAATTAGAATATTTATATTTCTGGTGTTTTGATTTATTAAGTAAATAAATAAAAAATTGTAAACAACTACAATGCAGAGGTAAGAAAAGCGAAACTGTTATTTCATGTCAGGGTGGACAGTGTTCCCTGAAAATACAACAGGAATCTATTTCTAGAAATAAAATGAGAGAGCACAATGACTGTGTCAGTAAGCTTTCTTACCTGTTTTTGAGAATATCAAAAGTGTATTCATATTTAGAAAGAATAGTGAAATGATTAGTTTTATCAGTAATTAAGGAACAGTTTGAGACTGAATATTGGGGACTAGAAGCAACAGTTTGTGAATGTGCAAAGAGTATAAGTCATAGATAAGAAGATGGATGGAAAATATCATCATTAAATTATATCATGAAACAATACCTGTCCATTGCTATTTAAGTAGTAGATCGCAATTTCAAATAAATTAAAACAGTGAATTAAAGACATTTCTGGAGAATGAATGTGTTTGCCTTATCCTTTGTCATGTCACAGATTGTTAAAATATTTCTCTCTTCAAGCCATAATGGTATATAATTTTGATGTCTATTTGGGGAGGAAGGAGTGACTCTTCCTGAAAACTGAGCAGGATGATCCTTTGATCTCTAGCTACCTCCTCATTTTCATCTTGCATTGCCAGCAAAATGCCAGCTGCAAAACCTATTTTGCATCTAGTTGTGATTTCAGAATTAAATGCAACGCAATTAGTTCCTTTTATATGTTTGGTAATCTTGTTAAGACAACTCATTAGGTATCTTGGCAATTGGAAATTACTAGGTTTCAGAACATGTGCATTTCCTTTGTGAATACCAATTATTCCTAAATGAGACAATTGTTCTTCAAAGGAAAAGGAAAAAGTGAGTCCTGGAAACTTTTCTGAGTTTATATAATGCCCTGACCTTTAAAAAACTTAATCTGGTTTTTAGTGCTTCTCCATAAAACTCTAGACATGTATAAACAGTGCAGTGGTATTTTTCCTACCTGATTTTTCAATCTAATTACGTCAAAAGCATCAGAAAAGAATACATGACTGAAACATACAATAAGTGATTAAGATAAGTAATGTACGTAGGATTATATTATTTATAAACAGGAACATAATATTATATTCATTATTAATTTATTGAGTTGTAAGAGAATGCTATAATGTAAACCAGTTAATAAGAAACCATTACAGCTGCAAAAAGTAGACTATACAATATTTTTTATATTCAAATAACACAGTAACTTCCAAAGTCTTAGCCAATGACAGTGCATTTTGTCCACACACTTCATGTTTCTAATCCTTTTCTCGTAGCAAAGAAGCTAGAAATAAGTTGAGAATTTGCCAACTGTCCCAAAGATTCAAGGTCTATCTTAGGTATATATACTACATACGTATTTCTAAAAAGAGAGGTTTTCCCTACAAAGAAAAGAAACATGCTTAAAAGAATTCATCGTAATATGTTCAGTAACTGTGGCTGGAAACCAAAATTTGAGAATTTCAAAATCTATTTGAAGTTTCAAGTTCACGGAAAGCCAATAAAATTTTGTAACTACCTTCCCCTCAGAAACCAATTTTGAAATGTTAAGATATTGTATTTTGCTATTTTTAAGCATTATTTCATAATGAAACAATGAAATATTGAAATAGAGAGAAAGGGCAAGATCAAGGAGTGAGAGAAAGTCTCAGAAACATGAACTTAAATCACACCAGGCAATACATTAGGTTTTTTTCAAGAGAAAATTTGGCTGTGAATCTAAGCTGTTTCCATAAAGCCTGTATCATAAGTTGTGAGGGAACCCAATCTGAAAGCCATCACTTAAGAAAATCAAAAGATGTTTTAAAAATATTATTTTTACAAAAGTACATTCAGAGTTTTCTGGTTACCTGTTGGAATCATGACCAGTAAACTTTCAAAACAACTAATGGTAACCATAAAGGTGGTTAATTGTGAAGCTGTGAAGATAAAAAGGGAAGAATAAAATGTATGACAAAAAAATTAAAAAGTTAATTGGAAGACATATCAGGATATTTTTGAGCTTCTGATATCCTATCAGCAATTTACTCTTGATGCCTCCAAAATGTTAATCATAACATGAGTGTTGCTAGGGACTTTTTCTCCATTCTATTTCTGCCGACTATTTTTTAATGCTTAGTGCTCATGCTAACAAAGTGTATGTCATGACTGAAACACAAAGGTTTGCTAAGAGATGCAGAAGGGTTTTAACTACCTGTTTTGAGCAGGAGAAAAATTTCTATGGCTCTGGAAAAACATTGATGTTTTGTTTTTCATTTTTGACATGCAACATTTTCGTCTGCACAAGCCTCATTGTTTTTGTCTTTCTGACTTCATCTGGTCCTTTTCAATTGACAGCATGAGCTTGAAAGCTACTTTTATTGTCATAACCAAATGGTATCAACCTGACCAATGGTATGCTTCCTAACCTGAGGCATCTACAACCTCTCTGGGAAACCTCTTTCAATGTTTCACTACCCTAATCATTAAAAAAAGAAAGAAAAAAAATCCTTATATCTAGTCTGAATCTGCCCTCTTTTAGATTAAAACCATTATTCTTTGTCCTATCGCTTCAAGTCTTGGATGTGTTCAGAACAGAGGGACCCCAATTTATCCATCTGGTCTCCCCACTGTTGTTAATGTAGTCAAAGGGGGAAACGAGGGGGATGAGAAGAACAATAAAGACTTTCTTCTATAGTAGCTAGCAACAGGACAAGGGGTAATGGGATGAAGCTGGAACACAAAAAGTTCCACTTAAATGTAAGAAAAAACTATTTTACGGTGAGGGTGAGGGAGCAGTGGCACAGGCTGCCCAGAGGGGTTATGGAGTCTCCTTCCTTGGAGGTCCTCAAGACCCACCTGGACATGCTCCTATGCGACCTGATATAGGTGAACCTGCTTGCATGGGAGTTGGACTAGATGATCATTAAAGGTCCATTCCAAGCCCTACCATTCTATGACTGGTACAACTACCCTGATACACCACAGGCCTTGACTTAGTAGCAAATGGAGACTCATGACATATGCAAAGTTGAAGCCTTACTAAGAATAGCGTATAAAATACTCAAAAATCGGCGACAGTTTACCCAATGTATGGGTCCTGTATGTACACTCAGCTTTCCCAATATTTAGGTTGAAGTATAATTTGCATCTGGATCACCACATTTTGTAATTTGTGTGTAATTTTTGTGCGTTTCTTACATGTTTGTGATTTTAAACTATCTGTTTTGAATTGATTATAGCCAAAGAGGCACTGTTCTTGCCCTGGTGCCAGAAGTAGGGAGTCTAATCCCTTTTTTGCTACAGAACAGGAAGTAGTAGCCAAATAACTCTTTTTAAGATCAAAAGTAATCAGAGTTGGAACTTAAGAATTTGCTACTGAGAACACTGCAATATAGCACAGCTTATATCACAAAAATTATATATGTTAATTTTATTCATCCACTCTTCTTTTTTGTTACCTACTCTATTTTTCCTTCACAGAAATTTTGAGAATCACTCCCAACATATCACAATCATGTGGCCATTTTCACAAATACATACAAAAGAAACAAAATGTTTGACTTTGGGCAATATGTAAGCCTAAAAGAAAAAAGCTTTAAGATTCAAAGCCTGGAATTTGAAAGTTACTTGGAATTTAGATTAGATGTAAATTGCACAATCTTAACTAAGACAGATGAATCCTTTATCAAAGATTATATTGACATTTTCAAATCAAGGTAGATTTTTATATTTAAGAAAATACAAAAGCAAAGACATTCATTGTTCATTTGTATAGAAAGGAAGTTTGGCTACATCATAGTACTTCATATAAGTGTTTAAATGGAAAATCATACATCAATCTGACTAGATAGTATTATCCCAGTGTCATGTAGCTTTACAGTCTTTAAATAAGAGCTGACATGTGGTCTCTGAATCTTACACAATCAGTAAATTTTATTAGATCACTGATGGTTCACAGATGTATGAAACAGATGACTTAATGTGTCTTCTAAGCATATCTTATAGTGATTTTTTTAAAATTTCTTTTGAAATTTTTTTCATTGATTAAACAATGCTAATCTGTATTACTGCAGTGTAGGTAGTGGAATACAGCGGTTATAGTGTGTTCCTCTAAGCCAAGGCTCATGGTTTTCATTCCTATATGGGTGACAGAAGACTTTAATCCATAGTAATAGTAACAGTAACGTAATAGAAAATGTTTCACAATGTCATGGTTTAGGCCTATCAGGGGACAAAAGACCACAATTAGCCTCAAGTACCAAAGACCCAAGGATTGCCAAAGGGCAGGGAGAGCTTAAATGCCGCTTAAGGTTCAGGACAAAACAGACCAGGCTACTCGGCTTGGGGAAGAAAACAGAAAATAATTTAATGCAACATCAACTAAAACATAACCTTAAAACCCCAAAACATAGCAAACACAATACAACACAGAGTGGTACAGTGATAAAGAGTACAACTAGCCCTTTAAGAACACTTTCTCCCCACCACTCCCCTCTTCCTGGGCTCAGAGCCCTGATCCTGTTTTTACCTCCTTCCCCTCTGAACGGCTCAGGCAGGGCAGGGAGTGGGGGTTTCAGTCAGTCTATTCCTGATGGCTTCAGCCCTTTGTCTCTCCAAAGGGCAGGTGGGCTCCGAACCAGTCCTCTCTGCACCTCCATGGGGTACCTCACACACACAGGGCAGCCCTGCACGGGCTGCTCCAACGTGCATTCATCCCAAAGGCTGTAGCTCCTCTCTGCCTCTCGTGTGGGTCTGCTCTGAGGCGTGCAGGCTCTCCAGCACAGCCTGTGCCATGGCTGCCTCCCCACATAGTCTCTTGCCTATCCGGGTGCACCCACCCGGAGCTGATGGTGGCTCTCAGTCCTGCCATGGCCCTGCATGGGTTGCAGGGGCACAGCTGCATTCTCACCACGGCTTGCAGAGGGGTCTCTGGTCTGGTGCTCCTCCTTCCTTCCTCCTTCTCCGACTGTGGGGTTCAGGTGGTCACCTCCATCTTTTATCACTCTTACACCTCCTGCCAGCACTTCAAATTCCCATCCCTAAATAGTGATGGCAGAGGTGCCAGATTGGCCCAGCTGGGCTGGAGGTGGATGTGAACCCAAGTGCAAGGGGAGAATCCAAAAACTCTTTACTGGATCTGTACTGCAACCCTCTTCCTGTTACCAAGCAAAAGCTGCTTCTTGCTAAACCAGGACACACAAAAAAATAACACACTATTAAAAAGTGTATTTTTGAACAAAAAATATGTGAATTCAAAGAAACTCTTTTTTTAAAAAAAAATCAGCATGAGTGAAGTCTACTGTAAGGAGGAATGAATTTGGGTATTTTGGACAGCATTCTTTCAATTTTTCTTTACTCAAAGGTTCAGAAAAAACCAAACCTTGAATAGTTTTGAAAAAAGTGAAGCCTTTCTATTCATAGTTGAGCTGATGAAGTTTTGTTTGGTATTAAGCTGCATAGATCAGTAGGATATATGGCCTATGCCCTCTGTGTTTGAAGGCAGTCCTGAGGATAACGTTCACTTATCTTCCCTCTATGTTTCAGGCAAAGGCATCTGCATGCTTTTAACCTCTATGTGCCAAAATACAACTCTCATATATTTTCTCATTTAGAAATGGAAAAGTAAAAAGGATGGAGGCAGAAGATGAAGTATACCTCTCACAGAAGTACTCTGGAAGGCTGCATGCCTTTGTAGTACAGATATATCCAAAAATTAGTGACAAGCCTATGGTGGCAGGATCAAGTCCTGGTTGTGCAACTCAAGGTAGAAATTAATTTATAGTCTATCACTTTGAATTATCTGTAGTACTGACTGCTTTTATTCTCAAGTGTGCCAGCTTCTGCCAGCACAAGATTACAGTAATAAAAAGTACACACAGACCTCCCAATAAAGTGCTCATAAAGTCCATAATAAAGTCATTCCTACTCTGCCACTTTCACTAGTCTACAGCTTGCTGTTTTAACATTGTATACTTTGTTTTGGTTGATGCCTCTTCCTGCAGCCATGCGTATCCATGTCAAAAAAATTATCATTAATGCACTTTATTGCTCTCCAGTGTCTTTTGTGAGGTTGGATCTGAGAAAAACCATGAAACATTCTTGGGCCAATCTAATTGACCTGAATGCCTCATGCACCACTGGCTAGTAAAATCAGTTCATGATGCTACTGGAGTTAAAAATAATGTCTGAGAAAATTAGACATAAGTCTTAAATTTACTGATAATTTTTCCAAAATGATGGAAGGTAGGTTGTATGCAGCTTTATCCACCATGCTCCACTGACTTTTAATATGCAATGATTTTTTCCTTCCCATGCAGAAATTATGTGCTTTACCTGCAGTGAGATGTTCCTCTCAGTGTAGAATCAAATTAAATAAAACAATAAGTATGATGCTTATAAACTTTGTGCAATCTAACTATACTTAAAATGTATCTTCTAAAATTTGCATCTACACCTTGAAATATACATTAATGTTATTAAATGTGTTCAGTAAGCTAAGCAAGTTTCTATATAATTAATAAACATTTAATAGCATTGATTTTTATAGCTTGGGTTTTGAATTCCTTATCAGTATTCAGCAGATGGGAAATAACTATGAAAAATGGTATTTTAAACATGATTACTGTACTTGAATTATATTTGATAAATTTTGTTCAGTGAAGCATTTACAAATACAATTTAACTTCCAGATGAAGCTTCAAAGTTATTTTTTCTGTTTAACAGTGATATTTAAATTCTGTCTGTAGCACATAAGACGAAATAGAAAACAAAAAACTATAAAAAATAAAGAATCTGGGTTTTAGAAAAGCTCAACTTAAGATGTCATTTTGCAATAAAATGTTTGCTTGATTCTCTCTTCATTATTTAGCAAATCCTTTTTTAATACCAGTCTCAACAATATTGTATGAACACTGATTTTGGATTGAAATGTTGGATTACAACACAGCAACACAGTTTGTCCATCGCAATTTGTATACTTAAAGTATAATCTTTTCATATTAAACATACTTCTGTAGTCTTTCACATTGAGTTTGAGGAGGGGAGATTCACATTTTCTGTGTAATCAGAAGATTCACATTTTCTGTGTAATCTACTTTTCTGTAAAAATAATGTGTATAAGTAGAAAGTGAATCAAGCAGGATTGGACCAGAAGGTTAGGATGGCAACCTCTAGACATAAGTCCACCCAGGAGACATCTGCATAAGTGTTATTGAGGTGCTATATTATAACTAACTGCCAGTTATTTGTCCTTTAAGAATCTATTCTGTTTATTTCTTTAGGGAAAATTGTTCTTCATAGAAGAGGAAATGAAGCGCTTGAACACAAGTGTAAATAGTAAAATGAGATTACTGGGACACCTATAATATGTTTTACATCACAAACCATATGTTCCCCCATCTTGAATTTCATATTCACCCTATTGTCTTATGGTTAAACTACAAGCTGCTTTGTATTCTCTAGAATTCTCTTCTCAAGATTGCTGAGCCAAGTGTCCGTACATGGATTTAGTGTTCTTACTTTCTGAGAGACAAGTGCTATGCCACATATTTAGTTTCTCTCTCCTTTAATCTCTTCTGTTGTTTCTTGAAACATAAAAATAAGCTCTGAAGGTCCCATTCATCATTGTCTTTGAGTGCTGCAGCTGATCGTACCTGTGTCTCACAGATATGAACTGTGACCAAATAAAAATAATAGTGTTTCACACATTCCATCAGTGTAAATGACCAAAGAGAAAGATGAATTGTGCCTTGACAGGATGACAATTTTATAATAATATAATAATGAAAAACAAAAGGAGAGGGAAGGGAAGGGAAGGGAAGGGAAGGGAAGGGAAGGGAAGGGAAGGGAAGGGAAGGGAAGGGAAGGGAAGGGAAGGGAAGGGAAGGGAAGGGAAGGGAAGGGAAGGGAAGGGAAGGGAAGGGAAGGGAAGGGAAGGGAAGGGAAGGGAAGGGAAGGGAAGGGAAGGGAAGGGAAGGGAAGGGAAGGGAAGGGAAAGGAAGGGAAGGGAAGGGGGACTCTGAGGAGAAATAGCTATGTTCTCAGAAAATTACATCCTGAAATCTCTAGTTTGGCAAAGTTGATAATGGAAGCCATAGTAATAACTTAACCTAGAGAGAGTGACAATTTCTCAAGAAACTCATAAGGAATTAAATCAGATGAAGGAGGAGATAAATTAAGTCACAGCAGTTTATTTAATTTGTCCTTTATAAAATGTAATTTCTATTGCTAATTTATATTCATTTCCCTTAGAGAGTATTGGTAATAGCTAGGATTTGATAAAGAGCACCAGAGGAATATTATAAATATATATTTGTCTGCATATATATTTATACATTTATAAATGTATTTGAAGCAAGCATGTTACATAGACAGCTAGCTAATTCATATATTTTCCTAATGATGAAGCATTTGTCTGTGTCTATTTTCCCCCTTTGTGACTTTGAGATTTGTCTCTTCTTAAATTAGATCTCAAACCTATATAACAAGCCCTGAAACTATTTAGCATCTTTAAAAAAAAAAAAAAAAAAAAAAAACACAACCCAAAAAACTTTCTGGTAGTTTTTTAGATTCAAGGTTCCTAATCAAAAGATTCAGGTGAGAATGGAGAATGACAAAACTCTGTGTGTAAATGAATTATCTTTCTGCATAAGAAATGCTATATTGATTTTCATAGGAAGAAAGATAATAGCAGTTCAGAGGTCAGCAAAAAGCTAAATAGTCTGTTGTTGAACACATGCAGGTTTGTTGTCTTGAGGCCTTCAGCTGTCTATACAGTGAGGAAAAGTCTGATATCCTCCAAGAGTTTCTGGTGGAGAGGAGTGATAAGAAGCTGGTGTGGGGTTGTCATTTCAAGAAAAAATCCATCTCGCTTTCTCAGAGAGCCTTAAGCACTGCTATGATGCATATTTGAGAGGTTGAGAGCACAATTTTTATGTATAGAGCTAATCAGAAGATTAGCTGTCTGTTCTTTGGGAGAAAAAGAAGCGACAACAAGGTTATTTAAAAAGAAAGGTTTGCAGCACTGCTGACTGCCATTGGTCAGCAAAGAAAAGCAGCCATAAAGGAGAACAATAGAGACTCTCCTTTGGCAGTTTTTCCTTCTGCTGCTGCTGCTGAAATTCTGAAAAAAAATGGAGCTGAGGAAAGCAGCATCTGAATTAGACAGAAATACTAAACTGGCCGAAAATGAAAAAGCTATATGCATGTATGATCTTTTAGACAGCAAAGCTATTTTTCCTAGGGCTAGTGGACATACTTGAGAAACTATTTCTTTGGCACCTTTGGAAACAAATTCAACTGGTTTTATATATGCAAGCACTCAAACTCTGCAATATATTGGACTTCAAAAATAGTAGCAAGCCATATGATATCCTTCTGTCATCTTTAAAATAATCTGGAGAGTAAAAATCAAGAAATAAACAGTGAATTTTTACTTAGCTTTAAGAAGCTGGTAGGCAGTTGAAAAAAATAGCTGACAAAGCTAGCTGTCTACTAGCAGCTTCTTTCTACATGTCAAGCAGTTTGGTGAGTCCCTTTTCAGTGATAAAGTGGCATCATGAGGATTTGCTAAGGTGTACCATCGGCAAAAGAAGTCTCCTCTTTTAATAATTTTCAAATCAGAAGCTTATAAGTCACAGATCAATCAGCACATCTCAGCTGCCTTACAGAATATGGATCTCAAAACTAGCTAAAATATAATAAAAGAAAACCTATTGAAAAGTTGAAAGACACAAAACAAAATCCAGTCGCACATTCAGTGAGACACACAGAGAAATAACATCTTATGGTTCAGCTGTTCATATTCTACTGGCAGATGCTTATCACTTCTTCATGGTTTATTACACAGTGACTCAACTCTGAATAGCATTTTGACTCAAAATTTGGATGAAAGATTAGAGTCTAACCCAATAAAATTTTCTTTTAAAGACATAGTTTACAGGTGCAGTGTCCATACAGAGGCCTGACATTTTTGTGGCCCAACACAAAAAAAAATTATTTTTTTCCAAAGGTTTAAACTTCCATGTTGTCCTTTAAGCCACTTCACTCAGTCATCCCCTGTAATGCTGTTTTTTTAATTACTCTAGTCCTTCTAAATTACTAGAGTATTATATTAAAACATTTTTAACTGTTTTATGTGATCAGTGTGTCAAAGCAGCTTTTTGAGATGTCAACCCAATGGCATCATAATGTTTACAAAACAATCATATAAACTGAGAACAGAAAGAATTATAAATTCATATGCTAATCTTTTTTTTTTGAATGCTTGATTTAAATAGTTTAAACTGCATTTGCTGTTGTCCTAAACAAGGTATTAGTTTTAAAGTTGTCTTAATAAAACAAAGTTCCATTTAAACTAGGCCTTAAGAAACTTCTTTGTCCTTTTGTTGCAATGTGTTCCTTAAAGTGCCACAAGTTAGTAAATATCAGAGTAGTAGAATCAGGGAATATCTTTCAGTAGCTTCTAAACCAACAATTAATTAAAAAAAAATTAAATGCAGCTTATTTGCATGTGCAAATTTCAGCTACTGCACACGTGTTGGGACTGTACCAAAATCCTTTAAGAAGCAGTTACTGGGATTACAATCGATGGACACTTAATCTTCTATTATTCCTATTATCATATAAATATCAAAATTTTTAATCTAAAAATGTAATTAAAAAATTAATACAATATTATCTTTCCTCTTAAAGCTGTCCATGAACAAAACTGTGTGTTACAATATTCTCACATTTTCGAGTTTAGGGATGGAATCAAGGTTTTTATTTCTATAAGAGACTGAGATAAAGCAAGACAGTGAAATACGCTTTCTGCTCTAACCTCATACGTTTTTGTGATTGTTCTGTGTTTTACATCATATATTAGATTTGATGTAATTATACTTAACATCACTGAAATCAATTTAAGGAATTGTTCCTGGTTCAGTGAGCCTATAGGCAAGACAAGCCTCAGCTGGATTCATGTTAAATGCAAATATAAAAAATGTTTCCTGTGAACAGCTAGCCCACATTTCATTGATAGGAAAGGATTTAACATAGATTTTATCTTTGTCTGATGAATGTCTCAAAACTTTTTTACTTACTTGCTCTATCTACCCAGAGTATTTTCTTTAAATGTGGCATATATCTTTCTTCCATGTGTTCCTTAACTCCACTCTTCCAATTCCCACACACTTAGTTTCCTGAAGCAAGTATCTCTTGTCTCTACATCCATCCTTCTCCAGCAAGCCCAGTCCTTCCCTTTGTTGCTGCAGCCACTGTAGGGAAATCTTCATGTGGATTTTTAAGAAAAGGAAAAAAAAAGTGTAGACAGGATCATCACTGAAAATTGTTTATAAAAAAATAGTCCAGTATTTTTACATTACATGTTCCGTTCCAGAAATTCCAGGTTTTCCATTTCAAAGAACATTTTTCATTTAAAAGCAACTTACATTTTTTTAAAAGTAATGGGTCTGTTTCCAACAAATCAAATAAATATCTGTTCTAAATGAATTGCACTGTTTGCCACTCTTGACATCTTTGTGTTAATGACCAAATTAGCAACAAGTACGCACCAAAGGACATTCTGGCTTGTAGCCCTTTCCTATGTCACATGTTGGTATGACTCGTGCTAAACTTGTTAGTCACCACTCACAATCAATCAGTTTCTCAATGCAGTTTCCTTCTGTGTCACATCCTCAGTAGCCAGTTCTATACCCCTTTCTTTAAACTATGCCCTTTAAACAATGCATGTCCTCTATACCTGGCTAGATGTACTGGATTTGTCTGGGATAGAGTTAGTTTTCTTAATAGTAGTTGATATTGTGTTATGTTTTGGATTTGTAGTGAAAACAGGGTTAGTAATGCAGAGATGTTTTAGTTACTGCTGAGCAGTGCTTACACAGAGTCAAGGCCTTTTCTGCCTCTCATCCTACCCCAACATCAAGGAGGCTGGGCGTGCACAAGGAGCTGGGAAGGAACACAGCTGGGTCAGGTGACCCCAATTAACCCACGGGATATCCCAGATCATAGAGCATCCTGCTCAGAATATAAAGCTGAGAGAAGAAGGGGAGGACATTCAGAGTTGTGGTGTTTTTCTGTGTGATGGAGCCATGCTTTCCTGGGCATGGTGGAACACTCAGCTGCCCATGGGAAGTATTGAATGAATTCCTTGTTTAGCTTTGCTTGCATGCACAGGTTTTGCTTTACCTATTAAACTGTCTTTGTCTCAGCATATGAGTTTTCTTACTTTTCTGATTCTCTCTCCCAACCCATCAACGTTGAGAGAGAGCAAATGACTAGGTGATGCTGTCTGGAGTTTAAGCATGACACTAGAAAATCGGTCTCTGTTGTGGGTTTTCCTTCTGTTTCCTTCTGACTCAATGAATAAACAATTCAAGAAGCTGGAATAATGAGGTGAGCAAAGTATCTTTATCAAATGAGAAAACATAGTGGTTTTCTGAGCTTGCTGAGCTTCCAGGGTTTTCATGTTTACTTAGACAAAATGGTAACACTTCCACCAGCAAGAAGTCATTTCTGTTGCCTCGGAGGGAGTATACAGTATCATACAGTACTCTGGCTATGTAGGTCCAAATGTTTTCAAATAAGAAAAGGAACTGAGTATAGATTGCTTACTTTCAGGTGGATATACTAAAATTTGGGTTCTTCCTAGATAAAAGAATATTACCTCTGCAAGTTTTTATATATGTACTTCCATCTTTCTTTTGCTTATCCATCAAGTGCCTCATGAATATTTTATTCCTGCAGGATGCTTTTACTTTTAGATTTTCATTTCTTTGGATAATATTTTCAATTTAAGTAGTCAAAAATCAAATTATTGATTGTGGCTTAGATGAGTGGACAGTGAGGTGGATTAAGAATTGGCTGAATGACAGAGCCCAGAGGGTGGTGATCAATGGCACAGAATCAAGTCAGAGGCCTGTGGCCAGTGAGTTCCACAGGGAACGGTTCTGGGGCCAGTATTGTTCAACATCTTCATGAAGGGACAGAGGGTAGTCTCAGCAAGTTCACTGATGACACCAAACTGGGAGGACTGGCTGACTCACCAGTGCTGCCATTCAGCGGGATTCCAACCAGTTTGAGAGATGGGCAGAGGCGAACTTCATGAGGTTCAACAAGGACAAGTGCACAGTCCTGCATCTGGGAAGCAACAACCCCATGCACCAGTACAGGCTGGGGATTGACCTGCTGGAGAGCAGCTCTGCAGAGAGACCTGGTAGTCCTGGTAGATAATAAACTAACCATGAGCCAGCAATGTGCCCTCGTGGCCAAGAAGGCCAATGACATCCTGGGATGCATCAAGAAGAGGGTGGCCAGCAGGTCAAGGGAGGTTCTGCTCCCCCTCTACTCTGCCCTGGACAGGCTTCATCTGGAGTCCTGTGTCCAGTTCTGGGCTCCCCAGCTCAAGAGGGACAAAGGACTTCTGGAGAAAGTCCAGTGCAGGGCCACCAAGATGATCAAGGGACTGAAATATCTTCCTTATGAGGAAAGGCTGCGGGAACTGGGGCTGTTTAGTTCAGAGAAGAGGAGATTGAGCAGGGGATCTCATTAATATTTACAAATATCTAGATAGTGAATGTCAGGAGATTTGAACATTCTTTTTTCTATGGTATCTAGCAACAGGACAAGGGGTAATGGGATGAAGCTGGAACACAAAAAGTTCCATTTAAACATAAGAAAATCTATTTTACTGTGAGGATGACAGAGCCCTGGCACAGGCTGCCCAGGGAGGTTGTGGAGTCTCCTTTCTTGGAGGTCTTCAAGACTTGCCTGGACACGTTCCTGAGAGACCTGATCTAGGTGAACCTGCTTCTGCAGGGAGTTTGGACTAGATGATCTCTAAAGGTCCCTTCCAACCCCTACCATTCTATGATTCCATTCTGCAACAGGCGTAACTGTAATTCTTGATTGTGGCTTTCCCTGACCATAATAACTATCTCTGTTCCCCACACTTGACTCCATATTTACTTTTACTTTAATTATTAAGCATAGCCATCCACAACTTAGTCATCTTTCGTCAAAGCTTTACTTCCATCTAAGTGAGAAAAAGATCATTATCTCTCTCCATTCTAAGGGAATGTACATAGTGTTAGAATTCAGTCTGTGTTCAGCTACACGGTGAACTCTTAAACTTTTAATTAATGTCTATAACATCTTCCTTTCATTTCATTCCTCATTCATTTTTTTCTTTAGATTCCTACCCTAAGTACTTACTGTGATAACCAAATCATGATAATAATAACACATCATTCCACATGCTGCTTCAAAGCCAGGGGACAGTAAATGGGATGATCTTTTTGTGATAAAATTTGCTAGGATAGCTGGTATTCACAGTGACTCCAACTTAGCCAAGAGATGCCTTGGTTTGCTGGACTTTTAGCAAATTAGGAAAGAAAGAAAATAAATAATCAAAACTAGGGCCGTAACATTCAGGCAGGTTTATTGCTTATTATCCTGGTTATTATTTCTAATGAACACTGAATGTCATGGTTTAGCAAGGAGCAGCTTGTGCTTGATAACATGGGGAGCGGGTTGCAGTGAAAACCCGGTAAAGAGTTTGTGGACTCTCCCCCAGCTCCTGGGTTCACACCCACCTCTGGCCCGGCTGGGCCAATCTGGCGCCTCTGCCATTGCTATTTAGGGACAAAAATTTGAAGTGCTGGTAGGATGTGTAAGGGTGATACAAGGTGGAGACGACCATACAGACTTCACATTCAGAGAAGGAGGAAGGAAAGAGGAGCACCAGACCAGAGACCCCTCTGCAACCCCACAGAGCAGCCCCACACGACAGGCAGAGAGGAGCTGCAGCCTTTGGGATAAATGCACGTTGCAGCAGCCTGTGCAGGGCTGCCATGTGTGTGAGTTACCCCACGGACTTGCATGGAGGACTGGTTTGGAGCTCACCTGCCCTGAGGAGGGACAAAAGGCAGACGCCATCAGGAATAGACTGGCTGAAACCCTGACTCCCTGTGCCCTTGGGCTGTTCAGGGAGGGAGGAGGTAAAAACATCAGGATCAGGGCTCTGAGCCCAGGAAGAGGGGAGGAGTGGTGAGAAGGTGTTCTTAAAGGGTTGGTTGGACTCTTCACCATTGTCGTACCACTCTGTGTTATTTTATGTTTGTTATGTTTTGGGGTTTTAAGTTTATGATTTAGTTGGTGTTGCATTATTTTTTGTTTTCTTCCCCAAACCGGCCTGGTCTGTTTTGTCCTGAACCTTAAGCAGCAATTAAGCTCTTCCTGCCCTTTGGCAACTCTCAGGTCTTTGGTACTTGGGGCTAATCGTGGTCTTTTGTCCCGTGGTGGGCCTAAACCATGACACTGAATTAAAAAAAAATTAAATAAAGGTTTCTGAGAGACATACACTTATACAGAGGATTAGAATTAGCATTAGGAATGAACAGTCAGTGAGATTATTTTTTTATCCAGAAGTGATCAACTGATTTGGCACACCAGAATGTTCTGGTGAGGGGTAATTACAAGAATAAGTCAGTCATAGAATTGTCAGTGAAAAAAACCCCAACACATTTGAAGCAATGGTTGGCAATGAGATTTCAAGGTCTGCCTTGGACAAATGGCACTGAAAATCAGTTAGGGGCTATGAAAAGCAAGTCATGCAATAGCACCATAGCACTTGTTTGAAGCATTTCTCATATACTACAGAATTATTTAGATTAGAAAAGACCCTTAAGTTCATTGAGTTCACACTTAACCAAGCACCACCATGTTCACCACCAAACCATTTCTCTAAGCACCACATGTACACATCTTTTAAATATCTCCAGAGATGACTCAACTGCTTTCCTCAGCAGATTGTTCCAATGCTTCCGTCATTGGTTGACCTTGGCTGGAAGCCAGATGCCCACCAGACCATTCTATCACTCCAACCCTCAGCAGGACAGAGAGGGAGAAAATAAGATGGAAAAAAATTATGGGTCAAGATAAAGGCAGTTTTTAAAATGCAAAAGCAAAAGTTGCATGCAAAAAGAAAGGAAAACAAAAGACGTATTCTCTACTTCCTATCAACAGGTGATGTCCAGTCACTTCCTGGGAAGCAAGGCCTCAGTATGCATAGCTGTTGCTCTGCAAGAAAAACAGCAAAAAAAATCATCCCTCCTCCTCCTTTCTCTCAGCTTTTTTTGCTGAGCAGACATCATATGGTATGGAATATCCCTTTAGTCCTGGCTATGTCACATCCCAAAATCTTGCCCAGCCTCAGGGCAAATGTTGGGGAGACAGTCTTGATGCTGCTCAGCAGAAGCCAAGACACTGGTTTGTTATCAATACCCTTCTACCTACCAATGCAAAGCACAGCCCTAAGAGGGCTGCTATGAGGAAAATCAACTCCATCTCAGCCAGATCAAATACACCTTGATAATTGTTCGGGTGAATGAATTTTTCCTAATATCCAATCTAAATCTCTTCTAGAGCAACTTGAGGCTGTTTCCTGTTGTCCTGCTGTTTGTTACCTGGAAGAAGAGATTAATCCTCATCTTGCTACAACCTCCTTTCAGGTAATTGTAGAGAGTGATAAGGTCTTCCCTCAGATTCCTTTTCTCCAGGCTAAACAATCCCAGTTCCCCCAGCCACTCCTCATAAGATGTGTGCTTTAGACCCTTCATCATTTTATTGCTTTTCTTTGGACAGTTGCTTTTCTTCCTTCTTCTTTCAAAGTCCTGGCTCTGTGCCTGTTCTTGCTCTGATAGCCAGTGTCCCTCTGGGATCTGAGAGTTGCTAACAGTATCCTTTGCAGAAGGGCCTGGATAGCCACAGCTTCTGAAACAGGAATCCGAGTGTGCATTGTACGTCTCAATGTAACATCTAAAACTGTTTGTGTTTGCCTAAAATTGATCATGTTGAAGAGGTTACATCTGGCAATTGCAAAAAATGTTTTGTTTTTTTAACAGAGAAGGAGATAGCTTAAAAGAAGTATAAAAGAAGAGCAAATATTCATAGCAGTGCAGAGAAACCTTTCAGCGGAAACAGTAGAAGTCAATGTCAGGCTTGCCATTGCTGGAAATACCCAAGAGGATACCAAGCACCGCCAAGGCTGAACAGAGCAGCTTCACTGTCAGATGCTGTGAGCAGCCTGTGGGGTGGATTACAATATGAGGTGCAGCACCCAGAGACCTGCCATGGATTTGCAGTTAGATGCATGTGGGTTAGCACACATGCACACACACAGTGGGGTGTGCAGTTTGGAATGCTGATGCTTGTGACTCACATTCTGTCCAGGGAGGTGGTGCATTTAACTTGATGCAGGAGGAGTGAGGATGCAAGTACAATTTTCTACAATCAGTCACAGAAAGCTGTTCAGAAATATGCAGATGTATACTAACATTTAGTAAGAGTCTAGTATTGTGATTTATCTGTTCAGTTGCTGGTATTGATCCTGAGTGCATAGATCTCTAATTGCTTGCTAATTACATGTTACTAAAAAATCAGATCACTTTTATCCTAATTTGGTTTAACCTACATGAATGTAGCCTGCAAAAAGTTCCGAATGAAATAATTTTCTTAATGAGTTGCAGAGAATCAAGTTGCCAGAAATATTTTCTTGCATCATCTTGCTGAATGCCTGTTTAATTGCACTCAAGAAATCAAAAAATGAAAAATCTCCCAAATCCCTGAAAGCAATTAAACAAGAACTACCCCAAAAAAGTCCTCATTGCTCAAAATTGGAGCCAGATAAGAAGTTATGAAACAAGTAAGATGGTAGGAAAGGAAGTCCTCGGGGGAATATTTCCAACATATAGGCACTACTACAAACGTTTCTTTTTGTTAGATATTTCTTAATTCATTTAACAGTTTCCCATAACAACTGTATATTTTTCCCTTTTTTGAGGTGGGGAAAATACTTTCTATTCACGAAAAGTCACTCACATAAAACTTGAAAAATATGTTATTCCCATACCTAAATATGAATACAATAAATTACACCTTTACTATGTGCCACTGTAGAGAAACTCATCCAAAGACCATATTAATCATCACTCTCATTTTTTGTGAGTTACTCAGCTGAGAGAAGGTATTCTTTGGTCAATGTTTGCTGTGATAATTCTCAAGGAGATGAGAAAGAGGAAAAAAAAGGCTTAAATAATGTCCTGTATAGCAAACACAGCTCGTAAGTATTTCTAAATATTGAAAATCAGAGGTAGTTATTTTTCTACATCCCATTCTTCTGTCACATGGACCCTCTATCAAATAACCAATAAACACAATCCTAAGAATATTATGCAAACAAAATATAGGGTTACAGGCCAGTGAAAACAACACACACAGAGAGTGTTGTGGCTTTATCTCTAAATCGCATTTTGTCTTGTAATTAGTTAAGAACAATTTAGAGTAAGGAATTAAGCCACTGATATCTGCATTCCAGTTAAACAGTCTCTTAAATTGACAAAGTGATACAGGTGAAGGTGTTTGTACTTTGTTCATGGTGCATATTTGAAAGCTAGCTCTCCCTTCAGAGGCAGCGGAATTACTTTCAGATCAACAGTGCAAGAAATAAGAAAAGGTATATGGATACAGTAAAAGATTTCTGAGGAAAGTGTTGCTATTATTATCTAAAGACAAGAGACATATTATGGTTTGTTTGAGGATATTGACTTTCTTATAGCTTTAATTTTTGTAAACCACAGGCACAGGTTTTTTTTCTTCTACAATTATTTGCATTCCAATGTAAGTCATTTAGATGTCAAGGGACCTGACATAAACACACAATTGCTACTTAGACGTTCAAATTAGCCAATTTGAGCCTGAAGTTAATTTTACTTTCAAACTGTTTGCTCAGTAAAGGCCAGTTTGACAACCTAGGTACACATAATAGTTGCATGTGTATCACTTTCAACATTCAAGACTCTTCCTAATACCTTCTCACAATATGCATCCATCCCCATTATAGTTTCTTAATATGAGTACTAGACATCATGTTGACTATCAATAATTATATATCTATCCTTTAATTGTTCAAAAACTAAATTCCCTGTCAATTTTGTGCATTATTTTGCCCACAACTCATGTCAGACCAACTGCTCTGTGGGTATCAAAATGATCCTGTTTAT
Source organism: Colius striatus (assembly GCF_028858725.1). NCBI lineage: Eukaryota > Metazoa > Chordata > Aves > Coliiformes > Coliidae > Colius > Colius striatus. Next base: position 31,170,115 of record NC_084763.1, on the reverse strand, counting down.
TCTTTTGTACACTAGCATGCTCTCAAACCTCTCTCAGCCTCTGGAGGTCTCTTGATCTACTGGACTTTCAATGTAATAGCACTCTTTCAAAATAATCCTTTTGCCAGTCTTGGCTGAACATTCTGATTACTGATACAAACTTCTCATTTAATCAAAACAAAACATTACACTTCACATCTATCTTTAATGCCACTATGTTGTGACAACAAAAATGTTATTAAATCTAAGACAGGATGCCATCATTTTTACATACTAAGTTATTAAGCTGGGGAGGAAATGGTTAAAACAATACATTGTTATACTGTGTTCAAAGTGCAATTTCCCATCTATGTATGAATGAAATTCAACAAAAGAACATCCTTCATAGAAAATTATTTCCTTGATTCTGACATATTTCCATCATATTTATAATTCATTAAGAAATCCAAGAAAAAATGTTGAACTTCAGTTACATGCTGACACAAATTTTGCTATAAAAAGGTATATCTTTTGCCATAGTAGTATCTATTTTTCCTATGTCCTATGGTTTTCTGCTGACCATATTCTTAGCTATATAGTGAGCAGCTAGAGCTGTTGATTTTTAGAACTGTGTCAAGTCTATTATGAAGGGTCCCAAGACACAAAGTTTTCACCATAAAAAAAAATTAAATTGATGCTGTTGAAGACTGATGACAGCCTGGTAATCTCAGAGTTTGGAGTATCTCTTTGGTTCTTTAGCTTTCTTCTCTTTAATTGGTTATCCCAAGGCATGGAAAGACAGACTGACCCAATTTCAAAAAATGAGATTTAATCACTAGGGATTTTTTTTTTTTCTTAGAGACGTTTCAGGATACAGTCTGAAATCCTGATGGGAATAGCAGGAAATAGCTCATCAGCCTCCAAGACGATGAATCTGAAACATTTTCTGAGACAAAGACAAATCAAGTATGTGAAAATTTGCACTGAGCTGACATACCTTCTAGGCAAAATGTCTCTTATCAGTTAACTGTAAAGTTTCAATTCTGAACTTCAGATACTTGATGTAAGAGTTTAGGAGTACTGAGATATAAAACGGATCTAAGGTTCTTGGTATCTTTAGGAAACAGCTTGAAAAGACAACTTGTTCAGACAGTGATAATACAGAAATACTGTGCTATTTTGTTGGGGCCTGGGCTATAATGAACGACACGGAGTTAGACAAAGATGGAGAAAGTTAGCAGTTCATCTTTGAATCACCTTCGGCAGTAGAAAAAGAAAAGAAAAGAAAAGAATGCCTATGTGACAGCAAGCTTGAGAAAGGAGGAAACCAAAACTACAGACTGCAACAGAGACAAGGTCAAAGCAAGAAGACAGGACAGAACATTAAGCTAAGCATTGTTAGAAGATAGAATAGAGCATTCAATTAAGCATTGTGTGATTGCATGTATGTGACTAACAAATTGTAACATATGTAACAGTAGTATAAAGCTAAGTAAAATGTAAGGTAAGCATAACCATAGTCTAGTGTGAAAGAAAACTAACTGAAGGCCAAATAGATGGGGTGATATTTTAAGCACAATAAGGTTGATGTTTTAAGTACAATAAGGATGATGTTTTAACACAATGAGGTTGGTGTCTAAGTTGTTACAAAAATGAAACTTTGAAGCCTTATGCATAGCGCGTGATCCTTAGTATTAACTAATTGTCATGAATTGTAGTACGTATACAGCATTTGGAAAAAGTATATGTGATGATTATGTGCCAATAAATTTGGAGTCGATGCACATCATATTGGTGTCTGGTTGCTCCCGTCTTGCATAATGAAGAACTCCCTCTGCACTATTTCGCACTACAGACTAGGTCCTGAAGAAACTCTCAGATGGAAATAGGTGATACTGCTATTGTCAAAGAAGAAACTAGAAATCTATAGCAAAGATCATCCTTGTACAGCTAGATAAACAAACTTAAAAGATGAACATAAACCCTTTCTTCTGGTGTCTATTTCTCTCAAGGATTCCAACCCTAAAAAAATTACATTATTCATAATAAATGAAGTCTCAAACATTACATCAGTATTTCTTTTCCAATCTTAAGAGTTACTATTATATTACCTAATGTTGATAATTTTTTTCTTCTGTTTTTTTTTTTCTAGAGCCTTGTTTCAAAGGAAAATAAAATTTTGTCAGTTTAAGTGCTCTGCTCAATCATCTTTGTATTTTACAAAAAATATGAAAAATAAATTAAAAATCCCTATTTCCTAGCAGCAGTTGAAAATCAGGAGTAGCAACCATCAGAGTGAAAGAAGATGGGCCGAAATTTTTATAGATAAGGCAGCAACACAAAGACATCTGTAAGAACATGCAGCAGCCACAGCAACGAACAATGAAGAAAATTGATTCCACGGTACAAACAACTGGTCAAAACTAGTTAGCTGCTAACCAGTGGAAATTTATTTCAATTTATTTCAATTCAGTTTACTTCAATTCAATTTGGCTTTGTCATATACTACATTCAAGTTAGTTATATTGTTAATGTTTAATCATAAACTGCCTGCTGACATTTTTACGATCCTCAAAATATCAAATAAAGACTGTTCTATGGGAGCATTCACATAGTTTAATTATCTGGTTAGAATACAACTTCTCAGTTTACTGAAGAGGCAAACGTTTGTGCCTAAAACAGAGAGCTATCCTCTCCATGGTTTCTCTACAGCCTCTAGCAGGAAACTTGAGTCTTGAAGCTGCATCCTGCTCTGAGTATCTTTCTGAAGGCTTTTTCTATTCTCTACACACAGAGAGAAAATGACTCTCTAAGCATGTTAGGACATGGTGAGCTGTCTTCAGAAGATTATCCTTGTAATGGGAAGTCATCTCTCCTACTGGTAGTAAAAGAGCAGTGAAGTTGTGCAAGAAGAGCATTGTTCACATAACCACACTGAAAGCCAGTTCCTGCTAACACACAAGGATATCCAGTCTTGGGCTTGGCAAGTGCTCAGCCCAAATTCTTGAAACCAAAACCTGGATAATGGATGTTCCCAGCAGCAAGTCAGACAAATAATACTTTTCACAAGGGCAGATGCTGTTAGAGCACATTTGTGCCTGGAAAGCTGCCAGGCAGAGAGGGATCTGGGAGTGTTGGTTGATAGTGGCTGAACATAAGCCAGCAGTGTGCCCAGGTGGCCAAGAAGGCCAAGGGCATCCTGGCCTGTGTTAGGAACAGTGTTGTCAGCAGGAGTAGGGAGGTGATCATTCCCCTGTACTTGGCTTTGGTGAGACCGCACCTTGAATAGTGTGTCCAGGTTTGGACTCCTCTCTACAAGGAGGACACTGAGGTGCTGGACAGGATCCAGAGGCAGGCTACCAGGCTAGTAAAGGATTTGGAGCACATCTGGTATGAGGAATGGCTGAGGGATCTGAGGCTGTTTAGCCTGGAGAAAAGCAGGCTCAGTGGAGACCTTATCACTCTCTACAACTACCTGAAAGGAAGTTGTAGAGAGGCAGGGGTTGGTCTGTTCTCCCTAGTGACAAATAATAGAATAAGAGGAAATGGCCTCAAGTTGCACCAGGGGAGGTTCAGTCTGGATATTAGGAGGAATTTCTTTACTGAAAGGGTTGTCAGGCATTGGAAATGGCTACCCAGGGAGGTGGCGGAGTCACTGTCCTTGGAATGGTTTAAGAGACAGGTGGATGTTGTACTTAGGGAAATGGTCTAGTGGTTGATAGGGCTGGGACAAAGGCTGGACTCGATGATCTTAAAGCTCTATTCCAGCTGAAACAATTCTATGATCCTAAACTGAGGAGATGAAAAACAGTGGTTGAACTATATAGAGACTATCACACAAGGAAAATACCTGTTACGGATTACATAGTAGTTCTAAATTATGGGGTTTTTTTTTTTCATTAATTTATAGGTCTCCATTGTAGAAAGCTTTATGCTATACTACACTTAACCAGTATGAGTGACACTAACATCATCTGTCTTAAGCCAGCGAAGTCAGAACTCCAGCTGTCCAAGGCTTCCCTGGACAGACAATGAAAAGAGATAGGGTCCTGCAGAGGATAATCTGGCCCGTAAAATACACCTCAGTTGTGTGGAGACTCCTCCAGAGCTTTCTCTTTTAGTGTTATCAGGTACCAATGTTAACTGTGTTCCTAAATGAAAAATCTGGTTGATATCACCAATTGAGAAGTATATAGTAGTTTCTGCTTCACTGCTATCAATAAACATACCTGGGTTCACTGCAGACAACTAGAAATTGGTCTGAAGTTTTCCTCTGCTTATTTGCAATATTGTTGAATTGACCATTGCCACTCCATATGAAGTACGATTGAATGCCCAAGCTTATTAAACTGCAATGCTGTCACTGAAGTCTATAAGTCTTTCCTATACATCAACTCTGTGCTCTCCTAATCATGTTTCTTAGCATCTGCTATCCAAATATGCTAAATCACACAGGGACTTTAGCTTTTATATAGTACTATATAAGAAATTGGACAAATAAACCCATCTTTTTCCAATCATGAAAATCTACTCAAATTCCTTCCTTCCTTCCTCTCTACAAAGAGGACCTGATCCAAATAAACAGAGTAGCTGTGGTTTATATTTGTGAATTGTCTCATCAATTTTGTTTTATACTGTTCTTGTCTCTGAATATTGTCACATAATTACATATCATTACATTGTTGCTACCCTTTTTTCTTATGCATCTGTGCATTTTGAAGTGCAAGTTTCATGTTTCATTTATTTCACTTTCCCCTTTCAATATTTTTAAATCACTGTAAGTCTTTTGAGTTTTCTGATTTTTTCCTGCACAGCTGATTCAGCAATTAATGTTGCTTTTCATGTTGAGCCATTTACAACTAAAATAGCACAAGAAATTCAGTCCAAGTCAGACAGCACAGTGACTGTAATAGTAATAGTTTTTCGGGGTTGGGTTTTTTCATTTTTATTTTATGGCAATAATATCTCTTTGGAAATGATAAACAAAGGTAACAAGACAACAGAGATCCAGATAAACATTTTGGGTGGCTGTTAAAATGTCTGTTTCTCAGGAAGGACTTACTGATGTTACTGGACATAGGAACTACTTCAGAATCTTTGGCTTTATTTTCAAGCTGGCCAATATCCTCTGAGGAAATTCGAATTGCAGATAGTTATTCCTAGATTTAAAAATATTCCAATATACCATAGAGGGAAAAAAAAAAAAAAAAGAGAAAGTAACTGTGAAACCTATGTGTCCAGGAGAAAAGAAATCTTAGAAATGTGAATCAGTGAAGTTCTTCCAGCACATAAAAAATCCTTGTATAGTTATTACTTTGTCTATACAAGATGTAGTTCACCATGTTATTTTCTCTAAGCTTCGTAAGATAATGCATCTTTACTAGTGCTGTAGTATGGTGATGCAGCCTTGCCTACTCTTTCATTTAGCATCAGTTTTCGGCACACTCCAACACAATGAGATTGGATCAAGCCAGAACAAAAGTTTACAGGATGAGGTTATGCTTCTTATGATTGCTTGTGGCACCAAAATACTGTTACGGTGTAACGGTATAACATATATATCAATAAAAGAAAGTGTGGCATTATGCCTGTTTCTAGTAGACTCCCATCTATTTGAATATTCCCAATACAGAGTAGGGGAAAAAGAGGGAATGACTGGTTGTTGAAATGAGATAGATACCACACCTACAACTCCTTCACTCCTGCATGGCTTATTTAATTGATTGTTACCAATAAAAGGACAATAATTGACTTTCACTACATTTATTTCATTTTATTAAGGTAGAAATGTAATCCCAAATTGTACTAAATTTGTTTAATTTTACTAAATTACTAAATTATCACTGTGACTATAGGAAAAAAATAACAACGATGGGTGCCACAGAAACTTGCCAAACATCTGGAAGATGGCAACAGAACATATATGTTGATACAAAAGCTTTGAAAAAGGCCTGGAGAGACAGAGTCTGTAGTCAAAGTTAGGCTATTCAAGTACCTGTAACATTTCAGTGAAAAATGGTGCAGCACAGAGCAGGTGAAAATGGAAAAATAATCTTAGTGCATACTGGATCCAAGAGAATGACTGGACACATCTAATATTTTCTAATAAGGTCAAAAACTAGTAGTTCTTACTGAGCAGTTGTTTTTTTATTCTCGTGACGACTTTAAGGAAACAATACTTATATGGCCTTCTTTCCTACCTCTAGACACACTATTAGAATGGCCAGCTTTTTTCCCCCTTTTTTTTCTCCTTCACTACTTTGAAGGAAGATTTGAATGAGTGTTTCCATTTATATCTCATAAGTATTGTTTCACATAGAGCTTTTTTTGCCCCTGCTTTGTAACTCATCACACATCAAGCTAAAAATACAGTAAATGCTGTTCTTTTAAATCACATTGTGAAGCTGGGCTAACTCCTATCGCTATTTTCTCTTTAACACAAGTAATTATACTCTTCAACTGCCCTTTGACTCTCTCTGGACCAAGGGCAGTCGTGCATGGAAATGAACTTAATTAATTCTGTTCACTGGAGTGGAGTCTCTGAACCATGGTGAGGCAGCTTGTTTCCATAGGTTTATGCTGCTAGCTGTAAGCAGATAGATCTATTTTTCCTTTCTAGGTTGCTCCCATTAGCCCTTGTCTATCTTCTCTTTGCAAACCGCATGTTCAGTGCGAAGAATAAGCACAAATCTTCAAATCGTGCATTGTGACTGCATAAGGATACTGTAAGATTTTGCAGGTAAAAATTCTCAAATCTTTTAAATCAACATATGTAAATAATTAGGACTAGTGCCACAACAGAAGTTTTATCAAAGCACTGAGCACATGTTTATTTAAACATGTAAATAGGACTTGCTATTTTCTTTTGAGTTTGTTTTACTGAAGAATGCATTTGTAACTCATTAAATTACTTGTGAATGCCCAAAGGTATGAATTCTTTGCAACAAATAGTATTAACTAAGTATAGAATTTTTAAAAAGTGCAAACAAACAAAAACCCAACCCAAAACAAAACTAAAAAGTTATTTTGAATATGACAAATAGAAATATTATAATATTCAATCTAGTTTTGCTGACATAATCTAATACTATACTGTACAGGGTCTGGGATGGTAGTTATTTTCCACAGCAGCTCTTGCAGTGCTGTGCTTACTGTTGGTATCAATATTATGCTGCTCACACAGCATCAGGGCTGTCCTTCCAACACTCCATCCCCCACCTTCACCAATAGCTGTGAGTGGGCAGAATCCTGGGAGGGACCACAGCCAGAACAGCTGACCCAGGCTGACCAAGGAGATATTCCATACCATATGACGTCAGCTCAGCAATATAAACTGGGGGAGAGGAGCAGGAAGAGGGGCAAGATTCCTTTTTGGCCTTCCAAAAGCAACTGTTACACGTACCAAAGCCCTGCTTCTCCGGAGGTGGCCAGACATTGCTGCTGATGGGAAGCAGAGATTAACAGCTTTATCTGCTTTTGCTTTGCTTCTCACATGTGCAGCTTTGCTGCTTCTTTATTAAACTGCTTTTATCTCAACCCACAAGACTCTCATCTTATTTTCTCCCCTTCCCTGGCTTGCTGAGGCGGTGGGTGATAGTGGCGTGGTGGGCACCTGGCATCCAGTCAGGGTCAAACTACCACATATACAGACATGGTTATATTAATTATCTTCCTTCACAAAAGGATAAAGTCTCCCTTGTCTATATATCCCTGACAGTTAGTTTTACGTTTTCATATTGAAAATTGGAATCTAATCCCGTAAAATACGCTAATTTAAGGCATTTTGAAGTGAAGCTGTTGTATTCTATCATTAGATATTCGTTGTCAAGTGTTAAAATGGCTAAAAAGCATAAGACTCAAGTTCCAAACCCTGTTCCAGTAAATATTTCTTATTTTAGATATACAGTAACAGTTCTTCACTAGAGAATATAACGTACATGCTGGTCATACTAGCAAGTATGTAGGGCACTGTATAAAATGTGTCTGACCTTATCTTATGTACTTGCCAAAGATCAGAGAACATATTTGATTTAGTCTTCTTCATGTATGCTCAAATGAGCTCAAGTGTCAAATGAGCTACTTCTGCTAAAATATTTGGCAGTCTTATTTTCTTTCTTTCTTTCTATTCAGGTTTCATTTTTTTTTTCCAGAAACAAATGTTAGAGGTGATACTACCGCTAGACATGGTAGTCAGAAACTCAAAAAAAAATATTTTAAGGTACAGAATACATTGCCTAAACTTTCAGTAATGTCTAAAATTTTTAAGTATTTTTAGTCAGAATAAGTTGGGTAATTTTCACATTTCCTCATGCCTCACTGCGTATTGGGATTCAGAGAGGAATACAAAACATAAATCCCAATTTAACGCATGAGTGATTGCTCTCATAGTATTTCAAATCCAGCAAGAACTAGAAAGTACTGGAGACCTCCTTGGGGAAGCCTGTTCTCAGGAGACTTCAGTCAAGTTTTGAGCCTGTCCCAGCTGGGTATCTGCATTCTTTTTGGAGTTACCTGAAAGGTATCAAACCTCTTCAGGTCCCCTATCTAATACAAAATTTCATTTAGGCAATAATTTTCTGATTTCTCTAGCTATACTCTGTGGGACTCTGAAAGTATTAGGACTTACTCTGCTGGATATTTTACTGCATATCCATATGCATGACGTACATTTAGGTGGAAGGGCCATCATGCAGATTATTACAGCTTATTAGGCTATGTAACTCAGTTATGTTAGGATAGGTGGTACTCAGTTCAAGCTACAATCAGACTTCTGTTCTATTACAGAATAATTAATGAAACAGAGACACAAAAAATTACATTTCCACTAAATTAGTCACTTAAAAGAAAACTTTCCTATGGAAACTTTTTTTAGAGAAAAAAAGACAGCTTTCAGTACTGTCCATTTAAGCCAAGGACAGTAAAAAGCAAGTAGCTTTCAATACAGGAATTCAAGCTCCAAAGGGTTATCCTGAATTGGTTCACTGACATAGAATTATCCAAGCAAAGGTCGGGCACTCATTAAACCTTATCTGAAGCCAAAGTTACATGTTATGGTTTATTGCCTCAAGTACCGATTAATAAAGAATTAAAGAAATGAAAAACCAGTGATTCATACCTTTGCTGGGAGAACAGTCATACTTCCGCATAATGCTAAATTATTAATAGCCATTTTAGTCATGTAGTATTTTATTAGGCACTTAACTCTGTAGGTTTTATCAAAAGATATATGATATTCATTTTTAACAAAATGCTGAGGAGATCTGGGGAACATTTACTCAAAATCTAATAAAGTGAGTTTGAGAGATATTTTCAAATGGAAGCCTTAAACACAGGCATCAGTTATTAATGAAGAAAGAATGCTTAATAATAGGGGTCTGGGTATAAAGAAGTGTTGAAATATCACTGTGATATCAAGGGCAATCGTCTTCTAAGTAAGCTGCATCAGAAAACATTAAGTGCTGTAGCAGCATACAAGAGCATTAATGCATTTTGCTTGCAAGAGGACTTCTAGCAGGCTTATATTATCATTTCTTCTCAGTTTTCAGAGTTAAATGCTCCAAACACACTGTCCTCATAACACTCTTCTTTCTTATTATTTTCAGCAGCAGCATATGCTCCAAACCACCTAAGGCTCTGAACTGATGCCCTTTAGCATGCTAAACTGAAAATATGTTTGCACCTGCAGATGCCAACAAGGTTGCATCTGTCACAGAGTGCTTTCCATCATCCTTGTTATCTGTCACATTAAGAGCTGGAAAACAAAAGCCACTGGTGATTCTGAATAAAATAAAAGTGGCAAAACTAATGTCCAACCAGAGACAGAAATCTGAGAGCACAGGTAATATTTCAGGTCAAATAAGAATCAGAATAAATGCCTGGCCTCAATGAAAAACTCAAGAGTAAAACTGCATAGAAAAAAAAATGTGGTAACTGAGTCTTCAAGCCTGAACATGAGTAACCTTGGCTATTTAGTGTGGTAACAGGACTTTAATCTTTTAAAACTTTTCTTCACTCTGTCAATGCAAAAACAGAGTTTTTCATCACTGCAGTGATAGCTGAGGTCAGAATAGAAAAGCTTATTGCCCATGATTCAACTTGTTTAAATGCCCAACATTTAGTCAACCACTGTTTCTTCTCCTCTGTAGAGGCACGCAACCCTTTGTAAAATGTTCTGCACATTTCCATGAGCATCTGACTATTTCTTGCTTGTCTGTTATATTCCTCTAGTCATTATCTAAGTGATAAACTCTCTGAAATTTCTTGCATTCTTTCCTCGCATGTTCCATATAGGAGCTCTTCCACAGGAAAAATTATACCAAATCCTGACAAATGAAATGATGCAGATCCAAAGGTCCTTGAAATCAACATGAGAATTCTCACACAGCTTTAGATAGAGCTCCAGAATTTTATTTAGACTCAGCTCATTGTTCTGCACTGTGTCACTTTGCACTGGAGAAAGCGCATTTCTAAAATAAAAATAATGAGTTATTAAATAGTTCAAACTCAGTATACTCTTTTGTAGATAGCATCTCAGAAGATATTGCCAAACATTATGATTCCTCTTCTTTCTCTGAAACACGTGAATTGGTTCCTTCACTCAGAGCGTGACTTCTTCTTCATGCAGAATAGGTCTGCAGCGAATCTGGAGTTCCCTGTCCAGGTGGACACTGATGAACTTTGGCTGCTCCAATATGGGAGTTTAGACAGCCACTGTATTATAGCCCCTTGCTTTATATATAAACCTAAGGTGTGGAGGTTTAACACAACTTTTCACAACCACGTTAAACTAAAAACTGGAAAGCATGTTGTCTTCTCACATTACAGTACTTAAAATCCCGGTGAGATACATGACTCTTTCACATAGTGCATACTGATACACGGGAGTAGAGCTTTGTTTTTGTAGAATTTCAAAGCTGAGACTCTGAGAGAAGTGAAAGGAGAATGAGAGGGTTCTTTGTTGCATGTATATACTAGCCCCTGTATTTAGCTGGTGAAAAGATTCACAGGGCCGAGGACCAGACAAGGCAGTTATTTAAGTTCATCTGACCTGTAACAAAGACCACAGGAATCCCTACATCAATCTTTTACTAAGCTCTAAAATCTCCTGCTGAGCTATAAAGCATTATTTCAAGAGATAAGCAGACTTGGTTTAGAGCTCACTGAGAGAGACCTCAGCATACTTCTGCATATCTGAAAAGTAACTGCCCCTCACTGTTAAAAAAGCACACCCTATTTTCTGTTTGAATTTGTCCAGCTTCAATTGCTGAGTCTTGCTCTGTTCCATGCTGCTAGACAATGCCATTGGAATCACCTTAATAAATAGTATATGTGTATAACCACAACACTCTCTGCAGTCAAGGCCATCAGCATCGTACACATTTGGGGGTAATCATGGGAATAAAACTTCTATTTTCAACAATTGCTGCACGCTGAAGTTCATTCTTAGTAAGTATCGGAGGTGGTTCCACCTCTGTTTCTCAGAGAAGAAAAGGCATAGACATATGATGCATTTTTTTGAGGCACGGAGTACACTCAATGCCTGAAGAAAGCTTATCTTTTTTTTTTCTTTTTTTGAGGAAATCAGAAAGGTCGACTGGTTTCTCTTTTCATAGATTCCAAAGAACAGGAAACAAATGTGCCTTTAAAGAGAGAAACTAAATGTTATAAATTAACCTCTGAAGTATGTTTAAATATTTCTCTTTCAATTTGTGCAATAAGGGAACAACTTAAAAGGTATAGCAGGGTGCCTGCCACTTCTGTCCTTTGTAGGAGAAAAATACATAGTAGCATATGCCAAGCTGTATTCTCTTCCAAATGCTAACATGAGCAGATGTCAAGTCTCTCATAGAAACAGAAATGCAGTTGCAGGTATTATGTTTGCCAAAATCCTTCTGCTATTGATCTTTCAGTTTCTATGTTTATTTCCTAAAAATAATTAACAGAACTTTGCAACCCAAGATATAGTATGGATGTATGCATGCCTGTAAGCAAACATCTTTTAATCCCTTTATTATACCCTTTGACTAGTTTGCCAAATATGTCTCCATGAAAATAAGAAAGAGCTAGAAAAAATAAGTATGATCCTTGATATTTTTAAACACGTTTCTGTTTTCTTTTTGTATATACAGGCATTCCTAAGCAAGAAGTAAAAGCAAATATTGTTAGAACCTGGTCTCTGCAACAGATCTTACTTCTTACCATTTTCTGATTGTATACCATTCAGTATTCTGTAATGTAACTTTCAGGAAAGTGCAAATCAGACTGTTGTTTTGGGTTTCTTTTTTAATTTTCTCTCCCTTCTGGCTTTTAGTTACCAAAGCCTCAGGTTTAATTCCATGATTGTTTATATAAACCTATTCAATAAATATTTTTTCCCTCAAAAATTGTTACTATAAAAATGAATGCATTTTATCTGATTTACAGAGTAGAAACCTGTAGAGCTGAAACTACTGAATACAGATCCCTCTGCCTTCTGGACTTCTCTGATTAAATCCCAAGGGAGAAACTAGAAAGTGCTATACCGTTTCAGAGTTCCCCTGTGAAGATAATGGCATCCCTGACCAACAATTCAAACTTGGATATTCAGCACCAGGCATGTGCAACAGGAAAAACTGGATTTTTGTTCTTGTTCCTCATTCGTATATAATTCCCTGCACATTCAGAGGATTACACACTGTTTATGCATCATGCAATCTCACTGAGTCCTGTTTCTTTACAGTACTTACTCCTGCTGCTAAAAGGAAAATAGGCTCTAACAATCCTCTTTTGGTGCCAAAGCTGCTGCTACTGAATGAACATATCCTGCCTGCAGTAGTCTGATTGATCCCTGTGATCCCTGTATCCAACAGGAGTTCAAAAGAATTCTGCTGCTCAAAGGACTAAAATTGGTATTCGTTTAAGATTTACTGGCAAACTAAAGCTCCTTCATATAACAGCAAATGCTATTCTGCCTTTCAACTCCACAGCACACCAAAGTGACATCGAACAAGTGCAAACTTTGGATGGCCTTGACAGTACACTACACCTGAAGATTGGTATTTCCTAGATCAGAATCCTGCTTAGCTCATGAACAATAGTTAATGTCACTGAACTTTGCCACAGTTTGCAGCTCATGCTCTGAAGGAGGACGTGTACACCTGGGATCCATTCAAAATAATAAATTCTAAATAATCTAGCACATAGTAGCTCATTGCACAGTTACTGTTAAGGCCACCTTTGCAGCTTGTCAAACCCCATTGCCTTTAAAAGCTCAGTCCTGCTGCTACTGAGTACAATTCATACACCCATATATCCCCTTGCAGTGCTTATTAGGCTAAAAAGAGAGGCTTTAATAGATTGCTTTGAAGAGTTGAGAATGGAAAGGTTTTCCTGTAACAAATACTTTTGCAGGTGATACATGAAGCCTGGGATTGTGACCTACCTTAAGACAAACAGGTGTTTAGACTAGAAGGACATAATTTTTATAGCTTATTTTATAAAATAATCTGATGTTCCACCTACATATTCAAATGCTTCACCTCTTTTTAATTTGTTTTCTGGAAAGATAAAGAACCACAAAATGTATTATTTCCTATGATGGTTCAAAAGGCTGCAAAGACTGAATATTGGTGACTTTAAACATATCTGTTAATAACACCTTTTGACCCCGTACTGGTCATGTTGCTAGTTTAGTGTAACAGCTTTCTACAGGACATAATAGTTGAAACCTAGTACCACTCTTCCAGTGCAATCAAGGATGATTTTATTTCAAAGTGCTACATCACTAACTGAACAACCCACATGTATTACATGCATGCATATACATCCATGTATAACATATTGAGCTGTAACCAGCACAAACATAGACCTCAACAGCATATTGGTTAGCTCTTCAGTGAATTCTGAACCTTCAGAAGCCTAAGCAGATTGCAAAGAGTATTGGTGGCATGAAGTTTCCTCCATATAGAACACTTCATTGTCCTTGAAGCAGAAGGCAGACTCAAGGATATTCAGGCCAGGCCAATTTAGAGCAGAAACGGAAAAATGCCTAGGAAAGCACCATGTTTTTACTCACAGGAAGGTAAAACAAGACCTCCATCTTTCCATGATTACATTCTAGGCAATATCATAAAACTGACTGCTTTCCTCAGTTTCTTACAACAGTCACCGATGTGTTTGTTCCATGTTCCATACAGCTTGGATGCAATAATAACCTTACTACTTTCTCATTACACACAGGACAGCTGATAATGTCCCTTCAGACACATATTTACATAGTTTCTAGTGAAATAGTATATGTTGCTCTGCAGATTTTTTTTATAAGCCTATTAGTTTAAAAAAAAAAAGACCTTTCAAACTCATAAACAATGTCTTTTCAAATTCTTATACACTATTGAATGTTTTTGTTAGACTGACTGATGCCTAGTGAATTTTACTGAGAATGAATTACTGTCCCTTTGGAAAATGTTTTCATCTAGTCACTAATTCTCAACAAAACATGCTGGGCCATGGTCATTAATGTCTTTGGATTTATAACAGTAAGATTAAAAAATGAAGTCTAATTTTTGTATCTCCTGACACTGTCATACCGAATATTCCTATTCATTGAAGAAAAAAGTAGAAATTTGCCTTCATTCTGGTGGAAGCCACCTCTACTTTGGAAACTCCTAAAATAACCCATCCACGATGATTTATAATAAATACTCTCTTATTAAAAGACAAAGTAACACAGAAAGGATTCAGAAGAATTAGATACACTCTTCCAGGGGAAAAACTGAGGCCCAGAGAAGATAAAAGAAGGCCAATTATTTAAGGCCAATGGCACAGCAGATTTTCTTGTACTAGCCATGCAAGGGCTATGTACTAAGACTGGACAACTGTAGGCCAAAGTCTTAAATCTGCCAGTGATTTTCTGTTGAACATTGAATATTGTGTTTACCTTGTGATTGCTTCAAAATTTTGTAAAACAATTTGGAATGTGTGAAACAGCTAAAAAAGCAGAAGTTTATGTTTTGCTCAAAGGCAGAGAAGAGTTAAAGGTCCTGACCTCTTTTTAAACAACAGCCTAATGTCTTAAGAGTCTCTCTTGGGATATCAAGATGCTAAATTCAAATCTTCTCTCAAAAGGTTTTGAATGTGGATTGCATATTTATGAATGGTATATCCAAATCAAGAGGCAGTAGAAAGCAGATTTCTTCTTTTTTGTAGCTCTTCATTTAGAAACAGCCTCCCCGTGGATCATTAGGCCTATTAAAATAAAAAGAAAAGAATGGCAATAGAATGGTGTCTCCAGTACTCATGGCCTGGTTCCAACCTTTGCATGGGCTAATGTATATAAAAAAGACTGATGTGGCCTGTGACAAAAACCAGAAGAATTCACTGCTTCCCTTTAACATGCTTCCACATTATTCAGTCTCATTAAGGATTAGTCAAATATCATAACATCAGGGCTTCAGAAAAAAACAACATTTGGGTTATCTGAATCCAGTGGGTAACTGCTGCCCATGTCAAACTTTTGCTTCTACTGTTTTGAACTTTATTTTAAAATTTGAGTCTCCAAATCAAAACTCTATGGAAAAGCTTATTTGCACATGCCTAAAAAACTCTCTTTTTTTTCAGATATCCAATTTTCTTCCTGGAGACTACATTTCAGTAAATGTAGTGTGGACTTTGTGTGGAGTATCTAGCTTTCCTGATGACTTGTAAGTTTTTTTTACAATTAACTACAGTCTATTTGCAATCTGTTTCCCCAATCATGTTGGAATTATCGGTGCATCAGTATAGTAGAGCTAAACTCCTTTGCTGAATGTGAACCTTGAGGAGTCAGATAACAGACAAAAAGGCAGTGTGGCAACATAAAGGTGATGCTGAAGAAAATTAATTTTTCCACTCTATCAAATAGGTTATAGAGTATTTTATAGCATAGCATAAAACTGTATTACAGCAAAAGACAGTTAGCCCACTCTTTGAGACTGGTATAAAAGACTTTAGTCTTCCTGCATCTTCATAAATTACTTCAGTATTGTTGAAGCCCTGTACATCAACCCAGTAAACATATATTTGGTCTTGCAGACTTGGGGAGAAGAAAGTTGAAAAACAAAATATCTGTAAATTTCTGATTTGAAAACAAGCTGCAAACTAATTGGGAAGTAATCACCTACAGATGTACTTCAGCTTCCCCACTTCATCGCTGGAGCTCTGAAGATGTCCTCAGATAAGAATAAGCCCAGAGACTCTGAACAGGCCCGACAAACCACGACTACCTCTCAAGTCTGACGTACATTTGCGAGTCCCACAGAAGCTCTGTGAAGGGTGCCGCTCTGCACCGCGCGGCGCTCCCACCTTCCCTCCCCCTGTTCCCGTCTTCGGAAGAAATGGACAAGTTCTGTTTTGGAACAGGCCCAGTTCAGAAAAGGCGAACCCGCCCCTCCGCCCTTTCCCCAAGCAGCAGCCGCGTAGGATGGAGGCTGTCGCAGTGAAACGCTGCATGGCGACGGCTCCCGGGCGATGCGGGGGCGCGTTCAGTTGACGTTTCCCAACACGGAACGCCCCAGAAGGCTGCCTCCGTCCCCGGCGGGCTGCCAGGAGTAAGGCGCAGAAGCCAGCAAGAGCCAAGCACCTTGTCCGCCAGCGAGGAGCCGCCTTACCTCTGCTCCTCGCCTTTCCCTCTTGCCCTCGGACCCACCAGCCCGCGGCGCTGGGGCAGCGGGGCCGAGCTCGGCGCCGCGGTGCCGCCCTGGGGGGCCCCCAGCCCGTGCCGCCGTGGTGCGGAGCCGTGCCCGCTGAACCCCGCCGCCTTCCTTCGCCGCCCGGCGTGCCGGGACCGCTCAGCCGTGCTGCCATCGCGCGGGGGGACGGGGCACAGTGGCTGTACAGCAGGAGAGAGGCACGGCGTGGGAAGAGGGGCGCGCGGCTTGTGCCACCCCTTCCTTCGCCCCCCCCGCGCCTCTGGGCCAGTGGACTCACAGCTGAGCGCACCGATCTGACTCCCGTTACTTACGAACAATCAGGGTTGCCACCAACGGTGAAGTGTATAGGCATTAAAAACAGGTTTACACTCCAAGCACAAAAAAGTAGATCCACTTTCATCCCGGCTTGTTACCAGCTGTGCACTCAGAGACAGGTTCTGAATCAGAGCAGAAAGAGAAGGTTTGGATCCTGATTTTAGGTAGACTCCCTTCTTCCTGAAACCTGAAAGTCCTTAATGCATGAGATAACTGGGACAAGTAGCTGGACTGACAGAGAACTGGGTAAAATGTTGAAGTGGGACTGTCACTGTAAATGACCCATAGGAAGTGGTCTTCATGAGAAGGCAGTGGTTGTTTTGGTTGGGACTACTAAATAATTTGTTAGCCCTCTGCTGAGGATATCTGTCCCTTGTGTTATCCAGTGGAGTTTTTCCATAGATAGGGAAAGTATGTATATCTGTGTGTGCATCTGTGAGGGGAGGGAAAGGACTGCCATAGGAATGTCCAGGCTCATGTGATGTATGCCAAATTAGGGTATGTCAGTTTTTGGTACATCTTCTCTTAAAGCACAATTAGGAACATACTTGAAAAAGGGAACTGAGAACCTTTGCGTTTTTTTCCTTCTCATACCAAGATGCCTACAAATTTAGTTATCTCAGAGACCAGGGACTGATTTTGCCACTTGCTTTTAAGTTAACTTCATTTTGTCATGGTTTGCTTTCTGCATCTGCTAAACAGACTTAATGAAATGTACCTCATTTGTCAAAAGCTCTTACTTCAGTAATTGTAAAAATGTGGGTAAAACCTGGTGTGAATCATAACACCTAACAGGGATGCAATCTGACCTCACCAAATTCAAAGCAAGCTCTAATTGAGTGAAGGATAAAGGCTGTACCACGCCCTTGCCAAAGATGCTAATGTAATTAGCCATTTCTTTTTTTAAGGCTTTGAAAAGCAAAAAGACTTCTATTGCTCAGCATTGTTACAAGAAATGGTTTTCAAACACAAGACAGATAAGATTGGGGAAAGAAAAGAAATCCCAGAAATATTAAAGCTTAAGTTTTCATTCAGAAACAATATAGAATTATGCTGAAGGCAACTAAAGTCATTGTCAATTTCTTCCTCTGTCTTTCATATTCTCAGAACATATGGGAAAGAAAAGCCAAGTTTGAAGCACTAGTCTTGCATTGGGTTAGCTGAACCACTTCAGGAAGCAAAGCAAAATCTCCCTTTACCCATTTCCACATAATATTTAGCTGATTTTCTAACAAAGCCCGTTTGGAAATACAGTAGGTTCAGATTAACCCAGTTCTGTAGATCAAATCCTATGATTTGCACAGGAGGCAGAAAAAAATCTAGAAGTTAAATAAAGTCAGAGAAAAATAAAAGTCAAGAGCTGCTGATGGATAATTTGTGAAGAGAAATATGTTTAATACACTGGAAGCAGATTGAAACTCTGTATGTCATCTTTCAACTCTGATCAGCTGAGAAAGGACCATTGTCACCCACCTTGTCTAGCACTGGAGCAAAATTTTACTCTCTTGGATGATGTGTGGGTTGTTTCACAGCATATTCTATTGCATGGCATAACCAGCAGTGACTGACATTGGTAGACACTGCAAATCCCAACAGCTACTAGAGGAGATTAACTCAGGGAAATATTGTCAAGGATTCAAGATTGTTTTTTAATGTCTCCTAATCTGAGAGAATAAAACCACTAATCCCCCTAAAGATTTCACTGGCCCTAGTAATAGCCTCTGTTTGCCCTTAAGAGAGTAAGAGCATTTATGTTTTGGGCTCTTGTATAAGATTATGATATAGTCAAGAAGGAAGAGTTTTTAAGCCCTAACTTTGAACTAGCATCCTGTAAACCAGAGCTGTTCACTTCTAGATCTGGGGGTTGGGGGATGGGATGTCATAGCAGAGAAGCCAGGAGATAAAAAGGCATTGCTAGTCTGTACGTGAAGGAAACAAAGTGTGACTTCCTCCGCCTTGTTTTTAGCAGAAAGGAATTTTTGGAGAACAGTTCATTGTGCATCAAGTTGTTGGGCTGCTGCCTCCTGCATTGCTGTCACTCCAGTCGGTGTAGCAGAACATTGATTTCTGTGCAGGGAGCTGAGTAGGGAAAAAAAAAAGCGTCAATATTCTCTTAGACAAAGAAGAGCAGCTGTGGAGGAGCTGCAGCAAGCTTGGCACCCAGAGGATTTGAGTGTGTGCATCTGCGTGTGTTAAGAGAGGGGCAGCTATTCATTTGCTTTCCTTTGAAAGCATAAAGAAATGCACATCTAGAGGAGATGGAGAATGAGAGAGAGGCACCAGAAGAATAATAAAGGAGATAGTAGAGGGAAACTAATAGTAAATAGTGACTGGCCAGTAGCAGAGGAATGAAGAAAATGAAAAACAAAAGGAGAAATAGGGAGTTCGGAACCTGTCAGTAGAAAGGAAATAACACATTTAAAAAAACAAACAAACAAACTCAAATAAGTCAGGGCTTATACAATTCAGGTAATTTGTTTTTCCCACTTGGAATGAAGTACAACATTTTTTTGCATTTCTCAATATTAGCAATCAAGCAACATCATGAAACTGTACATATTTCTAACAGTTATATCATGGACATACAGTTAGTTTTTTTATTTAAGAAAAGTTCACCATAACTAACTTCTAATTTCGGGAGTTTCTTACATTATTAACTTTTTTCTCCCTGATCTACAGGCATATTTAATTTCTATAATCTAGAAAAAGATATCTGAAAACATTGTATTTTCAAAAGTTATAAGACTTGTCTTTAGCAGACTTATTCCCCAAATGCATCAGTTAGTACTGATGCATTTGCTCACCAGTAGATGAGGGTCCTGCAGTAGAACTTCTAATAACAAGCATTTCTCTCAGTTTGGTAAAAAGCTGCTCCATCTCACACAGTCTGGTTGTAAGAAGAGCTCACCACCAGGTATAAGTTCTCAGGACAAAGTGAATTAATTTGTACCCGCTTAAGGCTTTGCAGGCTGTGCAGCAGCTACATCAGTGCTGCTTGCACTTAGCAATTTACATTCAAAATAGGGAAATTATTTTGAAAGTGCATCACAGTGTGAAGTCTTTTCAACCTCTGTTTTCTGTTCAGAAACATAAAGTAGAAAAATGTTATGTATTTGTGACAATTGGTAAAGCACAAAACAAGAAAAAATGTTCCTCTAAATGAGACATATGCAGTCATGGCAAAAGGAAAAAAATACTATGTATGTAGGTACACATATAGATATACTTTTTAACTTTAAGGACATTAGAAGATATGTTAACAGTAAAGCTAGAAGACATATGCAATACTAGAGAAACTAGAAGT
The DNA here is from genome assembly GCF_028858725.1 of Colius striatus. Taxonomy (NCBI): domain Eukaryota; kingdom Metazoa; phylum Chordata; class Aves; order Coliiformes; family Coliidae; genus Colius; species Colius striatus. Next base: position 31,149,871 of record NC_084763.1, on the reverse strand, counting down.
AAAAAAACAGTATGGTTATGGCTGCATTCCAAATTTCAATAGCAATATATTGACCATTCAGCTCTGCTGGATTTCTCTAGTGCAGCGCTTGGAGTACTCTGAAATGTCTAACAGGACCTGCTGTAGTCCAACTTGAATCCATCAGGTTAGATGCCTAAATATATGACAAAGAGATAATGATATTAACTGCAGCTTCTTATGCATATAAATGAGCTTGTAACAGATTATAGAAAACTCTTCTCAGGTTTAGCCTTTTCTGCAAAGATGTTCATGTATACCCTAATGAATCTGTGCAAAATTTCCTCCTTAATCACTCCACCAAGCAAGAGGATGAGGACATGAGAACAGCCACAATGATCCCATCTATTCCCATGTGCCCACCTAGTCTCTTACACTGACCTAGGCAGATGCCTAGGAAAAACAGTTTTGATTCTTTATCAGCAAGCGGGGAGATAGGATCCAGGTTCATCTGCAACCAAAGTGTCAGTTTGCATGCATAAATAAATAAAATATTTCATCCATGGAACAAAGCCTTCCAAGTCTGTAAGACACTGACTCATGATGACTACTAGCTGGCATATCTTCTTGGAAATGGGACTTGGCTGGAAAGGAGGGTTAGGATCCCTGACAGGGCAGCATTTGGACCCCACAAAGAGTCTCCAAGTAGAGCCATCATGGTTTCCTTTTTGATTATGATTTCCTTGCTAATGAAGAGGAAGCCATTAGTTATTTTAAATGCAAAGCTGTGGACACTTGTGAAGGATATCATACATAGATGTACAAACACACACACGTACACACAAAAAAAAAGCCCTGTGAGAGCAGAAAAATTAAATTGAAAATTGCTAGGAGATTCCAGAGTGATATTTGCATACTGATATTTTAAAATTTGGGAGTTCTGTTTCCAGTTTTTTCAAGACTCATGCAGTAAATGGTGGGTATTTGAAATTTGTTTGTGTCTTACTAACACGATAATAAAACTTTTTCTCACCTATTGAAGGCACACTACCAAAGTCTTCCTTCATATAGCAGCCTAATATATATGACTTGTCAGCCAGACTTGCCTAGTGAATAAAGTCAGGAGAGATGCATCCTTCTAAAAATCTCTGTAACATTGAAAATCCAGCTTCTTATTGGAAAAAAAAAAAAAAGGTCAACTTTTTATTTATTAATCCTAGTGGACATATTTTACACTAGCTAAAAATGTACCTTCATTTACTCTTTTATTTTTGTGCCTCTATTTTTAAATTCCAATATCTCAAGCTCTTTTTCACCCATAGTGTCAATTGACGTCAGCTAGAGCAGCAACTGCTCAACAAACAGGCCATATACTTCAGACTCTTAAGTGAGGATTTAGATATCCAGTATTGGAAATGTCAAATATAAGACTGTTTTTCCATGCCCTTGCTTCCAAATCCTGCATCATATGCAAACTCTCAGCAATTTACAGCTCCCATCCTCAAAATTTGGGGCAATTTAGCTATAGAACTGTAAGCACTAAAGAAGAATGAATCAAGTCTGCTAAATGCAAAGGGATTTCTGCTTCCACTGAAACAGCTGGGGTTCACAGAAAGGAGAGAAGAGGCAAGAGAAACCATTCATACATAGATAACGTTGCATATCATGTAGTTAATACAGTTTTGACTCACCGGTGAATCATATACAAGAAAAAAAAAACCCCACATATTATATTGAGAAACCTCTGAAATTCCAGATCCATTTCCTGAAGAGATTTCTCACTTCAGGATTTTTGTCTTGGGTTAGCCCCTGCATTATTAATGTTAGCAAGTCCCACTGCCCCAGAACGGAGTACTGAAACATCTTGTTACACCAGACCTGAAATGCTCTGGGGTGTTGCTGGAAAAAGAGTTTTGAAGACCACCAAATTTCTCAAAAAAGAAAAACAACAGAAATGCTGAAATATATTGACAGAAGACCTGGGATGAGACTATGAAAAGAGACAACTTTCTGATTTGATTGAACTTTACTGAACTTCACAGATTTTTTTAAGTCAGAGGGCAAAAAATGCTTGTTAAAGTAAAAATTAATTGATCTAGCAACAGGACAAGGGGTAATGGGATGAATCTGGAACACAAAAATTTCCATTTAAACATAAGAAAAAAATATTTTACTATGAGGGTGAGGGAGCCCTGGCACAGGCTGCCCAGGGAGGGTGTGGAGTCTCCTTCCTTGGAGGTCTTCAGGACCCGCCTGGACATGTTCCTATGTGACCTGATCTAGGTGGACCTGCTTCTGCAGGGGGGTTGGACTAGATGATCTTTAAAGGTCCCTTTAGAGATCCTCACCATTCTATGATTTTGTACTCATTTCTATTTGTCCATTAAGGAAGTAATTCTTCTTTTGGAATTCAGAAATCTTCTCAGATATTGTCATGATTTGGCCCAGCTAGCACGGCAGCACCATGACAGTCTCTCACTCGGTGCCCCCATTCAGTCCCACCCTTGTTAGGATGGCGGAGGCCCCAGCAAAATGGGAGTAAAAAGATAAGCAAGGTTTTTGTGGATTAAGACAAAGGCAGGGAGGGTTCACTGCCAATTACGGTTCTGGGCAAAACAGACTCCAGTACTCGACTTAGAGAGGAAAGTAGGAAAGTTTATTCTACAAGAAACAGAATGGAATAAAAGCCAAAAGGGAGTAGGATGATGAGAAAATTACAACCAGCACTTTAAGATCTCCCACCCCCATCCCGCCTTTCTTCCCAGGCCCAGGTCTCTGCCTCCTCCCCCCTCAATGGCTCAAGGGGGTAGGGAACGGGGAATATGGTCAATCTCTCACAGATGGGCTCTGCTGCTTCTCTCTTCTCAGATGAAGACAACTCCTGGCATTCTTCTCCTGCTCAGATACAGGGTCCCTCCTCCGGGACACAATCTTTAACAAACTTCTCTGGTGTGGGTTGTTCCCAGCAGCTGTGGCTTCTGTCAATACAGGGTCCCTCACATGGGACGCAGTCCTTGGTGAATATCTCTGGCATGGATTCTTTGCCACAGTTACAGTTTCTGGAATGATAGGGTCCCTCTCCTGGGACAAGGCCTTTTCTGGGCATAAGTTTAATGAGCTGTTTTGTTGTGGATTCCTCCCCACAGTTACGGTTTCTGTGAATAGTGGGTCCCTCCTTTGGGACACGGTCTCTCCCGGACATAGTTTTAAAGAAGAAAATCACTGCCCCTGGCTCGGGGTCTGTAGTGAAGTGACTGGATCCCTCCTTCGGGACACAGCCTCCTCTGGCCATAGTCACTGTCCCTGACTTGGGACCTTTAATGAAGTGAATCGCTGCCCCTGGTCCAGGGCCAGCTTTAGCAACATAAGTCTCTAAGTCTCTGCCCTGATACGGGGTCATTATCAAAATGAGTCTCTACCGCTGATGTGGGGTCTTTAAAGAAATTAAAATAAATCTCAGCTTCACCTGTCTTTTCCATAGAATGCAGGGGAGTCTCTGCTCCAGCACACCTCCTCCTCTCTTCCATCACTGACCTTGGATTCCACGTGGTTGTTTCTCTCACTGTTCCTACTCCTTGCACCACCACCAGCCAGAAGAAGAAGAAGGGACAGAAGAAGGAAGAAACGGGAAGAAGAAGGAGGAGAAAACCTCCTCTTCTGGCTTCTTTTTAAAAAGTGATCATGGAGATGTCTAATTGCCTCAGCCTCAGAGGTGAGTCTGGCTCAGAGTTGGGGAGAGTTTCGAGCAACTACTTACAAGAGCTATCTTTACAACCCCTTCTCCCTTACCAGAAAAGGCTGTCATGTCAAACCATGACAGATATGTAGGTGATTGCCTTCATTATAAAAACATAGACTAACAGGCACAACTAATACATGATTGCAACATTTTATTGCACTGATTATAGATCAGTTCACTAATGTATTTTTATGTTGCTTAGGGTGATTTTGTTTGGCTTTTAAATTTATTTTTATAAATCTCCATCTGTATCTTCAGTAAAGATTGGTCAAAGCTGAAATGACTTCAGCTCTGAAATACTTTTATACTAACTGAGATATTGCACCATTTACTTAATGTCTAGGTATGTGGCCAACAGCTTGAAATGTAGTTCTTATAATGGGAACCAATATCCCCTCAGAACAACTGGCAGGTGATCGCAGCCTTGTTTCAGAATTTCCAGATATAATTACAGCAAATTTGCTAAGAATGAATACATGTCAGTTTAGTTTAATTCAGACATTTTAAGTCCTTAAATCTTGGAATGCATTTTGCTCAGCATGCTTCCTCTACTCCATTATCCTGTTTAAACTGTTAAAAACCTTGGCCACTCTCATAGCATAAATCAATGTGCCAAAAGGCTATTCAAATCAACTAAACCTATTGTTGAAATTCTGTATAACCTTTAGAGTGGTGAAGTCCATTGTTCCTGGATTTTATGAGGAAAAACACATACTAAAAGCTTGTACTCCCACTGTTTTCCTAGGAGAAGACAAAAACACTCCATATGCTCTTACATGTAATTTTATTTACGGGAGACAAAATAAATGAGCTTGACCTGGTAATTCCATTGTTTCTATTCAAATTAATCCCTGTGTTTACTGTGATAGTCATTCCATCTTCCTATAACAAAAGCTGCACTTCTGCTCTGATATTTTTGTTGAGGCTCTTAAACAGTTTTTGTTGAAAAAAACTTAAAAAAAACATAACTTCCCCTGATTCTGTCATGGTATCTATAGGTATCTAGCAACGTGATATCTGAGGGTATAAGAAAAGGTACTATCATAAGCCTTTGAAAAACTCAGTCTTAAAAACTTGCTGCTTGACCGTTGTACTACTTTGATGTGCACTATGGGAATAAGCTATAAATTGTCTTCTAGCAGATGCTCCTGGTGAAAAAAAAAGTTCTAACTAGCGCTATCTTCACAATGTAAAACACATTTTATTGGGCTTCTCGTCAAAGATATTTTTCATGTGTTTTGGATGTATGGCTTTGAATCAGATATAAGAATATCTGAGTGGAATTCAAATCAGCTATGAATTGAGAATACAAAATCAATTAAAAAACAAGAACCATCTAGTTTTGAGACTATTTTCCAGACTATCTAGGTGAGGAAGGCAAAAAGTAGTACAGATGAAGTAAAAGTACCCAATTAAAATGTTTTTCAGGACAAAATTTAATTTTGATTAATTCAAACTTGATTTTAAAAAAAAATCTTATTTTGGAAGAAATTCAACATAAAATGTCAGATCTCAGTGAAGATACTTTGGGCTTTGTTGAAAATTCAATGAGGTTTTATTTGCTGTGAAAAGTTTATGTTTTCAATGGAAAAGTAAATTTAACTATCAATTAAATGCAAATGCTCTCTCCCAAAGTGCATAAAGTGGGAAACACACTGGGAAGAGAGAGAAGTTTTGTAAACTCAAATTTAAAATGTAGCTTTAACAATGAAAAAGAAATATGCTTTTTTTTCAACTTTTTTCCCCTCAGAAAACAGAAACCACACTGGCTGTCATCTGACACCATAAAATGTGACCCAAGAGCTAGCAAGTTTAAATGCTTGGAATACTTCCATGACAAGCAAGAATCAACAATATTTATTTTCCCTTCATTTTCAAATGTTGCCATTGATAGCTCCTCAGCGTGTAGTTCTTTTTCACTTTGAAAATATATCCACAAAAAGAAGGTTGCCATCCATTTTCATTTTCAAGAAAAAACATTAATAAATTCCAGTTGCTTAAAGATATGTTTGTAACAAAGGGAAAGTAACATTTGGAAGCACAATCTACTTTCATTTCACTCTTTCAAAGAAATAAATCTCAGTGGAATCTTGAACTATTTAAGAACATGTGGCAGTTTAAACTTGCCATGACTGATTCAGTATTTTGAATGTTGGCAAACAGTTGATTGACAAAGAACTGCGTAGAAAATCTGAATTACTATTTAGACCTACATAAATAATAAAACACTCAAAGATAGTACAGCTATTTTTCTGACCATCTTCTTGTTTAACAACACAGAAAAGCTCTAATTAGCTCTACAACTAGTTTTTCAACACCACCAGCTGCACTTTCCAGACTCACTCTGAAGTTTCTACTGGGCCTTTTGCTCGCCTACTCTCATTTCATACTTCTGGAGAAAAAAAAAAAACGACCAGAAGATTGTGTGAACTAACAGTTTTTCACTGGGAAGAGACTTACTATTTCCAAGACAAAGGGCTGCAAGGGGTCTTGGTGGTATTTCACTGCTAAGAGCTGTCAGCACTTCAAAATCAAGAAAGGAAGATGAGTTGACATTAGATGATTTTAAGTTAGTATCATGTCTTCAAGAGGGATAAGCTAGAGAAGCTATTAATGCAGTCTGTTGTCTAAGCACTAGAAGAATGGCAGAGCTGAGACAGGAGGTGTGGTGGCTGGGCTTGATTCTGGAAAAGACTGGACTGAATAGCTCAGACTACAAGTATCAGGAGCCAGATAGTTGTTAAATGAGCAAAATGCTCAAGCAGCAGCAATATCAGCAAAGTGGTGTTTCACACATTGCAGGGCACAGAGTGCTCTAAAATAGCCTGTTGCTACTATTAACCACAAGAGCTACTTCATTGAAAACTGCAGTATTGAGTTCTTGCCGAGGAGTGTGTACGTACATCTTGCAATACTCTATGTTTTGCAGAGGTTATTGAAAGCCACGTGTCAGGCTTAAGCACATTATCTTGTAATGCTTGCTTATTGTGTAAGTGGTTAATGTCATGGGCTGAGCCTACATGGGAAGAAGCTGCAAATCACTGCTGTTCAAATCATGTGTACAATTTAGGGTACCTAAATGTCTTTGAAGTTATGCACAACTGATGGAAACTGGTCCCTATGAGTGTTTCAAACAGACCTGTGAGAAGGATATAAATGCTTGCAGTGCATGAACAGTAGCCAGACTCCACAGCAGCATGAGATCCAGCATGCATTTTCTTCACTGTATTATTCCCTTCTATGGATAGAAAACTAATCTTGGCATCACAGGTTCTAAAATCAGATTATTACAGTGCAAATATCCTCAATATGCAGATCATCAAACCAGCCAAAATAGAGCCACATAAGTCAATAGTCAACAACTTCATAGACTGTACTGGATTGCAGAGACTGTATTGGATATTGTATGGGTGTTCTTGAAAAGCAATCAGAGTAGCTAAGCCAGTGATGCAGGAAAATGTACTCATAACTACAAGGCTCTGAATTGGTGGAAAAGAAGTCAAAGATAGGAAAAAATGTACTACTACTAAAAAAAGTTAAGATACTTGTTTTCCTTTATCACAGGGCACATTTGCTTCACACTATCAATGTCTAAGCTTTCAGACAATGCAATGTTTTGATTTCCAATACTTCAATTCCAGGACCATTTAATTTTCCTCTTCACTTTCTATAAACTGTTGCCTGCTAGTATTGCACATATCCTGAGTACCAATAGACCAGATGGAGAGAGGAAAATCTGCATCAATTAATGTCTGCTGCCTGATCTGAAATTGCCTTGCTCCTTTTTGCAATGCTACTGCAATGCCAAACAGCCTTGCCAAACAGCATTGATAAACAGCATTGCCAAACAGCATGGAGTAGTGATACCATGAGAACAAGTTCACAGATGCCTTTCATGCATGTTACTCTGCTTGGGAGCAATGGACTGGATCATCTTCTGGGGCTGCTCTGATAAAAGTCCTAAAAAAAGAAAAAACAGTTTATTCATAGAAGAAAAATCTTCTCTAAATCATAGCAAGTATAGGTATTTTGAAGAAATATGTAAGTGCAAAAATTGTGTCTAATTTCTGCTTGATTAAAGAACAGTGATTTTGAGTATTTAAACTGGTATATTCGATAGACAGTTTACAGTCCATTTCTACAGTCGTGTCATGTTTATGCTAGCAATTCTTGTTTCTTTGCATACACATTAGCATAATCAAATAATCTGGGGACTTTGAAGTTCTCACTTCTAGTTATTTTCTCAGGAAGGAAACTTTTTGTTTCATGTTTAATTCCTTATGCAAAACCAGTGATAATAATAAAACTCTGTATTTCATAAACATGAATTTATGTTTGCAACACTTCACTGAATAAGAGAATATTCCGTTTTAGAAACAAGAAAATAAGAGTCACAAGTTCATTTTTTAATGCAAATATATATAATTTTGTTAAGTACTGTAGCAAGTCTTTAAGCTCTTAAGGAGTATTTTAATGTATAAAATTAAGATATGTCTAATGAGATTTCAAAAGTCTTACCAAAATTAAGGATAATGAACGGAGAACAATGCTACAAGAATAACTTTATAGTTTAAAATTCCTAATAATCAGAAATCTTGTACCAAGAGATTGATATAACCAAGACCTGCTTCCAGATTTGAAGCTTATGGCACACTAAAAGTTTATGATTGTATGCCTAAAGGAAGGCAGATATGAACCTCTCTACCATATGGATTTTTATCTCTGATAAAAGGAGTCTTTTCTCCTTCCCTGTCCACCTTTATTTGATCCCCAAGCAACTAAAAGATGTTAGTAACTAAACAAATACCTATACATCTATATATATATGTGTCGTATTTTGGTCCACTAGGATCCTTTTCAACCACCGACTGTATAGCAGAATGGCAGATTTAAGAGAATAATAATCTACTCAAATACTGTGCTCTCCTGCTTACAGACAAACCACAAAATTTAGTTCAACTGCCAACCTATGATTGAGACAAAAGTTATAATTTGGACAGTCATAAATGCTTCATTCAGTTCTGAAGTTCAAAAGTTATGACGATAACCAATGTAACTTGAGGAAAGTAGCCTTTGCATTTCTGTGAAGATAATAGCCTGTGTCTCTCTTGTCACCTTTTAGTCTGAGACAGCTTTAAACTGTCCTAAATCAAAACAGTTATCATGAGTTGTCTCATGCAGTCTGATCCTCAGCCTTGTATACTGGAATAGCAGGGTTTGACCTGTTTCCAAGTGACATACTAAGAATTTTGGTGCAAAGAAATTTAACTGGGCTTTAATTCAGCTAACCGATAGTTTATCCCAGCCTAAATAAAAGTATTTTAGTGCAACTTTTATTTTACCAAAAATTGAGTTTATCTCAGCTGTCTAAAATGTTAGTTATCTCATATAACCTACACATACAAGTTTTGACTATTTGTTATGTTGCCTATTCATACAGTATCAGGACAAATTCTTTTCCTTATAAAGTGCAAATGATGAAAAAAATATGAGCAGAAGAAAATAGGCTCGCCAAGAAACATCTTGAGTGCGGCAGCGGTTTAATTTCTATTGGTAAATGTGGAAAAGGTTCCTCTCTGAATTTTCCTTATGTCTACTGGGCTCACTTTTGTAGCCTTCTGCAAGGAAGAGTTTTTATTTTCTTATATCTGAGAAAAAGCTTTTTGAAATCAGAATCTTTTATTTTTTTTTTTACCATGAGTTAACTCCTTAACCAATACCCAATTAATCTCGTTTGTCTGAATAATGATGGAAAATATACACATCAGAATGCTGGAAACTGTAAACATGAAGTGTAGCCAGTGACAAATTGCCTCTATGCAGCCATACTTCATTTACAGCTCAGGTCTCCATCCTACCTCCTGCCTTCCTTCTCACTGCTCTGCTCTTAGGTACACGTAGAGAAGATGATCATGCTCCATCTGCCTCATCCTGCTCTTAGCAAAAACGCTGTGAACCTCTAGCTGACCTTTGGTGTGCTGCAATGTCATTACTGAGGCAAATGCAGGAGAATCACTTCACTGTATATCAAGGGATATAGAGCACAGAGACACACTGTGCTGAAGTTAGGGTTGGTGTAGTCAACCTAAGTAGGACTGACGTGAGGAACAAACTCTATAACATGGTTAAGAGTTATAAAGCAGGTATGTATTGCGCCTGCGGGTGCAAGGGAGATAATTCTGCCCTATTGTCTAACAAAGGGCTACTTATAGGGTACAGGTAGGGGTATGCATAAGCACCTATTACATATTCATAACCTACCCCCCCCCCTCCCCCCCCCCCCCCCGTTCCATATTGTAATAAGACCTCTTTGAGCTTACACTTGTTCAGTGTCTCTGATAGATTTCCATGCCATGGAGCAGGATGCAAACAATTCTGTTTTCCACATTCCAAGTCCTTCTTATCTGCAGCTGTCTGCACACCAGCTTCTTAGTTATCAACTTTCAGGGTCTTCAAGGCCTTTACTAACAAGTGGTTCAAATTCCAGTGAGCCGAGTTTTCTTATCATGGTGTTAATTTACAGCGAATCCTGTCTTTCTAGCTTTCTCAGGCCTTTCCCTTCTGTATGTCTGCTTTTGCCATCAGGACTTAACAGCCCCAGGGAAGGGAGTGGCAGAAGGAAACTGCTCTCAGCATTACCACATCCTTCTGACCCTTGACAAGCACTGTAATGTTTTAAAGCTACTCTTTACTTCTAAAGGTTAGGGAAGATTTGAGGATTACCTCACAAAAGAATTAGATGGCAGAACAAAGTACTATAACACTTTTTGTGAGGCAGACCTACATGTTTTTCAACAGCACATTCTTCACTGGAAGCTTTTTTTCTAATTTTAAAGATATTTTCTGATTTGTAATGGAATAGTTTAAAAGTTACTCCATTTTATTTAAAATAAACAGTCTGTGGCCTCCAAAAATATTTTTCTCAAATCTGTTTTGCTTTTTTTTTTCCTTGACACTTGAAAATTTGACCGGGGGGGGAAAGTCATGTAATATATCTGATATTTTTCACCAAGTCATATTTTTAATCTTATTTCCACTTTTGTTTTGTCTCTTCTGTATCATATATTAGTTTCCCATGTCCAGGTGAAAACTTCTACCCCAAATAAGCTTTCCTCTTCACAAGTTCATTTTATACCATATTTACAGTTAAACTGCACTTTGAATTTTTGTGAAGTTCTGGGTAATTCACTCAAAGTTAATTCCCTCACAGCCCTTTTCAACAGTAGAATGTCTATTTCAACAGTAGAATGTCTATTTCCAAAATAATGGCTGATAGAGTTTTTTACCCCAGCCATGATTCTCTTGAAAGGGAGGTTTCCTTCCATTAAATGAGAAACAAGTATCTCATTTTGAGAACTGAACCATAGTATTCTGAATGTTTATCATAGACTTTTGAGAACAGAGACTTTAATAGTCAAGTCAACATTTCATCTTCTACATAAAACTGAGATTTTTCTTCACTTGAAACTACTTATGGAACACTTTTTCCACTAGACAGCATATTTAGAGTAAACACAAAAGCAAATATTTTGTACCTAGAGATACTTCAAAGCTGTGACCGTAAAATGGAAATAAAAGTTTCTTATTTCCCAAGAGAAGCACTAGAACATGATATGAAGAGCCTGGATTGTTCAGGTGCCAGTGGGACAGTACAAACCTTTTAACATATCCTTTTAACAACTTCTGAAGCATTGTCTGAAAAAGACTGCACGTTTATGGAGAAACACCTCTTTTATGTAAATGTTGACATAATCGTTCCTGTACTGTCAGGGAGATGCTGCATCATTTGTCACGTGATAGTTCATTGCAGAAAGAATACAGAACATGAATTTATTTGTTAAGAGGGAGTCCGTTGGGGTGTGCTGGTAGCTAGAGAGCTTTTTATGTTAGAGTGAAATATAATAGAGTGATCACTTCTACAGATAAAAAATTACTTTCCAAGAGCCATTTCCCATAGGTGCTGGTACACTTGTTCCCATTTGTACTGAGCAATGTGAAAAATCAGTTAAATGGACGACGATTAAAATACATTCTTTGGGGTTTTTTCCACTATGTTGCTTGATAGAAAATACATTCACACCCTTCTGAACTGCCACTCAGAAGCACATAAAGAAGGTTACAGCTTGTGTAAACGTCAATTAGAGATAATTACAACCTCAGTGACTTGTCTTGCTACTAAAACACTTAGTAGACTTTATTCTGTCTTTAAAACGTGGAGATTTGGTGTACAATCATCATCCCAGTGACACTCAGGAGACACTGCACTGAAACTCACCAAGTTAGATCCTCATAAATACAGTGTAATGCAGGAAGGGACATCAGATGCTTTGCTTTTATGTTTTCTCTGATTTTGGAAATCTTTTAGTCTTATATCCTACTTCTGAGAGTATTAAAATGAGAGTATTAAAATTCTGAGAGTCAGTAGATATAATGGGATTCCATTGTTCTTCATGTCCAAACATGAGGGAAAACTAACAGGATATAATGGTGTGGGAAATACTTGTAATTTCCAAGCGTAAGTTCTTTAAACAAATACAATTACTTCTGTCATCTGAAGTTGTCCTGAGCTTTGGCTCATGCTTGAGCTTTCAGCAGTGTGAAAGTGCATGTGTCCTGTTGTTCTGTGGCATCAGGAACCAGGACTTTTTATAAAAACAGTAACCTAAATTTTCATTTAGTTTAGGTCCTGTACTTCATTGAAAGATTTCTGAACCTAATTCAGATATCTATGATAGCTATGTGTCCTAGTTTCATTCTTTATTCTCTGCAAGTCTGTCACAGTTTTTCGATTCTCTCTTCCTGTCCTACTATCAATGCCTCAGGGTTTAAAATTTTCTTTGCAGCAGCCTTTTCCCCAAATCAGCAAGCAACAATATCCCCTGCCATTCTTAATTTCAGGCAATTCATTTGGTGTTTCTCTGCTTAAAACCCAGAGGATGTTTTTTTCACTATAAACTAGACCAAGTGAATTTCCCAGCAGCTATGGTATAGTTCCTGTGAACACTAACTGCCTGGTGTTATTAGCATTCCCTTTATATTAACCACTACATTTCTTCCTGTTTGCATTTCAAACAGGAATAACTTCCTTAACTGAAAATATAATGCACGGAAGATAATTTCTGAGATGCTGTTGAATTTCCTTTTCCTTTTAACATGCATATTTGTTAAAATTGCCGTTGTATTACTAAAAAGTAAATATTTTTTTTAAATTTAAGACATTACCAAAGTCACATAATCTTTTATATGTATTTACATCTTCCTTTACCAGCATTTGCTATTATGTTTTGCAATTAGTAGGCAGGTAACTTAATTTACACAGTTTTGTCACACAAGCATGCAGATTTCTCTGAACATTTTCACTCTTCCATTGGTCTTGTTTTTCTGCAAGCTCTGGATAGTGAAAAGGTCCCACAACTAGAAGATATTACACAGGGCTGCCAAAGATTTGTTGCATAATGTTTCTAGTTTTAGAATTAGCATTAGAGCACTGTACACTAATGGCTAAAGGCAGCAAACTAGCAATCCTTAATTCTTGATTCTTTGCCTCTGAGTCTCCCTTTTGGTTTTGGTTATGTCATTTTAAGATTGCCTAGTTTTTTGCCATCCTGCAGCCTTTTTGTATTCAGTTTTATATTCCTGAAACTTTATTTTCACACTTTGTAACTGACTTCCCACTGACTTTGATCTGAATTAGAGGTCATTAGTACCACAGAAAATCAGGTGCAGATAGAAATGTACACTGTGAGGATCTTCTTGAAGCCAGTAGATAGTCAGCTATTGACATTTCTGAGCTCCTGCAAAAGTTTCTTTGGATAACAGAAAGATACAGTCTACTTCATATGAATATTACACAGATTAATAACTGTTGTAGGCTCCTGGAAGAATATAAGACTGAGTTATGGCTATCACAGTTATTATTCCCATGTAGTAACAACAGAGCAATTTAAAACTGATTTATAAAACCTTCCTTTGCAAAGTGCAGCAGACATCCCGTTCAAGGATCCTTGAGACTCACCATCATAGCTTATTGCTCAACATTTTCAGCATCAAAGAAACTCAGAGCTTCATACTTTAGCCCTCCTACAGAAGTATTCCTATTAATGAGTTCAAGGTGAAAATTATATTTGATTTTTTTTTTTTTTTTTAGGTAATGGCCACTTCTTGATGCTAAATTGTTAACCTGGATAGCTGTATATGTTATAGGAACATAAAAGAAAATAAAGCCAAGCATGCCTGCTGTTAAAACAGTTTTCTAAAGTGAGGCACTCAGGATTCATATTAAATTTGCATTTTAAGCCCGAAGTTTCTGATTCTCTTCCTAATTCTGACATAGAATCATTCTATGTCTATACACTTGGCTTTCTGCATCTCTCAGCTCCATAACTGGTTGTAAAAGTTAGTCACTAGAATGTAACTAAATTTACAAAACACTTTTGGGACACTTCAGCAAAAGAACCTGAGAAAGACATGAAATTACTATGAATTATCACATATTCTCTATATGATACTAAACTGAAACTCTAAAATTTTGTGTTAGAATATAAAATTTGGCTACAGAAAGATTGTAGGAGGAGGGTCATGGTTAGCTGTTAGATAACAAATTCAGAAAAGCAACTAAAGAGAAAAAATACTTTAAAAATTTTCTTTTCAATGTTGTCTCTGATCATCAGTGACTCATGATTTTTCTTAATTTGTCTCCTTCCTTCACTTCTTTCTAACTTATTTAAGTCACCTCTACTAAATAGTATCAGGATACAATATGAATTTCAGTCTATATTAAAATATGAAAACTGTCTTTGCCATTAGGTGGGTCTGAACATGGCAACAGGTTTTCTCACATTCAAACACATTATAAAGCCTCTTAGTTAACATATAACCCTATTCTACCTGTATTCGTATATTTGAATTGAAATTACAGAACAAAATGTGGCTTTCTGAAAAAACATGCTGAAAAAAAACAAGATCGGAATACTAAAAGTTGATATTCATTATTGTTCAGGTGCTTTTGTTTAATATTTAATTAGTTGTAAATAATATACTTTAAGAGTGTCCAGATAAATCTGGAACACTTGTGTACATAGCAACTGATTTGTGTAAAGAAACAACTCTGATATTAATTTTAAACTTAAAACGGAATCTGTTTTTTCAGAGTCATCACTGTTTAAATCATTTTAAGATTTGTTTTGCCTATAAATTATTCCTTCAACAACCGATTTTGGAAAATAAAATCAAAATACCAAGGTAAAGAAAAATAATTTGTAGTTTCCAGCCCTCTTATGAACAGAAAGGAGAAATATAGCTGATATTTATATGGAAATTTAAAAAGATTTCAGTATCATGAACATGTTCTTATGGTAGTGATTGCTAAAGCTTAAAAACCAAATCATAAACAAGCAAAAGAGTTAAGAGTTTTTTCAACAACAAAAAGAAGCTGCTCATTAGGGAAGCCATTATAAAATGTCTTGTCCAGGATTGTTGCAGTTCACAGCTGCACCCTTTAAAAAGCTAGTTATCTTTAATTCTCTCCCTGCTTTCCAAGCAATACCGTCTGAGATCTCTGTAAATAGGTAACCCTTCACTGGATGCAAATTAACAGGTTATAGCTAGTGTCAGAGAAGCTCATATAGTTAACTACTGCTTCATAACAAAAGGCTTCTTTTTTAGGTGGTGAAATGAGAGCATAAAAAATTAAATTAATGTTTTACACAGAATGCAATAGCATAGCTGAGAAGATGAGGAAAATACCTAAAACAAGATTAGTTTTGTAAACAGTGCAATCACTTATGATCCAAAATAGTTGCCAAAAGTACTGCAAAACTTTTAATACATATAAATCTAGTCATCTTGTTAAACTAAAGGTATTAGAAGTATAGTTTCTAGCTTGAACATTTTTGAAAGATATATATAGAGTTTACTAACTTGGGACTATATGATTTTGTCTCAGTCCTTGATACAACTTTGTCTGATCTACTTTCTTCCTTTATTGGTGATATCCTTGTTGGATATCACCAAAAAAACCCCAACAAAATAAATCAGACTAAATGTGTTTTCAAAACCTCACAAAACTGAGAAGTATGATCATCTGAGATTATTCTTAAAGAATAAGCTTGATTAATTCTTGCAATATATAGGTATTTATTTCAAGATCTTCAACAGTAAGTTCACAGAACATTCCAATTTGAGCACAAAAATTTGTTCTAAAATTTTGAGAGAAAATAAGTTTCTAAAATAGACACTTTTCAGCTTAAAAATCTCAATAACTAAATGGTCTCAGACTGTCCTTTAAGACAACTTTTTTAAAAGTAGAGATAGTAATAATAATTTAAAAAATAATAATGTTATTAAAATGTAAGTTTTACAGAGACATAGAGAATGAAACCAAGTAGCTGTATTAATTGAAAATGGAAGTGTGAGCTTTAATTGATGAAAAAGACCTGTTTATCCTTTTTTTGGTGATTTTTTTCACTAAGTGTTGTGCATGGAATTCTTTCCTTTTGTTATGATACTTTTGAGATATTATCAAAAGAGGAGCACTACCTTGTGGAGATCCTTCTTTCTGAAGCTTGTTTCTACCTATTTGAGTTAGGCTACTTATTCTCTCAGTTGACTGTAGATGAGAAGCCACAGAAACCTTTGATGCTAATGTATTTTCACATTTATTAATTGTGAACTTAGCAGTGATAGACAGTGTTGAATGTAATACAACTTTAAAAAATATTGTTGCTATTCTGCTTTTAGAAAACTTAAATAGGACTGACATTTAAGATTATTAACAGCCATAGATAATCATGATGTATAGGAAAATTGAAAAAAACAATATGTTTTTTAATCTAAAAGAAGCAGTTCTATAGATATTTATTCCTGACATGCTGGCAGTCTTTTGGAATTATTATCTGAGTAAATGCCTTCAAACACTAGCAAAATACTTTCAAACATATTGACTAAATGAAGTAGTTAATTATTGAGTTGAAGAAACTTCTTACAACATTAAGTTGCTGCAAATGGTTAAAGTCACATTGAATCTGATGAGTATAAGAATGATTAGGCAGCATAGTATGAAACAAAGCTGAGTTTGGCGAAGACAGAGATCCTCCAGATTGACATAAGTACTTTAAGATTTTAATTTCTTAGAGTGACTTTCAGTGTGTGGAGTCTTCTGAGATTATTTTCATTTAACACCACAGATATAGTTGGCAAACCAAAAAGAGACTCACTGAAGGCTAGAAAGACTAGTCAGAAAGAGGTTGGTTCAACCATGCAAATCGTCTGAATTTAAGAAGTCTGATCTTAGCAAAGCCAATAAACAAGGACATAACAGCAATGAAGTGAGAGAGATATTAGAAGGGTAAAAATGGATTTTGAATTAAAAAATATGAAGAAGTTTTAAAGCAAATACCCAGAAGCCATGAAAATAGATTTGGATGAAGATGACTACAATAGAACCAACAGATCTTCTAAATCCTCATAATGCACTGAGGGAAGATAAGAATACTGCTGAGGAGTTAAATGACTTTTTGCATTAATTTTCATTCAGGAATTCTTTGAAGATTACTATAAAGCCTACTGTTTTCTGATACATAGCAATGCTACTAAAACTCTACATGCTATGAAAAGTTTCCTGTAACTTCATACGTAACCAACAAGATGAAACCTTAAAACTGCAAACCTCCAAATTTTTCCCTGTACGTATTTGTTATGCCATAGAAACAGGAGAAAAAAGTAGTGCCTATTTAAAGAATTTGAACTGGATTATATTAAGATTTTGTCTATTTTTGGAAGCTTATCTGAAGCATATCATTAAAAATACAACAAGAAGCGAGAAAATTCATAACATAAAATTACTACATGGTCGTATTTTAAAAAGAACAAAAAAAAATCTATGTAAGTCAGTCATGTGCTAAAATGGTTAACAAAAATAAAACAACATAATTCCTTTAGACTTCTGAAAATACTGATTCCTCAGGAAACGAAGCTAAATAGTTTCCTATAAGTATGGGACAAGACAGGGTCAAAAAACACCTAACGGAGAAAAAAAAAAAGTTTAGGATAATGAAAATTACCTTCATTATGGAAAAATGTAAAAAATGATTGACTGAACATGCTCATTATGGCTTCAATTATTTGTATTAGTGACCTGGAAAGGAGGGGAATGGATCGGAAATCTGAAAAGTGCAAGAAAAAAATTCTGTTACTCAGGAATAAGGAGGATGGTGAAGAATTTCAGAGGGTGAAAACAAGCTAGAAAATTGAGTAGTATGACTCAATCATACTTATGATTTATCAATGCTAATTTATCAAAAAATTATCAGTGTTAATCATGATGGAGGGCATTACCTGAAAAATGCAGTGCACAATGTAGCATTCTAAATTGATTATATTTGAATTAACAAACGGAACAATAAACATCCTACAGATTTCTTAGCAGAGGTCATTGTTAATGTGTTACGGCAAACATAAGAAATACTATGTTACATTGCAATATCTTACAACAACTTGAATGCTAGTGGACTGGACAATATAACACTTTTATTTAAATCACTAGGCTTTCCTATGATACTATCCATAGCAAAAGTATACTTCAAAAGAGGATGTGACTAGCATGATTAAAGTAAAGTAAAAAAATCAGTTAGAAAAACTGGAAAAGTTACACTCAAAAGAAGATAACAGAAAGAATCCACATAAAATAACAAATGGGTTTAGATGTGTATGCCATGAAATAGTAATGTTAAGTTGAAAACCTATGGGGTTTATGATATAATTCAACAATAAAGATGCATTTATTTTCTAAGTGAAAGAACCTGAGTTTGAAAAAGTAAACATTTTTTATACACTATGAGCAAAACCATAAAATACTTTTCCAATAAAAATCAATAACTCAACAACAAAAAAAAAATTACAGGAAATGTGTGCTACTCAGGACTACTTAATGCTATTATCAGTTTTTTAAAGGGATATTTGTTCTTTCCTCCATGTTTTAACTCAGACTTTAATTCTTAGGGAACAATGAGAATAGCAGGCTTCTTCAGATTATTCTGCCTCAGAGGTATTTTAAATTTTTCTTAAGTATCTTGAGGCAGCCATATTCAGAGATGTATATGACCTTTCATGGTTATTCCTATGTTCTGGTGTTTCATTGTAACATATAAATAAAAGATGATGGACAGGAAAATCAGAAAGAGCAGATAGAAAATACAGTAGAAATGCATTTATAGTGAACAGTAGTATCAATCAATTTACTACAGGAAAGCTTGTTCTTCATTTACAGAGCACCATGAAAGTTAGTATCTTTCATTATGAAGAACAGTGGACTTGAAGTGTGACAAATTAAGTAGAGAACAGAGTTAAAGCTTATAATATTCAAAAGGAATAAATCAATTTTATTTAACTGATATTTAATTGTGGTACACTTTTTACGGTACATTTTTGTGGATGTTAATGGTATTGTTTTTACTATTCAAATACACGTACTCAAAAATAAACTTTAATATATGTTGTGATTTTGCCCAGCCAGCAATGAAGCACCACAACAGTCTCTTGCTCAGTGCCCCCCATCCACCTCCACCCTCATTAGGATGGCAGAGGCCCCAGTGAAATGGGAGGGGAAAAAAAACCCAAGGGTGTTGTGGATTGAGATAAGGTAAGGGCGAACTCGCCGCCAATTACGGTTCTGGGCAAAACAGACTCCACTACTCGACTTAGAGAGGAAAGTAGGAAAGTTTGTTCTAGTACCCACAAGAAACAGAACAGAACAAAAAGCAAACACAGAGCAGGATGATGAGAAAAAATACAACCAGCACTTTAGGATCACCCTTCTTTTTCCATCCCTTCTTTTTTCCCAGGCTTAGCTCACCGCTCCCAATATCTCTAGCTCCTCCCCACTTAACATCTCGAGGGGTGGGGAGGCAGGGAATGGGCGATGTAGTCAGTCTCTCACAGATGGTCTCTACTGCTTATCTCTTCTCAGAGGAGGACTGCTCCTTGCATTCTTCCCCTATGGGTCCCTTCCACGGCATACAGTGAATTTCTGGTGTGGGTTTTTCTGAGCAGCTACAGCTTCTGCCAATACAGGGTCCTTCCCATGGAACACGGCCTCTTCTGCGCATAGTTTTAATAAACTTCTTTGGCATAGGATCTTCCCAACAGCTACAACTTCTATGAATATGGAGTCTTTCACTTCCCTCATGAACTCCTCTGAGTCACTCCCCCTGATGTGGGTCTTTAACAAAGTGAGTCACTGCCCCTAATGTTAGGTCTTTAATGAAGCGCAAACAAAGCTCTGCTTCACCAATCCTCTCTGCAGGATACAGGGGAGTCTCTGCTCCAGCATACCTCCTTTTCTTCTCTCACTGACCTTGGGGTCCACATTATTGCTTCTCTCTCTCTCCCAACTACTTGCAGCACCACCAGCTGGAAAAAAAGAAGGGACAGAACAAGAAGGAACAGGAAGAACTCTGCTCTTCCAGCTTCTTCTTAAAAAGTGATTGTGGAGGCACCTAATTGGCTCAGTCCTAGAAGTGGGTCTGGCTCAGAGCTCAGGAGAGTTTTGAGCAACTTCTTATAGGAGTCATCTTTAGAGGCCCTTCCCCATTACCAGAAATGGCTTCATGACAATATATTAAGTCCTAATCCAAATCTACTGAACTCAACCTTCACTGATAATACTCTCATTTTATAAGCAAAATAGTCTTTGCATCCAAGAGCATGTAACTATATCCACCAATAGCAACTTTTCTTTCCAGATAATGGCTTTGAAAGCACAAACACTTGCTTCTCCATCCTGACATATTTTTATAGTTAATATCTGAAAAGTCAATCTGAAATACAAGCCTTTTCAAAAATTAGGCCTGTATGGCACTCCTAGATTGTGAACTATACCAATTTTATTATTAGTTTTGCACTGTTATGAAGACCCTTACATCTTCTTTAAGGTCAGTTCACTCACATTTCCACTGCTTGCTAAGAAGTCCACACACACAAAAAAAACCCTCTGCAGATCTGAGTTTTAGGGCTTAACTGTAAATATGTAGTGGCATTTTTCAACAAAATACTGAGCTGAATTCATGTAAATTTTTTGTTGTTTTTTTTTTTTTTTCTATTTCACTAATTGTTCATCTAAGTTTACTTAATAAATAAGGTCAATCTTACTGAGGTAACTAGTGAGGAGGTACAGTTTGTACACCTACAGTGTGTACATTGTATGTGTATAAACAAATTATATATGATGAAAAAGGAAATAGAAATCTGATCAAGAGTTTATTGCAGTCATTTATTTTTTTTATCAGAAAGCACAACACATTCTCTAAATACTGAAGCAAATATGCTACTCTTATCACTTATTAAATTCCTGAAGTGTGGAGGGCAAGAAAGAATTTTTTTTTTTTATTGTAGTCTACAAATCACCTTTAGTGTCGTGCAGCTGATCTATGGAGTCTCACCTAAAGAACTGGACTCAGAAGAGATTAGAAGTATAATCTCAAGGCTTGTCTCTAATTCTCATTTTCAAGTTTTCAGGAAAAACATTCCTGAATTAAAGCATTACTGAATACTCTCCACTGGCATAGAAATGCATGCTCATACCAGTCAGACCTCTACTTTGTTGTTGAGGGGACTATGGATAGTTAAGTATTTTCTGTGATTTAGCTAATGTCCTTTCACCATATAAAATGCAAACCAATTCATTGTATATGTACTTCCAAGGGAAAGAGTTGCAGATGATTTGGTACTAAGTCTTTTTTCTTAATTTCATATTGCTAAAGCTGTCTCTAGAGAAATAAAGAGGCTTTTTTCCCTTGTTTCTTATAATGGGAATCTAATGAGAACTTTAATTAGTATAATGAATTTTTCCCTTACTGTCTAGATTTTAAAGTAATCATTCAGTATTTCTTAGTCATGATTTTCTATTGTATCTCTATTATATTCTTTCTTTAAAATAATTTACATATTACTGACTTATTTTAGATTTTGTTTAACCCATTTTATTGCCATAATAACCAGAAACAAAATAACCAAGAACCATCAGATTCTTGTTAGTAGCTAGATCAGTCAAATATTGAGTAGAATATTTTCTCAGTTACAACTGTGTATAAAGATGATAGTGTAGAGCTCTTGTCTCTATTTAACCTATACCTGAAATAGCCATTGCAGGACAGTCTGTTCCCTTTAGTTAATCCTTCATTTTTTCTTCTAAAAGAATCACTCTTCTTCCCTGCATTTTTTTTCTACAGCACATCACATTTATGTTAAGATTACAATAAAACCTTTTCACCAGAAAGTATAAGGTCCTGATCTTTCAAATGCAGACCATGGTCAAGTTAATGCTTTGACATTTATAAAAATTCATATTTGATAGGCCTAGGCATGTAGATACAGCTCACTTTTCGTACAGTTTGGAATATCACTCCATTTGTACTGGGAGATATGAGTCACACCCAGTATTACCACGTTTTCTGCTGTGAATTTCATGTTGCTTTTGCAAATATCGTGCACATCAAATATTGTGCACATCAGCTTTCCCAGTAAACGCTTTTATTGTTTTTTAATTATTTATTATTTTGCTTGTTTGATTGAGTCTTTTATTATCTCCCTGGCACAGTACACCACTAAGTAAGAAACTTCAGTTTGGAAACTCCCTGCAAAACTGTGTGTGTTAATGAGTAAGATTCAAATAAACCATGACCCTGATCATGGTTCCTACCTCTGATATTGGCTTTCTGAAAGATCTTAATTCATGTCCTCTACTTCCCTAGCTGCAAAATGAGGGCAGACATATTGATTACTTATGCTGAGCACTTGAAATTTACCTAACAAAAATCACCATTCAAACTGATGATGAAGTTAACTCCATATGAAGACTTCCAGCAGATTGAAGATCATATATCTGACAAATAAGATCTTTTTGTTGTTACTTTTCTGGAATAAATGTTTCATAGTCAATATAAAATGAGAAACAATCTGTAAAAAAGAATACAGGGATGTAGCTTTTCCAGTGTTTTATTGCCATTTAAGAAACACTGTGTACTATTTTCCACCAGGAGGTTAGCAAATAAAAAAATAAACTGAAGTTGCTAATTAGAGAAATTTAGCTGGAACTTGTTCAGCTTATTAAGCAATTAATTTTGTGTATAAAGTGAGAAATCATTAGCACTATTATTATCCTGAATGTAAAATTAAAAGCTTCTGGAAAGGAGGCTGTACAACTGCATTTGAAACATTTGCCATTCCTGTGATTTCCTGAAATTGCCTAATTAAACCTGTAGTTTGACTTGCTCATAAGACTACCATTTGGTGGGAGCAATTGCACAGGTGATTTAAAAAAAAGTTGTTCCTCACCATTCTCTAGAAACAAAAGCTCCTGTTTCTATTGCAAAAGTTGGACTGATTCTTCTGTAAAAGGTTTTCTGGTGAAACTCTACTTAATGAAAGAGTAGAGAGGATCAAATCAACTGGCATCCTCCAGCAAGGAGGACTTGAATTTATCAGGTGATGCTGCCAACCTCACTGCTGCCTTGGCCTCTCAAGAGATGTAATTTGCCTTCTTACAATGCAACAGACTGACCTGAACTGAGCATCACTGGGCTGGGGTAGTTACCTTCACATCAAGGTGGGAGTGTAACTTGTCAGTCCAACTATGCATAAGTCGATATAGACCACTTAGTCACAAAACAACAGCCAGGAGATCAAATTCATTTTTAAAGCATACTAAAACCTTCAAATCAAAGTCAAAATACTTAAGTTTGAATAGAATAGACAGGAGTTTGAATTTAAATTACAGCTTATGCCATTTCAAGTAGATATATGTTTTAAGAGTGTAAGAAAGGTAGTACAAAGACTGGAATTTCTTCTTCTGCTAAAAGGTGTTTATCATTTATCATTTGAACTGCAGAAAGGAGCAAGCTTGTTGTTAAACGTGAGCATTTCTCACCACTACTCTGCAACTCCCCAAGCCACACAATAAATCAGTATTTCAGATAGAAATAGCTCCTGTGTCTGCTGATGCAGAGTCTAGTGTCCTATCCTAAAACCCTGATAAACGTCTGTTAATAAGGTGTCTACAGCAGTTTACTCCTTCAGGTCAGTCGTTTGAGCCAAGTCCAAGCTACCAAGACTCTCAAGTTACAAAATCTGGCTCTGCATGGGTCAGTTCTATTCAGGTGTAACTTTAGTTTCTCAGCAGAGTAAATGGAAGAAAAATTGGATGAGCTTCCATTTCCAAAATATACTAGACTGATCTTACTTTGTAGTGATTACTATCGTAGTTAACACTAACTTTTTGGAAATGCCAGTAAAAAAGAAAAATAGTTCAGAAATTCACAGCTTTTTTGAGAAGATAAATATTGACAAAATACGTTTGTCTTAGTGAAACTGTGTTTTTTCACTGTCTACCTTCCTCACTGCATAGAGCCCTTCTTAGCCAAGGCTGTCAAGGAGTTGTCTTCAGTTAGCACACGTTTCCCTTTAAAAATGAAAGATAAACATTGCTAAAAGCTTTGCTTCAGGTGCTTCACTCTGCTGTTTAGACACAACAGCTCACTAATTGTTTGTGTGACTCCACTCATGGCCATAGAAATTTCTTACCAGAAGCTGTAATTTGCAGCTTCAGCTGAGTGTAATAGGTGCAGTTTTGGTAGTCAGGTAAGAGTATACTTGCACTTGATAGTCACACCTAAATCCTGCTTGCCATAAGGACAACACTTAGAAGCAGCTGTGGCACAAGTAGTAAGAAACTTCGGAACATCGTACATATAGACCACCTTCCTGGCAGTTTACAATAATATCTCCTGATGATTTTTCTGTTTTGTTAATTCAAAGTTTCAGTGTGCATGGACCTCAAACTCTCCTTGTAAGGAGATTATTACACTAAATGTACTTTGCAGTCTGAATGGAATTTTATTTTCCCTCTTTATAATCAGAATGTTTTTTCTTTTTCTCTTGATGGTCATAGTTATTAAACAGCTATATTTATGTAATCACCCTATACACATGCATTCTTAGTGTCTCTGTAATTCTGCTTGGAAATTTTTCCTCAATTTATGTGCAGCATATCATATCTTTCTGTTAACAAATGGCCCATAACAGTGTAAAATGTCATTCGCAGACCTCAGAAGTCATTGTATGGACTCTCATTGATTTCAGAGAATTTAATGTGGATTAGACCCTTAGAGAAATTGATCCTTCTCTCACAGAAATCAGCAGCAAGATTGATGTACAACAGGGTCAAGCCAACATGCGTATTATTTTGCGGCTCTGCAGCCCAATGCCTTTGCAGACAAAAATGGATGGTTTCTTTCTTTTTTACACTACATTACAATCTCATTTCTAATCTGTGATCCATCTGATCTCTAAATCCAGCATGCTTGCCTAGTAGTAATCTCTTTTCCATTGACTATGTCTATGTTTGGATGATCTTCCCATGGATGCATTATACTGAATTTGTCCAAGCTAAATTTTATTTTCCCTTTTTTTTCCCTATTCTAAATTCTTTTTGGCACTTATCTTCTTTCATTGCTGCTCACAGCCTTTTACAATGATCAGGAGGACTATATTGTGGTGTTGCTTTACAGAGTATTCAACTAAAATCACAACCAATTATTATACAAGGAAGTATTTTAATTTATTAGCCTTTAGGAGCAGTTTTGGGGCTTTTGTGTGCTTTATGATGTTCCATAATTCACTGACTTTTGACATTTCCCTCCTGAAGGAATCTAGTATACTCGACAGGAAGCTTTAATTGGAGAAGAAGAATCTGCAGAGCTAAAAAAGCTGGTTCTAATAGGAGTCATATTTTACAATGAGGAGGTTGAAATGTTGCAGGAAGCAAGCTGCTCATTACCAGAAAAATGTCCAAATCCCAAAGGGTATATATTTCACTAAGAAATGAATGTTGTCAGAAAAGAAAACTGGTAATTTATTAGCTACTAATTACAAATTAACAGCTAATAGTAGTTTTCCTTTGAAAGAAGTAATGGGAACATCGAAAAATATATTTACTTTCCTTAACGTTTCTAAACTGAAAACTTTTAAGACTGTCAATCAAATTATTATAATTCAAAAAGTTTAAATTATTAATTTTCAAATGCTTAATTTTATGCACTGTTATACATGTCTGTAACTTCAAAAACGTTGAGTAAGACCACTGACTTCCCTGCCACTGGTGGTGTTTTCTGAGGTTAAGAAACAGTGCAATGTTTTCCACAAATGTCAGGCTCAGATTTCTATTTGATTGTCTGAGATTTCTGTTTAGATGCCTGAAGCCTGAATCTTATTTCACTTATTTTTTGTACTTTAAACTCAACTTATGACATAGTATAAATATTCATTATCATGACAAGAACTCATGCTGTATTGATTGAAGAGTAATAGAATATCTTCCGAACATCTATTTAAAGAGAAGTACAAGAGTCCTCAACAGAGAGGAAGAACGTTCTACTGAGATGAGGGCATGCGTACCCAGAAAGTATTTCTCAGAAACTAAGAAGAACAAGGACAGAAACAGGAGAACCTCTGCACCAAAAAATTAACAGCAGACGAAATAAAAAGATTGCAAGGCCACTACTAATGGCAGTTATGTAAACATTGGCATTAAAAGGCCATCAAAGAATTCTGTTCGCTCCACAAGGGCATACAAGGAAGAATCAACTGTAGTAACTTTTGGTGAATTATTAGATGCCTTACCTATGTTTCCATATGATCTTAGCTATGGTCTGTCTTCTCTCTGAATGTATCAGTGAATAGCCAGTGATCATACTTATTAAAGACAAGCAACAAAACCAAACAAAAAAGCCATAACAGCAACAAGAGCACTTTTAAGGAAATGGATTGACCTGAGTTTACAAGACAGGAATTAGATTTGTAACCAGCAAGGAGAAGATAGAAGGCCATTTCAAGTATGTATCTTCTAGGATTTTTCCTGAGACAAAGCCTTCTCTTTCCATGCATGATCCCATGGCTGGAATTTTTGAAGGATTTGTATCGTCCTACTGTACCTCAAACCATAATTTCTATATATGTCTGAGCAAGTCTGCAGAAGACCAAGATGAGAGATTCTGGCAAACATGTTTTCTTCTCAGTATCAACAGCCAATTCAAATTGATGCTTGTGCCAAAACCTAACATATGACTGTTCTTATTTAATAATAAAGAATATTTTGTTCTGGATAGTTTAGTAATTCCTCTAAAAACATACTCTTTTTCTTCTTGTCTATGGACAAGAAGATAAACTTTGCCAGAGTTTTCGAGGGCTTTTAACTCCTGTCAGTGATCACTTCCACTTTGCGGATATTTTGTTGTACTTCATTTGTACTTTGAAGTAAAAGCAAAATTTAACTAGACAAGTGGACTCACTACACCAAGAAATGTTCAGCATTTATCTTTAACATTTATTCTCAGGGCTGAGTAAATTTAATTATTATTAGAACAGACATTCCAGGTAGATTTTTGTAATGCTTACATATGATGGCATTTTTTTTTTTTTTTAATGTGTGGAAAGTCTGTTCTTTCATTTAAATTTCTCCTCTTTCAGGGCAACAAGAGCTAAAATTCTCTGTTTCAAAAGTTATAAGTCAGTAACACCTTGTGAATGTATTTGTACTGCCATAAAGTTTTGTCAGCATAAATTTTGTTTAAAAATTTTTAAAGAAAGTTGTTAATTTCTTTTGGAATGAAGGTATATTCTCATTCTCAGCATTTTTTTTAATGTTTATCAAGCCCCAGATATGAATGTCTTTCAAGATTCACCCAAAGCTAAAGTTTTCCACTCTCTATAATGGAAACAGGAAAATGGGAATGATTTTTGCAAGTTTCCATTTAAGGAGGACCCTTTAAAATATGTATCAACTAATTTTTGCCATTTCCTCTAGACTCTCTGAAATCTCTTACTTCCCATGTCTGTATTCTTCTTCTTCACTGAGCAACGAGAAGTTTTTTCTCAATGCTTCATTGTATTATAAGTTGCTGTTGGCTCTCTTTACATACTTTTCTCATCCTTATAATGTGCATAAGCTGCCTTCTGCAGAACAGTTGGGACAAAAGGAAACAACAGATCTAGAAAGACAGTTAATTGTGCCCTGAACAGATAATTAATTCTGACTGAATAGCAAAAGATCTGGTGAAGTTTGCACTTTAAATAGATGGTTTGTAAGATGTTTACTGGGTAAGTATATAACTAGACAATCTCGACCTTTTTATATATGAAAAATCTTTGATTTTCCTATATTACAAGAAAATGGGAGCAGATAAAAATATTCAAATAGCAATATGATAACTGTATATGATAGAAGAATAGAAAACATTAACTTGACATTTACCTTTACTCTTTGGACTATTATAAAATGGCTACAGAAATTAGATTGTTGTTTCTTTAGCCCTTTATTGCTAAAAACTTATTAATTTTATCTTAA